>NC_136893.1:577500-657500 GCF_949152265.1 Phoxinus phoxinus
GTGAGTGAGTATGTGAGTGAGTAAGTGAGTGAGTGAGTATGTGAGTGAGTGAGTGAGTATGTGAGTGAGTGAGTCAGTGAGTGAGTGAGTGAGTGAGTATGTGAGTGAGTGAGTGAGTGAGTGAGTGAGTGAGTATGTGAGTGAGTGAGTGAGTATGTGAGTGAGTGAGTGAGTGAGAGTGAGTGAGTATGTGAGTGAGTGAGTGAGTGAGTGAGTATGAGTGAGTGAGTATGTGAGTGAGTGAGTGAGTGAGTCAGTGAGTGAGTGAGTCAGTGAGTGAGTCAGTGAGTGAGTGAGTCAGTGAGTCAGTGAGTCAGTGAGTGAGTGAGTCAGTGAGTGAGCGAGTGAGTTAGTCAGTGAGTGAGTGAGTCAGTGAGTGAGTGAGTGAGTGAGTGAGTGAGTGAGTCAGTGAGTGAGCGAGTGAGTTAGTGAGTGAGTGAGTGAGTGAGTGAGTGAGTGAGTGAGTCAGTGAGTGAGTGAGTGAGTGAGTGAGTGAGTGAGTGAGTCAGTGAGTGAGTGAGTGAGTCAGTGAGTGAGTGAGTGAGTGAGTGAGTGAGTCAGTGAGTGAGTGAGTGAGTCAGTGAGTGAGTCAGTGAGTCAGTGAGTGAGTGAGTGAGTGAGTGAGTGAGTCAGTGAGTGAGTGAGTCAGTGAGTCAGTGAGTCAGTGAGTGAGTCAGTGAGTCAGTGAGTGAGTGAGTGAGTCAGTGAGTGAGCGAGTGAGTTAGTGAGTGAGTGAGTGAGTGAGTGAGTCAGTGAGTCAGTGAGTCAGTGAGTGAGTGAGTGAGTGAGTCAGTGAGTCAGTGATTGAGTGAGTCAGTGAGTCAGTGAGTGAGTGATTGAGTGAGTGAGTGAGTGAGTGAGTCAGTGAGAAAGTGTGTGTGTTTCAGCATCACCAAATCACAGGGTCCTACTGAAGGCAGGATATATAGGTGTGTGTGTGTGTGTATTTGTGTCAGTAACACACACTCTGTGCTGGTTTTCTCTCTGTCGCTGGAACAGTCGCTGGGATTTGACACAGGTATCATCAGTCATCAGTGTGATCATCATCATCATCAGTCCCTCCTCTTCTTCTTCCTCCTGTCGTCAACACATCACACATGTCTTTCTGCTCTTCCTTCACCACACACACACTGTGTGTCCGCCCAGTTTCCCTGTGCTGTTAATGTGCTTCATCGGCATGACGTCAATCCAATCAACCGGAGCGCTCTTACACACACTGAGACGATATTTGCATGTGAATGAACCCTCGACCAATGAAAGCTGCTCGATCTCATGTGCTCATTCCCCTTATTTAAACTCTCATGTTGTGTTCGGGTCATTTCCACCCGGAAGCCATTTTCTTTTTCCTGGTGTTATCGTATGGACTTTTCTCACCCAGGGTATAACAGCTTACAGAAGAGTAATAAAACTAAATCATTTTAATGATTCATAAATAATATAATACAAAACAAATTAGTTTCATAATAATATTTGTATATATTTGGGGATTTTATTCACCTAGTTAGACTCCAGGCCAAAAGTGACTCCCTAAATGGAGGGGTGTGTATATCTAAATATATATACACTTATATATCTAAATAATTGTAATTATTCATAAATAATATAATAAAAAAAATAATTAGTTTCATAGAAATATTTGTATATTTGGGATTTTTTCCCACCTAGTTAGACTGACCCACCTTTTAAAATCTCTCTGTGTGCTATATTATTACCAAATATTGGATTCAATCTTTTTATCATCTTGCTTTCTTTCTTTTATCACAGGTTTTGTATTTATTTTTGGAGCTGGTAGATCGTAGTCCTCATTGATCTGGTGAAGCTTTAGTGAACTATTATAACACTGGAATCAACGAGGCCTACGATCAACCAGCTCCAAAAATAAATACAAAACCTGTGCTAAAAGAAAGAAAGCAAGTTGATGAAAAGATTGAATCCAATATTTGGTGATAGTATAGCATAATCAGAGATTTATAAGCAATTTAAAAGGCGGGTCATTTTTGACCCGGAAACCCCAAATTAGGGCGTGCAAGAGTTACACAAAGCAAAGCATCAGCTTTATAACAGATGAACCTCCCTGTGAGCCCCGCCCCTCTTTAGGGAGGAGCCCCGCCTCCTCATTAGCATACCACATACATCAGAACACAGTGCTCATGCAGATCCCTCCCTCTCTGTGTGTGTGTGTGTGTAGTGTGTGTGACACTGGAGCCGCTGGAGGGAGCCGAGACGTACGTCAACGGCAAGCAGATCAGCGAGTGTGTGCTGCTCAAACAGGGTGAGTGTGTTTAGGAGGACTTATAGTTAGTAGAATGTCTAAAGTGGACTATCGAAATAAAGTAACCATAACTTTTCATTACTGCCTATTTTCTGTGTATAACAGTATCTAATAGCGTATTCGACAGGACTGATAGACAGATCGTAAACTAATGTACTCGGAGAATGCTAGCCCTGTTTGCTCAGTCTTTCTCAGCGCCGTCAAAATAAAAGTCACAACAACAAGCGTGTGTCACGCCACTTCAGAGTTCCCACTGGCGCTGCGAATGCAACCAGTTTTCCTAAGGGAACCATTAGTTCTCGGGGAAGTAGTTCCTAGAACTGCCTGGTGCGAAAGCCCCTTTAGTGTGTCCTCGTGATCACATGACCCTGAGCTCATCCTATGGTGTCGCAGGAAACCGCGTGGTGATGGGCAAGAACCACGTGTTCCGGTTCAACCACCCGGAGCAGGCGCGTGTGGAGCGCGAGCGCAGCCTGGACCAGCAGGGGGAGCCGGCGGACTGGAACTACGCCCAGCGGGAGCTCCTGGAGGAGCAGGGCATCGACATCAAGCTGGAGATGCAGAGGAGGTGCGTGCACACACTCATACACACTCACTGCAGCCTTCAGCGGAGCGGGGGAACTAGTCATGACCCGCGACTCTATCTTCTAGTGATTTTCATCGATTCACAAATTTCATAAATTGATTTTTGAAAGTGTTAAACCGTGTCCTAACCAGACGCGATGTGATAAGATTCCAGCGACAAATCATTCACACTCGCGACTGGGAGATGCGTAAAAATCAATCAAAACCCACAGCCAATTAGAGCAGCGTGTGGGCGGAGTCTCGCGGCGAGTGCACAGCCAATCAGAACAGCGTGTGGGCGGAGTCTCGCTGCGAGTGCACAGCCAATCAGAACAGCGTGTGGGCGGAGTCTCGCGGCGAGTGCACAGCCAATTAAAGCAGTGTGTGGGCGGACTCTCGCGGCGAGTGCACAGCCAATTAAAGCAGTGTGTGGGTGGAGTCTCGCAGCGAGCGCACAGCCAATTAAAGCAGTGTGTGGGTGGAGTCTCGCGGCGAGTGCACAGCCAATCAGAACAGCATGTGGGTGGAGTCTCGCGGCGAGTGCACAGCCAATTAAAGCAGTGTGTGGGTGGAGTCTCGCGGCGAGTGCACAGCCAATTAAAGCAGTGTGTGGGTGGAGTCTCGCGGTGAGCGCACAGCCAATTAAAGCAGTGTGTGGGTGGAGTCTCGCGGCGAGCGCACAGCCAATTAAAGCAGTGTGTGGGTGGAGTCTCGCGGCGAGCGCACAGCCAATCAGAACAGCGTGTGGGTGGAGTCTCGCGGCGAGTGCACAGCCAATTAAAGCAGTGTGTGGGCGGAGTCTCGCGGCGAGTGCACAGCCAATTAAAGCAGTGTGTGGGTGGAGTCTCGCGGCGAGCGCACAGCCAATAAGAACAGCGTGTGGGTGGAGTCTCGCGGCGAGCGCACAGCCAATCAGAACAGCGTGTGGGCGGAGTCTCACAGCACCAGAGAGTAATCTGACGGCACTCACTAAAAAAAACTATTTTTACATTTTATTTGAAATATCTATTTTCAAAAAACACATTTTACTCTAAAACTGCAAGAAAAACAAAGCTAATAAATCTAAACAAGTCGTGCTCCAGATGTGAGTCTGATATCTCAGTAAATGAGCGTTCAATGAGAGTGTTTGGCCGCAACTCACTTAATTTTTATTAATTCCCCAGAAAACAGAACATAATATCTTATGTAATTTTACTCATCTAGTAAATGCATCTTGATTTAATAATGTTTAGATATTTGGACTGGAAACAAGACAAAAACACTGAGTAAGAAGAGCAACAAGACGAACTTTAAAACAATATCACAGTAATGCTAAAGTCAAAGATTAATAAACACTGTAAGAAATGTATTACTCATTGTTAGTTATTGTTAGTTAATGCATGAACGAATGGGACCTTATTACATTTACAGTTATTCGTTTAGCATGTGCTTTTATCCAAAGCATATACGGATGAGGAAGTGTTGTTGGGCAGTGTCTACACATGAGGAAGTGTTGTTGGGCAGTGTCTACACATGAGGAAGTGTTTGAGAGGTTTGTGCTGACTGGTAATCTGGAGTCTCTGGGTCACAGACTGAAGTTCGCTCTGTTTTTAAAGACGACACTTGGCAGATTATTTCTGAAGTGGAAAAAGTTTTTAAAAAGTGAACTTAAAATGTTATAGAAAAATGCATAAAAATACTATTTTAAATTTGTATATGAAATATATATTTTCCAAAACACGTTTTACTCTGAAACTGTGAGAAAATCAAAGCCATAAATAAACAAGTTTTGTTCCAAATGTGAATCTGATCTCAGTAGATGATCTTTCAGTGAGTGTGTGTTCAGCCGCAGTACCACACGCGTCCACTAGAGGAAACTCTCAAACATTCATCTTGTGTGTGTGTGTGTGTGTGTTGACATTGTAAGTGAAACCTTTACCAAGTTTCATATCAATCTGATGAAGTAAAAACAAAAAAAAAGACAAAAATGACCGAACAGCGCCAGAGGGTCAATGTACAGTTAGTAAATAATAAAATAAAATATTTATTTGAATTGAAAGATTTGTACAGTTTTTACAAGAGGTTGTTATTGTACAGGTTTGAGAGGTTTGGTCAGGTTTAGCTCACACATTTGTCCCCAAAATATGAAGTGTGTAGACGTGTGCTGACTCTGTGTGTGTGTGTGTGTGTGTGTGTGTGTGTGTGTGTGTGTGTGTGTGTGTGTGTGTGTGTGTGTGTGTGTGTCTCAGGCTTCAAGATGTGGAGACTCAGTATCGGCGTGAGAAAGAGGAAGCAGATCTACTCCTGGAGCAACAGAGACTGGTGAGACACACACACACACACACACACACTCGATATAGAGCGGCTGAAATGAAAACTAGAATCCCAGGATGCACTTGGGCAAAAATCTAAACTGTAAATTATCTTCCTTTCCAACTTACGGTTAATCTCTGTAAAATGCACCAATAATCATAATATTTACTCGTGTAAAAGTTTAATTCTGTGTATGTAATAATGTATATATAATTCTGATACTGTGTATGCTCTAGCCCAGGGGTACTCAAGTTCAGATGCCAAGGGGGCCACATGTAAACCACATAAAATGTGAAGGGCCACAAATTACAACTTGCATCGTAAAACTTTATATATGACAATATTTTCAGTTTTTACTTATTTAGAAATGCAGTTTATTACCCATCTTGCTAGGTAGGTCTTGCTAGTCTTTGTCCTATTTAAAGTAATACTGAACATGAAATTAAAAAAAAAATCTGGAACAAAAAAAGTGTATTAACAATGTTCTTGCGCACACAAAAGTTGCCTGACAGCTTTACCGCTTGTTTCGCTATTTGTTGCGCTTAGCAAGTTATGGTACATTTCTGAGATAGCAAGTAGCTATAAAGTCCCATGAAACATTCCACACACATCACAATGACGATGATGAATGGTATTTCTTATTACTCGACCCACGGATTATCCAAAGCGTCCGCGGTATTAAACATAGGCTACATATAAGTCACACTGTCTAATATTCGCGCAACTTTTGAGCTAAAAAAAAAAAGTGCATTAATCTTTTGCATGACGCGGGCCATAAAATGAATAACATTATAACATTATAAATGTCTTTACTGTCACTTTTGATCAATTTAATGCATTCTTGATGAATAAAAGTATACTTTTTTTTTATTTTATATCCTACTGACCCCAAACGTGTGTGTGTGTGTGTGTGTGTGTGTGTGTGTGTGTGTGTGTGTGTGTGTGTGTGTGTGTGTGTGTGTGTGTGTGTGTGTGTGTGTGTGTGTGTGTGTGTTCAGTATGCTGATTCAGACAGTGGCGATGATTCTGATAAACGCTCATGTGAAGAGAGTTGGAGACTCATCTCCTCCCTGAGAGAGAAACTACCAGCTATCAAGGTATCACACACACACACACACACACACACACACACACACACACACACTCACTCACTCACTCACTCACTCACTCACTCACTCACTCACACACACACTCACACTCACACTCACTCACTCACACTCTCTCACTCACACTCTCTCACACACTCACTCACACACACACACACACACACACACACACACGTTCATCATGACGTGTCCGAGTCGAGTGACCGCTGTTGTGTCCAGGTCCAGTCCATCGTGAAGCGCTGTGGTCTGCCCAGCAGTGGCAAGCGCCGCGAGCCGCTCCGCGTGTACCAGATCCCCCAGCGCCGGCGCATCAGCAAGGACCCGGAGCGCGTGACGCTGGGCGACCTGAAGCTGCAGGCGGTGAAGGAGATCTGCTACGAGGTGGCGCTCGGAGACTTCCGGCACTCGCGCCGCGAGATGGAGGCGCTCGCCGTGGTGAAGATGAAGGAGCTGAGCCGCATGTACGGTACGCTGGGTAACGCTCGCCACTGCAGCCGCGTATTCCTGTGTGACCCGACCACAACACCAGTCACATGCGGCCATTTTTACATCGAGATTTATACATCACATGAAGCTGAATAAATAATCTCTCCAGTGATGTGTGGTGTGTTAGGATAGGACAATATTTGGTCGAGACACAACTATTGAAAATCTGGAATCTGAGGAGCAAAAAAATGTAAACATTGAGAAAATCTCCTTTAAAGTTGTGCATTTATGTTCACGATTGTGCTGCATTCACTCACACACATACATGTTTTATATATTTACGGTAGGACATTTACTAAATATCTTCATGGAACATGATCTTAATATCCTCATGATTTTTGGCATAAAAGAAAAGGATAATTTTGACCCGTACGCTGTATTGTTGCTATTGCCACAGATATACCCGTGCGGCTCCAGACTGGTGTTAGTGCTCCAGGGTCACACACACACACACACACACACACACACACACACAGATATACCCGTGCGGCTCCAGACTGGTGTTAGTGCTCCAGGGTCACACACACACACACGCACACACACAGACACACACACAGATATACCCGTGCGGCTCCAGACTGGTGTTAGTGGTCCACGGTCACACACACACACACACAGACACACACACAGATATACCCGTGCGGCTCCAGACTGGTGTTAGTGCTCCAGGGTCACACACACACACACGCACACACACAGACACACACACAGATATACCCGTGCGGCTCCAGACTGGTGTTAGTGGTCCACGGTCACACACACACACACACAGACACACACACAGATATACCCGTGCGGCTCCAGACTGGTGTTAGTGCTCCAGGGTCACACACACACACACACACACACACACACACACACAGATATACCCGTGCGGCTCCAGACTGGTGTTAGTGCTCCAGGGTCACACACACACACACACACACACACACACAGACACACACACAGATATACCCGTGCGGCTCCAGACTGGTGTTAGTGCTCCAGGGTCACACACACACACACACACACACACACACACACACACACACACACACACACACACACACACACAGACACACACACAGATATACCCGTGCGGCTCCAGACTGGTGTTAGTGCTCCAGGGTCACACACACACACACACACACACACACACACACACACACACACAGACACACAGATATACCCGTGCGGCTCCAGACTGGTGTTAGTGCTCCAGGGTCACATGTGTATTTTTCCTGTGAGAAGTGCATGATTATCATCACTCTCTGCTTTCCTGTGTGTTTCTGTGATGTTCATGTGTTTCTGCTGTAAGGGATTGTAGGGATGAGTCGCGATCTTCGAATAGTCGAACTGCGTGTGAAATTTGATCATAAAAAAGCTTTTTCGAATATCGTTATATTTTCGCGCAATTCCAATGTGTTCTACATAATTGACGTTATGTAGACGTTTTTTTGAACAAAAATATGGCATATGCCGAAGCACTTGGCTATGAATATTACATTGATTGAAACTAATTTGTTTAAAAAGTAGGCTATTGCCGGTAACTAGGCAGATTTGCATAAAATGAAATGTATCCTACTGCATTGTTTTATTTTTTAACTAACGAGCATCTGGTTTGGCGATGCAGAAACGGACTGTCATGCTTATGTTTTCTTATTCTTCCAATTAGCCTATCATAGGCTTACTATGTAAAAAAAAAAAAAAAAAAAAAAAAACGACGAGAATACTTGTTCAATTAATAAACAGTTTGTTTGATGACATATCGCTAAAGATGACATCGGCCTCCTCTCTGTCGTTGTGAGAATGTGCAGGGTTTCTGCTTCCGATTTTCGGACGATATTCGACTTTTGCTTCTCGGTTGCCGAATGGCATTTTTGGCAAAAATTCACATCCAAAGTTTGCATTACAGATTTGCGCAAAACTTTTGCGATTTTTTTTCTAAATGTCGATACAAAACTATTGTGAAATGACGGCGTTTCCATGAACCGATGTTGTGCCGCTGAACTTTATTTCCTCTCGCGATGTTATTACAGAAATCATGGCGACGGATGTGGGAAGGTTTATATATCACAGTCGCCGCACTGGCCATTATTATTAATGAAGGAGACGCGTGTGTGTGTGTGTGTGTGTGTGTGTGATCCAGCATTAATGGCGAGGACAGACTCTTACACTGAGAGTGTTTCTGTGAGGTTATGAATCCAGTATTGCTGTCATTATTTTGTCTTTTATGAGTTTAATAAAGAACTGAGTCTCGTCTTCTGTCCGAACACACACCGCGTCCTCTACGCCAGGCGACTGTACAGCGCAAAAACTGTTTCCACTGCAGATTTGAGAAATATTTATTTTTCGAATTGCCTGAAAACCTCGTCATGCGAGCGGAAGAACTTTGTGCGATAAAACAGAGTTTTTGCGAAATTGACGCGTTTCCATTGGACGCATTTTCAATTCGCAATTTCAGTGGTAATGTCGGTTGTTTCCAGTGCAAAAATAAAAAAAAATTCTTAAATCAAGACGCATTTACTAGATGAGTAAAATCCCATAAGAGCCAGGGTTCCCACGGGTCCTTGTACAAAGTTTGTGAATCTGAAAAAAAAAAAAAATCAAGGCCCTGGAAAGTTTTTGCAAATAAACACACACAGACACACACGGGTCCTAGAAAGTGCTCGAATTTATTCGCTTAGAAGTTTTTTGAAAAAAAATTCCATATTCCCGCCGGTCCGCTAATGTGTTATTCTCCAGCACTGCGTGGCCTACGCGCACTAGCTTGCTTGATTTACGCTAGTTACGCACATTTACCTCAACGCTTCACACACACACACACACACACACACACCGTGAAACTGCACTCATAGTCTGGTTACACAAGCCTGCGCTCGTCTCAATAACATCCATGCTAAAGTTAATATCAGATAAGTTTAGAACACAGATGTACAGAATATTCTTCAGTTTTATGCAAAACAGAAATAAGACAAATAGAATATTAGATCTCTGTCATATGGCCAAAGAAAAACAAAAACTTTTTTGCATAGTTCGACACATGAAAACTGTAGCGTTGTATGAAGATAACACGATGTGCTCTCACTTGAAATACACATATGTCGTTGAGTTTGAGGATATTGGAGCTGGAAAGTGCTTGAAATGTGAAGTTAACCGAGGCGTGGGGACCCTGAAGATATTATGTCCTGTTTTCTGGGGAAATAATCAAAATGAAGTGAGTTGATGCTTAAAAAAAGCAAAATTATCTGCCAATGGGGTCAGAAAAATAATCTTAATTCAAATTTAGTTTTAAGCAAAAACTCACTTAATTTGTATTTATTTCCCCAGAAAACAGGACTTAATATCTTGTGTCATCTCACTACTCTAGTAAATGCATCATAAGAAATGTTAGAGATCTGGACTGGAAACAAGACAAAAATACTGAGTAAGAAAAGCTGTTTTTGCAGTGTGTGTGATTGGTTATACGTGTGTGTGCGCGTCCTTGCTCTCGCGAGACGCTTCATCCACAGTAAGGCAGCGCTGCAGAAGCATGGCTCGGACGAGTGATGTTAATCTGCTCTCTGCAGGAGTGCAGCACACGTGCGGCCGGCGGGACGAGGAGGAGGAGCGCGAGGCCTGGAGGGACGTGGCTCAGGACGTGTGGGACACGGTGGGCATCGGGGACGGGCGCCAGGACACACACACACACGCCGACGGAGAGAGAGGCGTGTACGACCTGAAGGCTCACATCGACAAACTGACGGATATTTTACAAGAGGTCAAAGAGCAGAACAACACGAAGGACGAGGAGATCAAAGCCCTCAGAGACCGCATGATGAAGATGGAGAGCATCATACCAGCAGTGCAGGTGCACACACACACACTCACACACACACACACACACACACACACTCACACACACACACACACACACACACACTCACACACACACACTCTCTCTCTCACACACACACACACACACACACACACTCACACTCACACACACACACACTCACACACACACACACTCACGCACACACACACACACACACGCTCACACACAATCAGTCAGTGAAGCAAATCTTTTCAAATCGTTGATGCGCTACTTCTAAATGTGCATAAAAACAGGGTGATGGAAGCATAGCCACTGACACACACGTGCATTCACACACACAGTGTTCAGAAGTTGTGTATGTGTTTGTGTAGGACGATGACGAATCTCTCACTCACACACACGCACACACACAGTGTTCAGAAGTTGTGTATGTGTTTGTGTAGGACGATGACGAATCCGAGGATCTGAGCGCAGACGGTGATGAGGAAGATGGGCGTGGCCACCCAGAGCTCCTCCCCAAAGAGCAGCGCGTGTCACGGCTGATGGAGGAAGACCCCGCCTTCAGGAGGGGCCGAATGCGCTGGCTCAAACAGGAGCAGACACGCCTCCTCAACCTGCAGCAGCAGCAAATCACCAAGCGTCTGCGGCGCGGGGGCGGGGCCGGGGGCGGGGCCGTGGGTGGGGAGGGCGTGGTCCACCTCCCGGGAACGGGGCGCTTCATTCCCCCTCAGGACTGCAAGCTGAAGTTCCCCTTCAAGAGCAACCCTCACCACCGGCTCTCCTGGGGGCCCAACGTGTGCGGCGCGCCAGACGAGGAGCGAGGCCCCGCCCCCGGCGTGCCGTTACTTCCTCTTCCGTTCCAAATGCCGGTCATCATGCGCGCGCCCTCCCCCAGTCGCCCCTGGCAACCTCGTCACTACAGCAACGGTAACTACGGCAACGGCAATCACGATCCTCAGCAACAACAATGGCGCTACAGGCGCAATTCGCTAGATGGCTCCACCGTGCCTAGCAACCAGGGTTATTATACCAACGGGCACCACAACAACAACAACCGTGGTCGCTATCGGCAACAGTCGCCGGGCCCTGGCGTACGCGGGGAGGCGGGGTACGTCAATCACCAACGGCCCCAGACTCTACCGCACACGCTCACCGATCAACTGCACGGCAAACACCAAAAACCGCAGGGCTACGTCACCCCGCCGCGCATGAGGCGCCAGTACAGCGCCCCCGACCTGAAGAGCAAAGAAACGCCCGTCTGACGCTGAAATACTGGCCGTGTTGTTGTGATGGGTTAGGAAGGTAGTTAACAGTCTCATGTATTCAGACTATCAGTAGAAGAGTTTATTCTGGGCTAGAACCGCCCACTTCGGGACAGGAAGTGAGCGCCACTGGCTACGTTTACATGCAAC
Source organism: Phoxinus phoxinus (assembly GCF_949152265.1). Classification (NCBI taxonomy): domain Eukaryota; kingdom Metazoa; phylum Chordata; class Actinopteri; order Cypriniformes; family Leuciscidae; genus Phoxinus; species Phoxinus phoxinus. Next base: position 589,429 of record NC_136893.1, read on the forward strand.
CAAATAATCCGTCAGTGAGCGTATGGCGGCTCAATCGCACTGAAGTCTTCATGTGAACGCCTCAACCGACCCGCTTGAGCTCGGTCCCAATGAGACGTTCCTCTTCTAATCCCATCCAGAGAACATGTGAACACTTGATCGGATTGAAGACCGAAACGGAAAGGACTGCGCGTGTGCAATGACGTAGCAATAGCGTAATGATTTGAAGCTTGTGACATAAATGCGCACATCAACCCGATCACATGTTCTAGACACCCCGCTCAGATCCATCAACCGAGTCTATTCAGTCCGACGGAAACTACAGTTGTGCATGTAAACGTGGCCAGTGGCCGCTACGGAGCGGAGCGATGGCGATAGCGGTGCAGTATTCGTCAGCTGGTGTAGCTGCTAATATATCGCTATGGTTATCGCTCATCGTGTCATCTTGAGCTCTGTGCACACTGACTGTTGCTCATCCAATCAGATTAGAGCTTGTGGTTTTTGAAAGGCTCTCATGGTTTTAAGTGCAATATGCATGTGTGGGCGGTCCGAGACTAGCTAACACACACTCTGTTAACTCACACGTCACCACTCAGTGTGTGTGTGTGTGTGTGTGTGTGTGTGTGTGTGTGTGTGTGTGTGTGTGTGTGTGTGTGTGTGTGTGTGTGTGTGTGTGTGTGTGTAGTTTTGGGAGTTTGTGTGTTCAGCCTCAATGTGCCTTAAAAACCTCAGAGATCACTAACAGAAACGCCTTGAGAGAGTGTGTGGTTCTTGTTAATGGTTTATCCGACTGATCACACCAGAGCAACTCACACTAAGAGAGCAACACACTAAGATCGTGTTCAGATGCTGATCAACACCAGCTTGAATCTTCTTAACTCGCTCTACAGTTTTTCATGTATTTTTAAAAAAAGTTTTTCAATTACATTTCTTTAAAGCCAAACTTAGCATCTTTAGTGGACTAAACTGAGCCAGGTTATAACAGTCGCAGGACCGCATCACATGGCACTCGTCACCAGCAGCTTCAGACCCTCATGTACAGCTCAGATCAACCAGACATGACTGAGAAACACAGACTTCTGGGACGGTTCAGTGCTCAACAAACGGCTCAGACTCGTGGGAGGAGATGAGATGAGCAGCAGTGAGGAAACAAGAGTGTGTAGGGCTGGGATGTGTTTACACTCATGACTGACAGCTGTCAATCACTGATGATGATGATGAAATTGACGTTTAGAGTTCAAAGGTCAATGAAATGGACACTTGGAGTGAAATGCAAGTCGTGTGAGTTTTAGAGGATTTTAAAAGTTGCGAGTGAACACGCTGATGACGGATGTTTTAAACTCCCTGGTCGAAGAGATATTGTGTCTCAACGGGACCTTCCTGGTTAAATAATAATGATAAACTCAATCAGATGGCAGAAATAAAAAATATAAATATTTGGAATATGATTCCTGTGCCTTTGGGCCACAGACAGTAGTTTGATCCAGTTTGACGTTATTTTGAGTGGCAGATTTGAAACGGTCCCACTTGTGTGAGGCTACAGTGGAGATTCCCAATAGAGATTCCCAATGGAGATTCCCAATAGAGATTCCCACTGGAGATTCCCAATAGAGATTCCCAATAGAGATTCCCACTGGAGATTCCCAATAGAGATTCCCACTGGAGATTCCCAATAAATATTCCCAATAGAGATTCCCAATAAAGATTCTCAATAGAGATTCCCACTGGAGATTCCCAATAGAGATTCCCAATAGAGATTCCCACTGGAGATTCCCAATAGAGATTCCCAATAGAGATTCCCAATGGAGATTCCCAATAAAGATTCCCACTGGAGATTCCCAATAGAGATTCCCAATAGAGATTCCCAATAAAGATTCCCAATAGAGATTTCCACTGGAGATTCCCAATAGAGTTTCCCAATGGAGATTCCCAATAGAGATTCCCAATAGAGATTCCCACTGGAGATTCCCAATAAAGATTCCCACTGGAGATTCCCAATAGAGATTCCCAATAGAGATTCCCAATAGAGATTCCCACTGGAGATTCCCAATAGAGATTCCCAATAGATATTCCCAATAGAGATTCCCAATAGAGATTCCCAATAAAGATTCCCAATAGAGATTCCCACTGGAGATTCCCAATAAAGATTCCCACTGGAGATTCCCAATAGAGATTCCCAATAGAGATTCCCAATAAAGATTCCCAATAGAGATTCCCAATGGAGATTCCCAATAGAGATTCCCAATAAAGATTCCCAATAGAGATTCTCACTGGAGATTCCCAATAAAGATTCCCACTGGAGATTCCCAATAGAGATTCCCAATAGAGATTCCCAATGGAGATTCCCACTGGAGATTCCCAATAGAGATTCCCAATAGAGATTCCCAATAAAGATTCCCAATAGAGATTCCCAATGGAGATTCCCAATAGAGATTCCCAATAAAGATTCCCAATAGAGATTCTCACTGGAGATTCCCAATAAAGATTCCCACTGGAGATTCCCAATAGAGATTCCCAATAGAGATTCCCAATGGAGATTCCCAATAGAGATTCCCAATGGAGAGTCCCAATAGAGATTCCCAATAAAGATTCCCAATAGAGATTCCCACTGGAGATTCCCAATAGAGATTCCCAATGGAGATTCCCAATAGAGATTCCCAATAAAGATTCCCACTGGAGATTCCCAATAGAGATTTCCACTGGAGATTCCCAATAGAGATTTCCACTGGAGATTCCCAATAGAGTTTCCCAATGGAGATTCCCAATAGAGATTCCCAATAGAGATTCCCACTGGAGATTCCCAATAAAGATTCCCACTGGAGATTCCCAATAGAGATTCCCAATAGAGATTCCCACTGGAGATTCCCAATAGAGATTCCCAATAGAGATTCCCAATAAAGATTCCCAATAGAGATTCCCACTGGAGATTCCCAATAGAGATTCCCACTGGAGATTCCCAATAAAGATTCCCACTGGAGATTCCCAATAGAGATTCCCAATAGAGATTCCCAATAAAGATTCCCAATAGAGATTCCCAATGGAGATTCCCAATAGAGATTCCCAATAAAGATTCCCAATAGAGATTCCCACTGGAGATTCCCAATAAAGATTCCCACTGGAGATTCCCAATAGAGATTCCCAATAGAGATTCCCAATGGAGATTCCCACTGGAGATTCCCAATAGAGATTCCCAATGGAGAGTCCCAATAGAGATTCCCAATAAAGATTCCCAATAGAGATTCCCAATAGAGATTCCCAATGGAGATTCCCAATAGAGATTCCCAATAAAGATTCCCACTGGAGATTCCCAATAGAGATTCCCAATGGAGATTCCCAATAGAGATTCCCACTGGAGATTCCCAATAGAGATTCCCAACCAATGGAGATTCCCAATAGAGATTCCCAATAAAGATTCCCAATAGAGATTCCCACTAGAGATTCCCAATAGAGATTCCCAATGGAGATTCCCAATAGAGATTCCCACTGGAGATTCCCACTGGAGATTCCCAATAGAGATTCCCAATGGAGATTCCCACTGGAGATTCCCAATAGAGATTCCCAATGGAGAGTCCCAATAGAGATTCCCAATAAAGATTCCCAATAGAGATTCCCACTGGAGATTCCCAATAGAGATTCCCACTGGAGATTCCCACTGGAGATTCCCAATAGAGATTCCCAATGGAGAGTCCCAATAGAGATTCCCACTGGAGATTCCCACTGGAGATTCCCAATAGAGATTCCCAATGGAGATTCCCACTGGAGATTCCCAATAGAGATTCCCACTGGAGATTCCCACTGGAGATTCCCAATAGAGATTCCCACTGGAGATTCCCAATAGAGATTCCCAATGGAGATTCCCACTGGAGATTCCCAATAGAGATTCCCAATGGAGAGTCCCAATAGAGATTCCCAATAAAGATTCCCAATAGAGATTCCCACTGGAGATTCCCAATAGAGATTCCCAATGGAGATTCCCAACCAATGGAGATTCCCAATAGAGATTCCCACTGGAGATTCCCACTAGAGATTCCCAATAGAGATTCCCAACCAATGGAGATTCCCAATAGAGATTCCCAATAAAGATTCCCAATAGAGATTCCCACTAGAGATTCCCAATAGAGATTCCCACTGGAGATTCCCAATAGAGATTCCCACTGGAGATTCCCAATAGAGATTCCCAATAGAGATTCCCACTGGAGATTCCCAATAGAGATTTCCAATAGAGTTTCCCAATGGAGATTCCCAATAGAGATTCCCACTGGAGATTCCCAATAGAGATTTCCAATAGAGATTTCCAATAGAGATTCCCACTTTAGATTCCCACTTTAGATTCCCACTGTATCCCATCAGAGCAAACCAGCCACGCGGCCACTATTCTTGTGTTCAGTGATGTCACAGTGTCGCAGTGGGCGGGGTTATGCGAGATCACATGACATCACTCACTGGAGCATGTCTGACCGTGAGCTTTAGCACTTCAGGACAATCTTCTGACTGTGTTGTGTGTGTCGTGATGATGATGATGATGATGATGATGATGAAGATGATGATGATGATGATGATGATGATGATGATGATGATGTCTCTTATTTACACTCGCTGACGGTTTACTGCCATAATATGATGCTTGTTTAGTTTCATCATGCCTTCTTTGGTTTGATTATGATTTAATCGGTTAATGTGTGTGTGTATGCAAATGAGGAAATCCGCTGAGTTCATTAGCAAAAAAAAAACACACATGCATTCTTCACTTGTGTGCGTGTGTGTGTGTGTGTGTTTCGTTCTGCTGTTCTTGATGAACGTGTCTCGTTGGACACAGCTGCCGCTTCTGTTTCTGGATGTTCAGTTATTCTTTTTTTTTTTTTAGTTTTAAAAATGTCTGTTTAAAAACTGCAAAATATCATTAAAGGAAAATGTATAAAAACAACAGTGCTTCTGGTGTTTCTGCTGTCTGTGTCTCTTCCACACGCAGTGAAAGGCGTCGGATAGAGACGAACACGACACGAAGCGGTCGAGTCATCGCCCGCGCACTCGCTGTCCCGTGACCTGTGTGTGTGTGTGTGTGTGTGTGAGTGTGAGTGTGTGTGTGTGTGTGTGTGTGTGTGTGTGAGTGTGCATGTGATAATCTTGTGCTCATGTTTGATCATCTGAAGACTCTGTGAGAGAACCTCTGATCGACTACACAGCAACACTCAGTTGCAGAGGCACAGTCCAGTATACAGGAGATGCAGTGACTCCACCTTGATTGATTAAAACTGTATTTAACGCTGTCAGAGAGCTTTATTAATAAAGTCATCATCAAAATCTCCAGACTCCGAGTGGATGTTGTGCAGTTTATGTTAGTTTAAGGACAGCTAGCATGAAGGATTCTCCTCGGTGGTGGTGAGTGGCCTGAGGCGTCTTAGCATCTCATCGTGTGTTTATGAACATGTGTTTGTTCATTCACCAATCACAGACACCGTTTCATTAGGACCGTAAACTACTAATTCCTGGAATACCATCTTACCTGATGTTCACCAGACACGTCTGACAGCAGAAACTGTGGTTTTATCACGTGTTTTTTACGTGCAATCCAGCTTAAAACAATCAAAAATATGAAGTAACATCCAAGACCGCACTGACTGAAGCCACTGAACAAGCGCAGACATCATCGTGCAGGAAGTGTCACGTGGGCAGTGCTCATATGTTCTGATGCATTTTACAATTAGAATGATAATTCCTTTAGATTTCAGATGTTACAGTTTTTGTATTATTGTAATGCTCTACTGGGTGGCTGCCCTGCACGCTTAATAAACAAACTACAGCGAGTTCAAAACGCAGCCGCTCGAGTTCTTACCAGAACCAGGAAGTATGACCATATTAGCCCTGTTCTGTCAACACTGCATTGGCTGCCTATTAAACATCGTATACATTTTAAAATATTGCTGATCACTTACAAAGCACTAAATGGTTTATCTCCGCAGTACTTGAGCGAGCTCTTAACGCATTATAGTCCTTCACGTCTACTGCCATCTCAAAACTCCGGCCAGTTAATAATACCTAGAATATCAGAATCGACTGCTGGCGGTAGATCCTTTTCCTATTTAGCACCAAAACTCTGGAACAGTCTTCCTACCATTGTCCGGGAAGCAGACACACTCTGTCAGTTCACAGCTAGACTAAAGACACATCTCTTCGGCCTAGCATTCACATAACACATTATAGACTTATATAACTCAATGTTAGGCTGCATAGATCAGGTCAGCCGGAACTGGGAACACTTCCCTTAAATCCTGATGTACTCGTTACATCATAAGAAGAATGGCGTCTACGCTGATAGTGTCTTTGTTTATCCCGAGGTTTTCCCGCAGCCTGCCGGATCCAGATCTGAGGAAGGACCTTCGCCTGGACCGATGACAGCGCAGCGCTGAAGTGTCCACTAGCCTCTCCCTGTGGAGGATCCCTTTACCACTCTACAGATAAAGCATTGTGGGAAATCCACGTCTCCCCCGTAGTGATAAAATTCTGTCTAAAAATGTTTAAGGCAGGACAAGTAGTTTTTTAAGGCTTGGTTTGTGGAGAATTACAAACATGCGCACATATATTCAAACACACATAACTATAGAGTTAATTTTTGATGCGCACGTGAGCATCAGTGTTTCTCACAGGTTCAGTGTAAAGTGTGTGTAGAGAGAACGCTGTCGTCTTAGCGGCCTCTAATTTAATAACTAATGATCCTTTCGACGGAAGTGAATCAATCAAAACTAACTTTAGCTGGAAAATAACATTATTCAAGAACCGCTATAAAGCCAAAACAATCTGTTACCTTACACTATACGTTTATCTCTGTAAAGCAGCTTTGAAACAGTCTACATTGTTAAAAGCGCTATATAAATGAAGATGACTTGACTTTGAACACAAGGAACACTAACAGACATCAGGGGTTGATGTGAAACTCAGTTCATGCACAGACGCTCATCTCCAGATGTGGTTTGAGTGACTCTGAGGAAGACAGATAGAGCGGATCCAGCAGACGAGAGAGACACGCCAGCGCTCAGAGGTACCGACACACACACTCATTTACTTTATTATTCTTTATTCTCTTGGTGAAACCTCACATTTCTGTGGTGAACACAATTGTTTACTATCACTGCTTTTGTTCAACTTATGCACTTATATTTGAGTCTCTCGCAAAGATGTCAATTATATTTGGCATAACACATGAAGCCTATATCAGGGACCGCGTCGATTGTGTTGTGACTCAGAGACTATTCTCAAGAGCATTCAAGTACTAATTCTCGTTCTGTAGGAAAGAAGATCTTCCTGGCGTGATATGCATTTAAAATTGTACTTCACTAATGTACACTATGATTCAAAAGTTTGGGTAATTTTAAAGAGTCTCTTCTGCTCACCAAGACTGCGTTCATCTGATGAAAAATACAGTGAAATATTATTATAATGTAAATCATCAGTTGTCTATGTGAATATACAGTAAAGTGTAATTTATTCCTGTGATCAAAGCTGAGTTTATCATCATTACTCCAGTCTTCAGTGTCACATGATCCTCCAGAAACCAGTATAATATGAAGATCTGATGATCAAGAAACATTTATGATTATTATCAGTGTTAAAAACGGTTCATATTTTTGTGGAAACCATCATACATATTTCAAGATTATTTGATGAATGGAAAGTTCAAAAGAGCCGCATTTATTTTAGATAGAATCTTTAATAAATATAATATACTTAAATATTAATAAATTAATATACTGTCACTTTTAATTCATAATGCATCCTTGATTAATAGAAATGTTTGGTTCCAGTTTATTTCGATAGTCCACTTTAGACATTCTACTGACTATAAGTGCAGCTACATGTCAACTAACTGTCATTAGAGTATTAGTAGCCTTCTTAATATCTGTTGAGGAGCATCAGAATAAAGAGTTAGCAGATATTAAGAAGGCTACTAATACTCTAATGACAGTTAGTTGACATGTAGCTGCAAAGTTACTTATATTATAGTTCACTTTAGACATTCTACTAACTATATTGAAATAAAGTGTTACCAAAATGTTTATTTCTTACTGCCCCCCAACTTTTGAACAGTAGTGTACTTCACATTAAAATAAAATAGAGATGACAAAATAAAATAAAAATTCCACGTTACATTAATGAGAGTTTGGAGAGAAAATAATGTCACTGAACAAATAGCGTCTTTATTTATTTATGTAGTTGTGAGTCTGTATTATACATTGGCACAGCTCTGCTGAACACTGCCTTGTTCTCTTCCAGTGGTCATCATGCGACGCTTCGTCTTCCTCATGATGCAGTGCTGCGTCGTCACGAGCGCCAGCTGTCCGGCGGACATGAACCCGGACCACCGGCCCCGCGTGAGCTGTGTGGGCCAGAGCCTGACCTCGGTTCCCCACGGGATCAAGCCCGACACGCAGGTTCTGGTTCTCACAGGAAACCACTTCAGTTCTCTGTCCTGGTCCTCGTATTCTGGATTCACACAGCTGCACGAGCTGGACCTGAGCCACAACCTCATCACCACGCTGGAGCCGCCAGGTACACACTGCAGTCTCAGAGAGAGTCTCAAGAGTCAGAGAGAGTCTCAAGAGTCACAGAGAGAGTTTCAAGAGTCACAGAGAGTCTCAGAGAGAGTCTCAGAGAGAGTCTCAAGAGTCACAGAGAGAGTCTCAGAGAGAGTTTCAAGAGTCACAGAGGGAGTCTCAGAGAGAGTTTCAAGAGTCACAGAGAGAGTTTCAAGAGTCACAGAGAGAGTTTCAAGAGTCACAGAGAGAGTTTCAAGAGTCACAGAGAGAGTCTCAAGAGTCACAGAGAGAGTTTCAAGAGTCACAGAGGGAGTCTCAGAGAGAGTCTCAAGAGTCACAGAGAGTCTCAGAGGGAGTCTCAAGAGTCACAGAGAGAGTCTCAAGAGTCACAGAGAGAGTCTCAGAGAGAGTCTCAAGAGTCACAGAGGGAGTCTCAGAGAGAGTTTCAAGAGTCACAGAGAGAGTTTCAAGAGTCACAGAGAGAGTCTCAAGAGTCACAGAGAGAGTTTCAAGAGTCACAGAGGGAGTCTCAGAGAGAGTCTCAAGAGTCACAGAGAGAGTTTCAAGAGTCACAGAGAGAGTTTCAAGAGTCACAGAGAGAGTTTCAAGAGTCACAGAGAGAGTCTCAAGAGTCACAGAGAGAGTTTCAAGAGTCACAGAGGGAGTCTCAGAGAGAGTCTCAAGAGTCACAGAGAGTCTCAGAGGGAGTCTCAAGAGTCACAGAGAGAGTCTCAAGAGTCACAGAGAGAGTCTCAGAGAGAGTCTCAAGAGTCACAGAGAGAGTCTCAGAGAGAATCTCAAGAGTCACAGAGAGAGTCTCAGAGAGAGTTTCAAGAGTCACAGAGAGAGTCTCAGAGAGAGTCTCAAGAGTCACAGAGAGAGTTTCAAGAGTCACAGAGAGTCTCAGAGAGAGTCTCAAGAGTCACAAAGAGAGTCTCAGAGAGAGTCTCAAGAGTCACAGAGAGAGTCTCAGAGAGAGTTTCAAGAGTCCCAGAGAGAGTCTCAAGAGTCACAAAGAGAGTCTCAGAGAGAGTCTCAAGAGTCCCAGAGAGAGTCACAGAGAGAGTCTCAGAGAGAGTTTCAAGAGTCCCAGAGAGTCTCAAGAGTCACAAAGAGAGTCTCAGAGAGAGTCTCAGAGAGAGTTTCAAGAGAGTTTCAAGAGTCACAGAGAGAGTCTCAGAGAGAGTCTCAAGAGTCACAGAGAGAGTCTCAGAGAGAGTTTCAAGAGAGTCTCAAGAGTCACAGAGAGAGTCTCAGAGAGAGTCTCAGAGAGAGTTTCAAGAGAGTTTCAAGAGTCACAGAGAGAGTCTCAGAGAGAGTCTCAAGTCACAGAGAGAGTCTCAATGAGAGTTTCAAGAGTCCCAGAGAGAGTCTCAGAGAGAGTCTCAAGAGTCACAGAGAGAGTTTCAAGAGTCCCAGAGAGTCACAAGAGTCACAGAGAGAGTCTCAAGAGTCACAGAGAGAGTCACAGAGAGAGTCACAGAGAGAGTTTCAAGAGTCACAGAGAGAGTCTCAGAGAGAGTCTCAAGAGTCACAGAGAGAGTCTCAGAGAGAGTTTCAAGAGTCACAGAGAGAGTCTCAAGAGTCACAGAGAGAGTCTCAGAGAGAGTTTCAAGAGTCCCAGAGAGAGTCTCAGAGAGAGTCTCAAGAGTCACAGCGAGAGTTTCAAGAGTCCCAGAGAGTCACAAGAGTCACAGAGAGAGTCTCAAGAGTCACAGAGAGAGTCTCAGAGAGAGTCTCAAGAGTCACAGAGAGAGTCTCAAGAACTGCAAAAGATCTCAACTCAAACTGTGTGTCTCTTTCAGGTCCAGTGCTGGAGAACCTGAGCGTGTTGCGTTTGTCTGGTAACAGGTTAACTGGTTTGGGAGGACTGGTGTTCCGCTGCACTCCCAACCTGATGGAGATCTTCTTGGACGCCAACCAGATTCGTTCCCTTCACGATGCCACCTTCGGCGAACTCCCACGTCTGGAGGTTATCAATCTCTCTCAGAATAAGCTTCCCGCCCTGCCGGCTCGCCTCCTGGAGCGAGTGTCTTCCAGCACCCTGAAGACGTTCGATTTGGAGAATAACAGTGTTTCGCTGATGCCCGACAGGTTCTTCTCGTCTAAACCCGAGTTACCGTACGTTTTCCTGTCCTATAATCCCTGGATCTGCAGCTGTGCTGTAGGTTATCTCCACAGCTACCTAATCGACCAGGACCACAACGTCTACAAGCATGAAGCACCGAACGGCCTCGTTCCCGGCGCCGACAGCGTTGAGTGTTCTGGACCGCCTCACCTATTCCAGCGGCCCATCATTGAACTGGAAGAGAATGACTTCTGCCCTCCAGATCCACCTCTCTACCCCATCGGAGACTGGGATATCAAACCCACCTCTACTATAATCTCAGTTAAACCAGATTCCAGCCCTCAAACCCCGAATGCTCCACACGACACCACCGACATCACCCTCCTGCCCGCTTCCACCAAATCCTGGACCCCCACTTGGTCCTGGGTCAGTGCTGAGTCCTGGAGTAAAACTAGGTCTAAATTCAGGACCACGTGGGTGTGTTTTAGCTTGATACAAACAACTGCTCCAGAGATTCTCACTCCAGACACTACCGAATCACTTGCCTACACACCACAGTCAAACACCAGGATTCATGACCCGTACCAACCCACAACTTCTGAATCGCCAACCACTGGACCCATTATTGCCAGATCCCAAGGTCAAAGTACCACCGGATCTGAACCGCACACTTCCAGAACGATCACGATCCAGACCGATCCACCAACCATTGGACCCTATACAGCCAGATCCCAAAGACAAAGTACTTCCCGACTGGATCCTCACTCCTCTAGCGCAACGATCACGGTCCAGACCGAACCACCAACCATTGGACCCATTACAGCCGGATCCCAAGGTCAAAGTACCACCGGATCCTCTAGACCCACGATCACGGTCCAGACCGAGCCACCAACCACTGAACGGATCATTCCCCGAACAGAACCGGCCACTAGTACTTCCCGACTGGATCCTCACTCCTCTAGCACAACGATCACGGTCCAGACCGATCCACCAACCACTGGACCCATTATTGCCGGATCCCAAGGTCAAAGTACGACCGGATCTGAACCGCACACTTCCAGAACGATCACGGTCCAGACCGAGCCGCCAACCACTGAGCGGATCATTCCCCGAACAGAACCGGCCACTAGTGTGGGTCTGCACTGGGCAGATGCTCGGGATGCGGATGGAAGGATCCTGCCGTGGTGCTGGTGGTTATTTGCTGGTTTTGTGTTGTTGTGTTTGCTGTCGGCTCTCACGTCATGTGTTCTGTGTGTCTGGCTCCTGAAGAACCACCTCACCGCCCGCCGCTGGCTCAAGCATCACGGCTTACCTCGCGCGGACAGCGACGGGGTCATCCTGCGGGCGTACAGATACACTGAACACACGCTTCTGAGTGAGGATGAAGGTGCGAGCGTGAGCTTCATACCCCTAGAGCAGCTCAGAGACGTGCAAGCCGTGTTCCGAAGCGTCCTCTTCATCAACCCGCCGGAGGAGCAGAACATCGACACCACAGGGAGAGAGGCTTCTTCCGGAGTAGAGCTGGTTTCTGTAGCAGGCGGAGCGAGAGATAAGGAGCGAGAGCCGACGATGAGCGGGGAAGTGTTCAGGAAGACCCTGCACAGGGTGATTAGCCGAGAAGAGGAAGCAGAGGGCTGGAGAGAGGGAGAGGAAGCAGATGGAAGGAGACAGGGGTCGACCGCGCGCTACAGTCTGATCCTGAGGGAGGAGAGAGGAACACAGCGAGAGATGCAGTGGGTGGTCGGGGAATGGGAACTGGGGGATGAGGGCGTGGCCTATCAGAGGTCCTGCTCTCTGATTGGCCAGCCCTCCACTGTCACTCAGGAGTGAATTTGGTTTTGTCGGTTAACGCTCAAATATTGATTGTTGATTCCAAGCCAATAAATTGTCATGTTTTTTCCCCACAATTCATAGTTTCAAAGCAGCTACAGAAAAATAAACGTGAAGACATTATTTTACTGATCCCACTGCTAGATATTTATTCTTGTTTTTAGTGTATACTCAATTTTGTATTATTTTTACAGAAAGCAAGACTTAATCTCTTCAGTCAGTTTGCTGCTCCAGTAAATGTATCTTGATATAAGAATGCTTTGTACTTTTGTCTTTTTTCCAGTACATTTATCTTTTTTTGCAGCATAGAGGCATTTTTCCAGATGAATTACTCCATAGCTTCACGCACTTGATGACTTTGATGTATAATTCCACAAAAATAACTACGATTATTAATGCTGGTTAAAAAATGAAGACTTAACTAGACAGAAACTATCCTGTTATTAGTGATCTCACTTGAGCTGGAATATGAATCACCTTTAAATTTCTTTTTATTGAAAGAAAAAATATCAGGCCTTTTTCAGCATTCTATTATCATAAAGTTTTTAGGGCATCTTTAGACCAATTCCCAGATAAAGCTCTGGAATCATTTCCCACTTTTATACATTCAAACCAGAATTCATCATTCAGACCTTCAGCATCTCTCACATTATCAGTTTATTCACTATAGTTTATAAAATGGTGATGAATATGAGCAGAACTCAGTTGATATTTGACAGGTTTTGTCCGTCCTTCTGTTAGACTGTCACACACACACACACACACACACACACACGCACACACACGCACACGCGCACACGCACGCACACACACACACACACACACACACACACACACACACCTTCTGTTAGACTGTCTCACACACACACACACACACACACACACACACACTTCTGTTAGACTGTCTTACATACACACAGGTTTTGTCCATCCTTCTGTTAGACTGTCTCACAAACACACACACACTTCTGTTAGACTGTCTCACACACACACTTCTGTTCTGTTAGACTGTCTCACACACACACACACTTCTGTTAGACTGTCTTACACACACACACAGGTTTTGTCCATCCTTCTGTTAGACTGTCTCACACACACACACACACACACACTTCTGTTAGACTGTCTTACATACACACAGGTTTTGTCCATCCTTCTGTTAGACTGTCTCACAAACACACACACACTTCTGTTAGACTGTCTCACACACACACTTCTGTTCTGTTAGACTGTCTCACACACACACACACTTCTGTTAGACTGTCTTACACACACACACAGGTTTTGTCCATCCTTCTGTTAGACTGTCTCACACACACACACACACACTTCTGTTAGACTCTCACACATGAATTATGATGAATATCTGTCAGCTGGTAAATTTAACTACACAATTAGATAATACCAGTTTAGCTCAACCAGTGACCAAGCAATGCTTCATGTGTTCAGTGTGTGTGTGTGTGTGTGTGTGTGTGTGTGTGTGTAAAAAGAGCATTAGCAGTTACAGACACACACTTCAGCAGAACATGACCAGCTCACAGTGTCCCGATCAGTGTCACTGGTAGTCACTGTATGAAGAATATTGGGTATAATAATGTCAGTTTACTTTCCTCACTTACATTTGAACTATTAACTACTAAAATATCAAATTATATCTGGTGTCTGAATAATTCTTAGTTTGACGGTATATAACTTAGTTCAAAATTCAGCTGTCAATTATAATCAGAATCAATGATTCAAATATGAGACACTCAATTTCAACTAAAGATAGGATAATATTGATCCCGTCTGTCATTGGCCAGTCAAACACATCTTATCTTCACCGATGTGAGAGCGACTGACACTGGCGTGTTCATTACACAGTCACACACTGAGCAGTTGTAAGAAGTCGTGTTTATTGGAAGTTAACGAGGAGCATCTCGACACGAGGTCGTGAGCGAGACTCAGGCGGTGGAGAACTGCTGTAACTGGTTCCCGAGGATCACCTGCCTCTCCACTCCCAGCTCAGAGATCACCGCCAGCCGGACCACTCCTCCACTCGAGCCGTCCCGCTCCATGGCCAGAGTCAGCGCTGCGCACACACACACACACACACACGTCAAGACATGGTATGACTGATACAAACATTTGTATGATTTGGTGATTTTAAAGTTTGGTGTCAGCAAAATGTAAAAAAGAAAGTAATACTTTTATTAATCAAGGACAGCAAACTTTTGAGTGGTGGCATCTCATGGTTTCCACAGAAATATGAGCTATTTTTCCTCACTGATAATAATCATAACTGTGTCTTGATCATCAGATCATCATATTACACTGATTTCTGGAGGATCATGTGACACTGAAGACTGGAGTAATGATGATAAACTCAGCTTTGATCACAGGAATAAATTACACTTTACTATATATTCTGTGTGTGTGTGTGTGTGCGCTTTTATGTGTGTGTGTGCGCTTGTATGCGAGTGTGTGTGTATGTGTGTGTGTATGAGTGTGTGTGTGCGCTTGTATGCGTGTGTGCGAGTATTTGTATGTGTGTGTGTGTGTCTGACCTCCAGCAGTGAATTTGAGACACTCCTCTTTGCTCATTCCAGTTTTGTAGTTTGAATCCACATAACCGTAGATGTAACTACTGCCGGATCCACCGACCGACACCGGCTGCCGGGTCATCATCCCTCCCACAGGCACCGTGTACACCTGCACACACACACACACACAGAGAGATGAGCACCGTGTACACCAGCGCACACACACACACACACACACAGAGAGATGAGCACCGTGTACACCAGCGCACACACACACACACACACACAGAGAGATGAGCACCGTGTACACCAGCGCACACACACACACACACACACAGAGAGATGAGCACCGTGTACACCTGCACACACACACACACACAGAGAGATGAGCACCGTGTACACCAGCGCACACACACACACACACACACAGAGAGATGAGCACCGTGTACACCAGCACACACACACACACACACACACACACACACACACACACACACACAGACAGCTGTTTGCCCCTGCGCTTATCCCATCACACGCGCGCACACACACACATCTGACCATCTCTCACACACACACACACACACACCTGTCCACCCCTGCGCTTGTCCCATCCGGCCACGATGATGCCGGCCATCAGCTCCTCTCTGTATCTGTAGCACATGTCCTTGAAGAGACTCGCTGCCGTCTGGACCAGAGGAGCCTCGTCCAGCTCGATGCTGGAGACCAGAGAGAGGTCAGGGGTCAGAGGTCACAGAGGTCAGGGGTCACAGAAAGAATTCAGGGGTCAGACAGAGGAGTCAAGATTTTAACTTTATAACAAGTATCCAATTCCCAACCGGCATCTAAACGGTTGATATTTCCAGCCAAATACAAGTGTGTGTGTGTGTGTGTGTGTGTGTGTGGGCTGTAGTGCACCCCAGAAGGGAAAATCAAAACAAAATAAAGTTAAAACTTGTTTTGAACAATTTCTTTGTCATCTGCAGATTGATTTTAAGTAGGGGGGGGGGGGGGGGGGGGGGGAATCTATTTAAATCGTATTTTTTGTAAAAAAAAATTCAGGGCTATATCGGCCGGCCCTGGTGTGTGTTCGAGTTCTCAACGGGCCTGACAATTACAACCCGGCCCGGCCCGATCTAACCCGACACATCAACATGAATTATCTGCCCGAACCCGGTCGCTTCTCATAAACGTATTATCATGAATATCAGTGAATTCACCCGCGGCTGGTTTACTCCTCACCAACTCCATCTGCTCCTCCCCCCTCTCCATGACGCACGCCACGCCACACACAGCAGCCAGACCGTCCTCACGGTGAACAGCAGCCAGACCGTCCTCACGGTGAACAGCAGCCAGACCGTCCTCACGGTGAACAGCAGCCAGACCGTCCTCACGGTGAACAGCAGCCAGACCGTCCTCACGGTGAACAGCAGCCAGACCGTCCTTACGGTGAACAGCAGCCAGACCGTCCTTACGGTGAACAGCAGCCAGACCGTCCTCACGGTGAACAGCAGCCAGACCGTCCTTACGGTGAACAGCAGCCAGACCGTCCTTACGGTGAACAGCAGCCAGACCGTCCTTACGCTGAACAGCAGCCAGACCGTCCTTACGCTGAACAGCAGCCAGACCGTCCTCACGGTGAACAGCAGGCAGACCGTCCTCACGGTGAACAGCAGGCAGACCGTCCTCACGGTGAACAGCAGCCAGACCGTCCTTACGGTGAACAGCAGCCAGACCGTCCTTACGGTGAACAGCAGCCAGACCGTCCTCACGGTGAACAGCAGCCAGACCGTCCTTACGGTGAACAGCAGCCAGACCGTCCTTACGGTGAACAGCAGCCAGACCGTCCTTACGGTGAACAGCAGCCAGACCGTCCTCACGGTGAACAGCAGCCAGACCGTCCTCACGGTGAACAGCAGCCAGACCGTCCTTCCGGTGAACAGCAGCCAGACCGTCCTTACGGTGAACAGCAGCCAGACCGTCCTCACGGTGAACAGCAGCCAGACCGTCCTCACGGTGAACAGCAGCCAGACCGTCCTTACGGTGAACAGCAGCCAGACCGTCCTTACGCTGAACAGCAGCCAGACCGTCCTCACGGTGAACAGCAGCCAGACCGTCCTCACGGTGAACAGCAGCCAGACCGTCCTCACGGTGAACAGCAGCCAGACCGTCCTTCCGGTGAACAGCAGCCAGACCGTCCTCACGGTGAACAGCAGCCAGACCGTCCTCACGGTGAACAGCAGCCAGACCGTCCTTCCGGTGAACAGCAGCCAGACCGTCCTCACGCTGAACAGCAGCCAGACCGTCCTCACGGTGAACAGCAGCCAGACCGTCCTCACGGTGAACAGCAGCCAGACCGTCCTCACGGTGAACAGCAGCCAGACCGTCCTCACGGTGAACAGCAGCCAGACCGTCCTTCCGGTGAACAGCAGCCAGACCGTCCTTCCGGTGAACAGCAGCCAGACCGTCCTCACGGTGAACAGCAGCCAGACCGTCCTCACGGTGAACAGCAGCCAGACCGTCCTTCCGGTGAACAGCAGCCAGACCGTCCTCACGCTGAACAGCAGCCAGACCGTCCTCACGGTGAACAGCAGCCAGACCGTCCTCACGGTGAACAGCAGCCAGACCGTCCTCACGGTGAACAGCAGCCAGACCGTCCTCACGGTGAACAGCAGCCAGACCGTCCTCACGGTGAACAGCAGCCAGACCGTCCTTCCGGTGAACAGCAGCCAGACCGTCCTCACGCTGAACAGCAGCCAGACCGTCCTCACGGTGAACAGCAGCCAGACCGTCCTTCCGGTGAACAGCAGCCAGACCGTCCTCACGCTGAACAGCAGCCAGACCGTCCTCACGGTGAACAGCAGCCAGACCGTCCTTACGGTGAACAGCAGCCAGACCGTCCTCACGGTGAACAGCAGCCAGACCGTCCTCACGGTGAACAGCAGCGATGATTAATACATTTTGTTTTGTTTTTTCCACTGAGCGGAAAAGATTAAGCCGAGGTCCGACCCGACCCGAGTCATTTGCTTATATTTTCGACCCGAACCCGGCCCGACCCGTTGAGAACTCTAGTGTGTGTGTGTGTGTACCTGTGGAAGCCCAGCTGGTACGTGACGGCGTCCGCGATGGCCTGAGTATCGGCCGCTGAGCCCGAGCGACAGCAGAAGATCCGCTCGTGGATCGGCGTGAGTTTATCCGTCACGCGGTTAGCGATGTAAGCGCTGCACAGATCACACACAACATCCGTTAAACACACACAACATCCGTTATATACACACAACATCCGTTAAACACACACACACACACACATAACATCCGTTAAACACACACAACATCCGTTATATACACACATTATCCGTTAAACACACACACACACATAACATCCGTTAAACACACACAACATCCGTTATATACACACAACATTCGTTAAACACACACACACATAACATCCGTTAAACACACACAACATCCGTTATATACACACAACATCCGTTAAACACACACAACATCCGTTAAACACACACACACACATAACATCCGTTAAACACACACAACATCCGTTATATACACACAACATCCGTTAAACACACACACACACATAACATCCGTTAAACACACACACGTAACATCCGTTAAACACACACACGTAACATCCGTTAAACACACACACGTAACATCCGTTAAACACACACACGTAACATCCGTTAAACACACACACATAACATCCGTTAAACACACACACGTAACATCCGTTAAACACACACACATAACATCCGTTAAACACACACACATAACATCCGTTAAACACACACACGTAACATCCGTTAAACACACACAACATCCGTTATATACACACAACATCCGTTAAACACACACACACACATAACATCCGTTAAACACACACACATAACATCCGTTAAACACACACAACATCCGTTAAACACACACACACACATAACATCCGTTAAACACACACACATAACATCCGTTAAACACACACAACATCCGTTATATACACACAACATCCGTTAAACACACACACACACATAACATCCGTTAAACACACACACGTAACATCCGTTAAACACACACACGTAACATCCGTTAAACACACACAACATCCGTTAAACACACACAACATCCGTTATATACACACAACATCCGTTAAACACACACACGTAACATCCGTTGAACACACAATCATCAGACCGCGAGCTGGACTCGTGAGCAGCGACTCTTACCCGGTGGTGGTGCGAGAGTCAGCGCCCATCACTACTCCTCCGTCAAACTCCACCGCCATGATGGTGGTCTGAACACACACACACACACACACACACACACACACATCAGTAATGTGTTGTTCTAAGGCATGTTTATAACTGTCCTAATTGAACTAAAGTCTGATCTGGCTTAATCGAAGCCCTGTCTGTGAAACCAGGCCTAAGATATTACTTTAATATTAATAACAGAAAACTAAGAATTGTATTTAATTTTATCATCAATGTCAATTATTAAAAAGTATTAGATTAATTAAAAGTCTTTAAAAATATTTTACTTAGTTTAATATTTAAAAAAAATTTTTTTAAATAAATGTAAGTATTTAAATTTACTTTATTTATTATTTAAAGTATTTTAAATGTATTTAACTATTTGAAATTATTTAATCAAACTATTCAAAATTATTAAAGTATTTACAAATATTTAACCTATTTTTTATTATTTAAAATGCATTTAATTATTTTAATATTAAACTATTTTAAAATGATTTACTTATTTTTTTTAATTACTTACATTAAATTACTTTTATATTGAATTGTTTAAGATTCCAAATCAAGTCACATTTATTTATATGCAAAAGCAGCGTCACAGTAATAAACAGGAAAAAATACACATGATCAATGATGCTAACTTCATCAAATATGAGTCAAATTCATATTTGAGGTAAAAGTGATTGAATAGTGAGACTCGTTCAGTTCTGCTGCATCATTCAGCGAGTTTCATCCGTCTATGTCCTAATAAACGCGTTTCTCGACACCATAACTCAACTAATTACGATTATTGTGATAATTATGAGTGCTTCTCACCCCTGTGCTGACTTCCCTCTGCGTCCAGTCAGGAACGGCATCATTATAATTATTAAAAGATGAAACATTAGCTGGAAACTGCAGAGTAGCGGCCATCTTCTCTCAACAATTGTTAGTTGAAGGACCCCTTGGCAGGAGTCCGCACACGTGCCTGTCTTAAACGATCGCGCCTGTCTGATAAATCAGAAAACACAGCCAGCGGGAATGAATAACATTTTGTAAACAATCATATATATATTTAATTAATGTTCGTTTGAAGCATATTAGAACCAAAATTGTTTCAAGGGGAGTTTCTGATACTTGTTCAGGCAGGTGTCGGGTCAGTCTGAGGGCTGACGCCGCGCGGAAGGTAAACAATGAAATCCATCAGCATTTACTGCAATGACCATGAATTAAACGCAGTGCATTTAATCGAACAGTATTTATCTCGTGTTTAGCTGTATTCCGCGTTATACTGACGGTGTGTGTGACTGATATTAGTCGCTCTTCTCCGCAGTAATCGTGTGATCTGCCTCATTTCTCTCAGATGACCGTTCATAACTTCTACATATTTGACCGCAATGGCAGCTGTCTTCACTACAGCGAGTGGAACCGCAAGAAACAGGCCGGAATCTCCAAAGAAGAGGTTCAAACGCAGTCTTTTTTTCTTGTATTTCCTCCGTATTGTTTATGTTCTTTATTTGTTTCATTCTTATGTTGTTTCTTGTGTTCATGTAATTCCCTGTAGAGCGATGCATGCATGATAATATTCTTCCAGTTGTAAATATCGGTTGTCATGTTTCAGATTCGCTCATGAGAGTGACGTCATTACTCTGTTCCCTCTGTTGTCAGGAGTTTAAGCTGATGTACGGGATGCTGTTCTCCATCAGGTCCTTTATCAGCAAGATGAGCCCGCTGGACATGTATCCTGTGTGTGTGTGTGAGAGAGAGAAAGAGAGAGATAGAGTGAGTGAGTGAGTGAGTGATAGATAGATAGAGAGAGTGTGTGTGTGTGTGTGAGAGAGAGAAAGAGAGAGATAGATAGATAGAGTGAGTGAGTGAGAGATAGATAGAGAGTGTGTGTGTGTCTATTTTACTTAACTAAACTCTTCAGGAAAGATGGGTTTCTGGCGTTCCAGACCAGCCGTTATAAGCTGCATTATTATGAAACTCCAACGGGCATCAAACTGGTGATGAACACAGACCTGGGCGTGCCGAACTGCAGAGACACACTGCAGCAGATCTACAGCACGGTAACACACTCGCTATACTCTACAGCACGGTAACACACTCGCTGTACTCTACTTATGCTCTCTGGTTTTACTGCGGTATCTGTGGTTGTGTCTGACTGCAGCTGTACGTGGAGTACATCGTGAAGAACCCGCTGTGTGTGCTGGGCGAGTCTCTTCAGAGCGACCTGTTCAACACCAAACTGGACTCCTTCATCCGAGCGCTACCGTTCTTCAGCATCCGCGCGGCTTGAGCAGGAAAACAAGAAAATACCATCATCTTCTGTTTATATTTGACGTCTGCTTCCTCAATCAGAGCTCTGATTGCAGTTCCTTTTGTTAAATATCAGTGTAAAAAGATTCTTTATTACAAAACTGATTAAATTAAATGATAAATTTTTGCCATCATTCCAAGAATTGTGTGAGTTTGTAATGAAAAGAGATGTATTTGTGTCAGTCCAAAACTGGCAAAGATGAATATGAAGAAATAAAGCATAATCAGTATGATTTTTGTCCCACTTTAATTAGGTGTTTTTAACTACCAAAAAAATAAATAGTTCAGCACCAAATATGCCTCTAAAATTATATATTTTCTTATGTTTTCAAGTGGTTTCAGAAAGGGGGCTCAGACATTTTGGATTGTTTTTGCTACACAGTGAAAGAACTTAAAATGAATGAACACATGAATCTCAGGCTACTACATCATTATCATGTGCTTTTTTGTGACTAACAGTCACAGATGTCCCCTTTAGTCTTGTTTCATGTATGAAAAGACAAGGGTTTAGAGGAATATTTTGGGGAGTAAACTAGATTCATGTTGGGCAAACTACTCCAAACTGCTTCCACAAGAAGGACTCAATCATTCACTCATCTTTGAATATCTATAAAAAAGACACTTTTCCTATCATAGTCCAATAATGTTCACTGTCCTTCACAGCTGAACACTTCTTGGACAAAGACAGACCTCCAGACCATGACAATGAAGCCATCAAAAATGAATCCAAGTGGCTGTAAAACCTTAGCAAATCTAAAAGAAAGGAGTTGAAAAACCAAACCATGTAAACCATTACAAAAGAATTTATTTTGTTACACAATCTTGACTCATGACAAGTTAAATAGACAGGGGCTAAAATAGAACCAGGCCCCTCAGCATCATCCTAGCTGAAGGTGGCGTTCACAGAACCAGATCCCTCAGGAGAGTCGTGGCTGAAGGTGGCGTTCACAGAACCAGATCCCTCAGGAAAGTCGTGGCTGAAGGTGGCGTTCACAGAACCAGATCCCTCAGGAGAGTCTTGGCTGAAGGTGGCGTTCACAGAACCAGATCCCTCAGGAGAGTCTTGGCTGAAGGTGGCGTTCACAGAACCAGACCCCTCAGGAGAGTCGTGGCTGAAGGTGGTGTTGGCAGAACCGGGCCCCTCAGGAGAGTCCTGGCTGAAGGTGGCGTTCACAGAACCAGATCCCTCAGGAGAGTCGTGGCTGAAGGTGGTGTTGGCAGAACCGGGCCCCTCAGGAGAGTCTTGGCTGAAGCTGGCGTTCACAGAACCAGATCCCTCAGGAGAGTCTTGGCTGAAGGTGGCGTTCACAGAACCAGATCCCTCAGGAGAGTCTTGGCTGAAGCTGGCGTTCACAGAACCAGATCCCTCAGGAGAGTCTTGGCTGAAGGTGGCGTTCACAGAACCAGATCCCTCAGGAGAGTCTTGGCTGAAGGTGGCGTTCACAGAACCAGACCCCTCAGGAGAGTCGTGGCTGAAGGTGGTGTTGGCAGAACCGGGCCCCTCAGGAGAGTCGTGGCTGAAGGTGGCGTTCACAGAACCAGATCCCTCAGGAGAGTCTTGGCTGAAGCTGGCGTTCACAGAACCAGATCCCTCAGGAGAGTCTTGGCTGAAGGTGGCGTTCACAGAACCAGATCCCTCAGGAGAGTCTTGGCTGAAGGTGGCGTTCACAGAACCAGATCCCTCAGGAGAGTCTTGGCTGAAGGTGGCGTTCACAGAACCAGATCCCTCAGGAGAGTCTTGGCTGAAGGTGGCGTTCACAGAACCAGATCCCTCAGGAGAGTCGTGGCTGAAGGTGGCGTTCACAGAACCAGACCCCTCAGGAGAGTCTTGGCTGAAGGTGGCATTCACAGAACCAGATCCCTCAGGAGAGTCTTGGCTGAAGGTGGCGTTCACAGAACCAGATCCCTCAGGAGAGTCTTGGCTGAAGGTGGCGTTCACAGAACCAGATCCCTCAGGAGAGTCGTGGCTGAAGGTGGCGTTCACAGAACCAGATCCCTCAGGAGAGTCTTGGCTGAAGGTGGCGTTCACAGAACCAGATCCCTCAGGAGAGTCTTGGCTGAAGGTGGCGTTCACAGAACCAGATCCCTCAGGAGAGTCGTGGCTGAAGGTGGCGTTCACAGAACCAGATCCCTCAGGAGAGTCGTGGCTGAAGGTGGCGTTCACAGAACCAGATCCCTCAGGAGAGTCTTGGCTGAAGGTGGCGTTGGCAGAAGGTTTTTCTCCAACTACTCTCCCAACATCACTCAAAGAGAAATCTAAGGATCCATCTTCAACTGCGCTGCTGAATACTGAGAAATAAGTTTGACATTTAAAAAACAAACAGACAAACTTACTAAAGGCAAACAAAAATTAAACTCACCATGCCATACTAACTGGTGATAAAGAACTACCAAAACAGCAATTTTAATCAAACCCATTCTATAACATGAACTGAGCTACTAAGACAGACAATTCAACCAGAAAAGCTAAAGTTTCAAACCAAAACCTGTCTTTTAAAGCCGAACAGAAAACCATTTGCAACACCTGGATGACTCGTTAACTTATTGGAGCTAATCTTCTAATTAATGAGATCAATAATTAATTAATCACCCATACTAGCTGATGTCACATCCTATAGAACTAAAGTTTCAATGTTTATCTTCTCTGATTCATTGACCTCCACTGAAAGAAGCCCCAACAAAACACACACTTAGGCCTGGAATCACAGACAGGGCTTAGAATAAGCCAGGATTAGGCCTTAGTTTAATTAGGAAAATTGAGTAGCTTTTATAAACGTGCCTTACAAAATAACATTACTGCTGTGCATCTTGAGACAAAACAATAGCACTGACATCTTAATATGCTTACAGTTAAAACAACATAAACATCCATTTTATTCTGGGTCTAGGCTTAAGATTTGTCTGGGAAACCAGGCAATACTATATTTTTCCACATCAACTCGTGAAAAATCACCAAATAAAGAGGACAGAACAATTAAAGTTATCTCATTGAAAAAAAATTTTTTTAGTACCAAATATGCATCTAAAATCATATCTTTTCAAAATTCAATAAAAGCTTTATTGTCTATCCCATCAGGGATAGAAAATTGTCTTTAGACAAGGGCTCAACAAACAATTTAAGATCCACCCCTTCCTATTTTAAATATCGATGGCATTTGGAATAAAAGTCTTCTTATACTTGGCCTTTTTAACCAAAAGTACTTTATATCATTTACCAGACGGAAGAACATGAAATTAATAATACAGGGGATGGGAAGAATGTCACAAAAACAGAGGCTTTCCTTTTTCCTGCCACAGTGTAAAGATCAGACAGAATTACTTGTTTCTCACCAATAATTTTACCAGCCATGTTTATAATCCTTAAAAGTCTACCAGAAACAGTCCAAACCTAGACTGAAGACACCTGCCAGACATATAGTTACAGGTAATTCTATATCAGTGTAGAAGAGGGGGGCTCAGACATTCTGGATTGTTTGTCACACAGTGAAAGAACTTCAAAATGAATGAACACATGAATCTCAGACTACTCATGGACCATTATCATTTATTGTGCTTTTGTTGTGACTGACTGTCACAAATATCCCCTTCAGCCTTGTTTCATGGATGAAAAGACAAGGGTTTTGAGGAATATCATAGGGAGCAAACTAGATACATGTTGGGCAAAATACTACAAACTGCTTCCACAAATAAGATTCAATCATTAACTCATCTTTGAATATCTATAAAAATTAAACACTTTTCCTATCAAGGTCCAATAATGTTCACTGTACTTCACAGCTGAACACTTCTTGGACAAAGCCAGACCTCAATAGACAGACCTCCTGTTATCACCATGACAATGAAGCAATCACAAATTAATCCAAGTGGCTGTAAAACCTTAGCCAATCTAAAAGAAAGGAGTTGAAAAACCAAACCATGAATACCATTACAAAAGACAATTTATTTTGTTACACAATCTTGACTCATGACAAGTTAAATAGACAGGGGCTAAAATAGAACCAGGCCCCTCAGCATCATCCTAGCTGAAGGTGGCGTTCACAGAACCAGATCCCTCAGGAGAGTCTTGGCTGAAGGTGACGTTCACAGAACCAGATCCCTCAGGAGAGTCGTGGCTGAAGGTGGTGTTGACAGAACCAGATCCCTCAGGAGAGTCCTGGCTGAAGGTGGTGTTGGCAGAACCAGATCCCTCAGGAGAGTCTTGGCTGAAGGTGGCGTTCACAGAACCAGATCCCTCAGGAGAGTCTTGGCTGAAGGTGGCGTTCACAGAACCAGATCCCTCAGGAGAGTCTTGGCTGAAGGTGGCGTTCACAGAACCAGACCCCTCAGGAGAGTCGTGGCTGAAGGTGGTGTTGACAGAACCAGATCCCTCAGGAGAGTCTTGGCTGAAGTTGGCGTTCACAGAACCAGACCCCTCAGGAGAGTCGTGGCTGAAGGTGGTGTTGACAGAACCAGATCCCTCAGGAGAGTCTTGGCTGAAGGTGACGTTCACAGAACCAGATCCCTCAGGAGAGTCTTGGCTGAAGGTGGCGTTCACAGAACCAGATCCCTCAGGAGAGTCTTGGCTGAAGGTGACGTTCACAGAACCAGATCCCTCAGGAGAGTCGTGGCTGAAGGTGGTGTTGACAGAACCAGATCCCTCAGGAGAGTCCTGGCTGAAGGTGGTGTTGGCAGAACCAGATCCCTCAGGAGAGTCTTGGCTGAAGGTGGCGTTCACAGAACCAGATCCCTCAGGAGAGTCTTGGCTGAAGGTGGCGTTCACAGAACCAGATCCCTCAGGAGAGTCTTGGCTGAAGGTGGCGTTAACAGAACCAGATCCCTCAGGAGAGTCTTGGCTGAAGGTGACGTTCACAGAACCAGACCCCTCAGGAGAGTCGTGGCTGAAGGTGGTGTTGACAGAACCAGATCCCTCAGGAGAGTCTTGGCTGAAGGTGGCGTTCACAGAACCAGACCCCTCAGGAGAGTCGTGGCTGAAGGTGGTGTTGACAGAACCAGATCCCTCAGGAGAGTCTTGGCTGAAGGTGGCGTTCACAGAACCAGATCCCTCAGGAGAGTCTTGGCTGAAGGTGGCGTTCACAGAACCAGATCCCTCAGGAGAGTCTTGGCTGAAGGTGGCGTTCACAGAACCAGATCCCTCAGGAGAGTCTTGGCTGAAGGTGGCGTTCACAGAACCAGACCCCTCAGGAGAGTCTTGGCTGAAGGTGGCGTTGGCAGAAGGTTTTTCTCCAACTACTCTCCCAACATCACTCAAAGAGAAATCTAAGGATCCATCTTCAACTGCGCTGCTGAATACTGAGAAACAAGTTTGACATTTAAAAAACAAACAGACAAACTTACTAAAGGCAAACAAAAATTAAACTCACCATGCCATACTAACTGGTGATAAAGAACTACCAAAACAGCAATTTTAATCAAACCCATTCTATAACATGAACTGAGCTACTAAGACAAACAATTCAACCAGAAAAGCTAAAGTTTCAAACCAAAACCTGTCTTTTAAAGCCGAACAGAAAACCATTTGCAACACCTGGATGACTCGTTAACTTATTGGAGCTAATCTTCTAATTAATGAGATCAATAATTAATTAATCACCCATACTAGCTGATGTCACATCCCATAGAACTAAAGTTTCAATGCTTATCTTCATTGACCTCCACTGAAAGAAGGCCCAACAAAACACACACTTAGGCCTGGAATCACAGACAGGGCTTAGAATAAGCCAGGATTAGGCCTTAGTTCAATTAGGAAAATTGAGTAGCTTTTATAAACGTGCCTTACAAAATAACATTACTGCTGTGCATCTTGAGACAAAACAATAGCACTGACATCTTAATATGCTTACAGTTAAAACAACATAAACATCCATTTTATTCTGGGTCTAGGCTTAAGATTTGTCTGGGAAACCAGGCAATACTATATTTTTCCACATCAACTCGTGAAAAATCACCAAATAAAGAGGACAGAACAATTAAAGTTATCTCATTGAAAAAAAAATTTTTTAGTACCAAATATGCATCTAAAATCATATCTTTTCAAAATTCAAAAAAGCTTTATTGTCTATCCCCACAGGGGTAGAAAATTGTCTTTAGACAAGGGCTCAACAAAAAATTTAAGATCCACCCCTTCCTATTTTAAATATCGATGGCATTTGGAATAAAAGTCTTCTTATACTTGGCCTTTTTAACCAAAAGTACTTTATATCATTTACCAGACAGAAGAACATGAAATTAATAATACAGGGGATGGAAAGAATCTGTCACAATAACGGAGGCTTTCCTTTTTCCTGCCACAGTGTAAAGATCAGACAGAATTACTTGTTTCTCACCAATAATTTTACCAGCCATGTTTATAGTCCTTAAAAGTCTACCAGAAACAGTCCAAACCTAGACTGAAGACACCTGCCAGACATATAGTTACAGGTAATTCTATATCAGTGTAGAAGAGGGGGGCTCAGACATTCTGGATTGTTTGTCACACAGTGAAAGAACTTCAAATGAATGAACACATGAATCTCAGACTACTCATGGACCATTATCATTTATTGTGCTTTTGTTGTGACTGACTGTCACAAATATCCCCTTCAGCCTTGTTTCATGGATGAAAAGACAAGGGTTTTGAGGAATATCATGGGGAGCAAACTAGATACATGTTGGGCAAAATACTACAAACTGCTTCCACAAATAAGATTATATCATTCACTCATCTTTGAATATCTATAAAAATTAAACACTTCTCCTATCATAGACCAATAATGTTCACTGTACTTCACAGCTGAACGCTTCTTGGACAAAGCCAGACCTCAATAGACAGACCTCCTGTTATCACCATGACAATGAAGCAATCACAAATTAATCCAAGTGGCTGTAAAACCTTAGCAAATCTAAAAGGAAGGAGTTGAAAAACCAAACCATGAATACCATTACAAAAGACAATTTATTTTGTTACACAATCTTGACAAGTTAAATAGACAGGGGCTAAAATAGAACCAGGCCCCTCAGCATCATCCTAGCTGAAGGTGGCGTTCACAGAACCAGATCCCTCAGGAGAGTCTTGGCTGAAGGTGGCGTTCACAGAACCAGATCCCTCAGGAGAGTCTTGGCTGAAGGTGACGTTCACAGAACCAGATCCCTCAGGAGAGTCTTGGCTGAAGGTGGCGTTCACAGAACCAGATCCCTCAGGAGAGTCTTGGCTGAAGGTGGCGTTCACAGAACCAGATCCCTCAGGAGAGTCCTGGCTGAAGGTGGCGTTCACAGAACCAGATCCCTCAGGAGAGTCCTGGCTGAAGGTGGCGTTCACAGAACCAGATCCCTCAGGAGAGTCTTGGCTGAAGGTGGCGTTCACAGAACCAGATCCCTCAGGAGAGTCTTGGCTGAAGGTGGTGTTGGCAGAACCGGGCCCCTCAGAAGAGTCTTGGCTGAAGGTGGCATTCACAGAACCAGATCCCTCAGGAGAGTCTTGGCTGAAGGTGGCGTTGGCAGAACCAGATCCCTCAGGAGAGTCTTGGCTGAAGGTGGTGTTGGCAGAACCGGGCCCCTCAGAAGAGTCTTGGCTGAAGGTGGCGTTGGCAGAACCGGGCCCCTCAGAAGAGTCTTGGCTGAAGGTGGCGTTCACAGAACCAGATCCCTCAGGAGAGTCTTGGCTGAAGGTGGCGTTGGCAGAACCAGATCCCTCAGGAGAGTCCTGGCTGAAGGTGGCGTTCACAGAACCAGATCCCTCAGGAGAGTCTTGGCTGAAGGTGGCGTTGGCAGAACCAGATCCCTCAGGAGAGTCTTGGCTGAAGGTGGCGTTCACAGAACCAGATCCCTCAGGAGAGTCTTGGCTGAAGGTGGCGTTGGCAGAACCAGATCCCTCAGGAGAGTCCTGGCTGAAGGTGGCGTTCACAGAACCAGATCCCTCAGGAGAGTCTTGGCTGAAGGTGGCGTTCACAGAACCAGATCCCTCAGGAGAGTCTTGGCTGAAGGTGGCGTTCACAGAACCAGATCCCTCAGGAGAGTCTTGGCTGAAGGTGGCGTTCACAGAACCAGATCCCTCAGGAGAGTCTTGGCTGAAGGTGGTGTTCACAGAACCGGTACCCTCAGGAGAGTCTTGGGTGAAGGTGGTGTTGGCAGAACCAGGCCCCTCAGAAGAGTCTTGGCTGAAGGTGGCGTTCACAGAACCAGATCCCTCAGGAGAGTCTTGGCTGAAGGTGGCGTTCACAGAACCAGATCCCTCAGGAGAGTCCTGGCTGAAGGTGGCGTTCACAGAACCAGATCCCTCAGGAGAGTCTTGGCTGAAGGTGGCGTTCACAGAACCAGATCCCTCAGGAGAGTCTTGGCTGAAGGTGGTGTTCACAGAACCGGTACCCTCAGGAGAGTCTTGGCTGAAGGTGGTGTTGGCAGAACCGGGCCCCTCAGGAGAGTCTTGGCTGAAGGTGGCGTTCACAGAATCAGATCCCTCAGGAGAGTCTTGGCTGAAGGTGGCGTTCACAGAACCAGATCCCTCAGGAGAGTCTTGGCTGAAGGTGGCGTTCACAGAACCAGATCCCTCAGGAGAGTCTTGGCTAAAGGTGGTGTTGGCAGAACCGGGCCCCTCAGGAGAGTCTTGGCTGAAGGTGGCGTTCACAGAACCAGATCCCTCAGGAGAGTCTTGGCTGAAGGTGGCGTTCACAGAACCAGATCCCTCAGGAGAATCTTGGCTGAAGGTGGCGTTCACAGAACCAGATCCCTCAGGAGAGTCTTGGCTGAAGGTGGTGTTCACAGAACC
Source organism: Phoxinus phoxinus (assembly GCF_949152265.1). NCBI lineage: Eukaryota > Metazoa > Chordata > Actinopteri > Cypriniformes > Leuciscidae > Phoxinus > Phoxinus phoxinus. Next base: position 619,662 of record NC_136893.1, read on the forward strand.
AGATCCCTCAGGAGAGTCTTGGCTGAAGGTGGTGTTGGCAGAACCAGATCCCTCAGGGGAGTCCTGGCTGAAGGTGGCGTTGGCAGAACCAGATCCCTCAGGAGAGTCTTGGCTGAAGGTGGCGTTCACAGAACCAGATCCCTCAGGAGAGTCTTGGCTGAAGGTGGCGTTGGCAGAAGGTTTTTCTCCAACTACTCTCCCAACATCACTCAAAGAGAAATCTAAGGATCCATCTTCAACTGCGCTGCTGAATACTGAGAAACAAGTTTGACATTTAAAAAACAAACAGACAAACTTACTAAAGGCAAACAAAAATTAAACTCACCATGCCATACTAACTGGTGATAAAGAACTACCAAAACAGCTATTTTAATCAAACCCATTCTATAACATGAACTGAGCTACTAAGACAGACAATTCAACCAGAAAAGCTAAAGTTTCAAACCAAAACCTGTCTTTTAAAGCCGAACAGAAAACCATTTGCAACACCTGGATGACTCGTTAACTTATTGGAGCTAATTTTCTAATTAATGAGATCAATAATTAATTAATCACCCATACTAGCTGATGTCACATCCCATAGAACTAAAGTTTCAATGCTTATCTTCATTGACCTCCACTGAAAGAAGGCCCAACAAAACACACACTTAGGCCTGGAATCACAGACAGGGCTTAGAATAAGCCAGGATTAGGCCTTAGTTTAATTAGGAAAATTGAGTAGCTTTTATAAACGTGCCTTACAAAATAACATTACTGCTGTGCATCTTGAGACAAAACAATAGCACTGACATCTTAATATGCTTACAGTTAAAACAACATAAACATCCATTTTATTCTGGGTCTAGGCTTAAGATTTGTCTGGGAAACCAGGCAATACTATATTTTTCCACATCAACTCGTGAAAAATCACCAAATAAAGAGGACTGTACAATTAAAGTTGTCTCATTGAAAAAAAATTTTTTTAGTACCAAATATGCATCTAAAATCATATATTTTCAAAATTCAAAAAAGTTTTATTGTCTATCCCCACAAGGGTAAATAATTGTCTTTAGACAAGGGCTCAACAATTAATTTAAGATCCACCCCTTCCTATTTTAAATATTGATGGCATTTGGAATAAAAGTCTTCTTATACTTGGCCTTTTTAACCAAAAGTACTTTATATCATTTACCAGACGGAAGAACATGAAATTAATAATACAGGGGATGGGAAGAATGTCACAAAAACAGAGGCTTTCCTTTTTCCTGCCACAGTGTAAAGATCAGACAGAATTACTTGTTTCTCACCAATAATTTTACCAGCCATGTTTATAATCCTTAAAAGTCTACCAGAAACAGTCCAAACCTAGACTGAAGACACCTGCCAGACATATAGTTACAGGTAATTCTATATCAGTGTAGAAGAGGGGGGCTCAGACATTCTGGATTGTTTGTCACACAGTGAAAGAACTTCAAATGAATGAACACATGAATCTCAGACTACTCATGGACCATTATCATTTATTGTGCTTTTGTTGTGACTGACTGTCACAAATATCCCCTTCAGCCTTGTTTCATGGATGAAAAGACAAGGGTTTTGAGGAATATCATAGGGAGCAAACTAGATACATGTTGGGCAAAATACTACAAACTGCTTCCACAAATAAGATTCAATCATTAACTCATCTTTGAATATCTATAAAAATTAAACACTTTTCCTATCAAGGTCCAATAATGTTCACTGTACTTCACAGCTGAACACTTCTTGGACAAAGCCAGACCTCAATAGACAGACCTCCTGTTATCACCATGACAATGAAGCAATCACAAATTAATCCAAGTGGCTGTAAAACCTTAGCAAATCTAAAAGAAAGGAGTTGAAAAACCAAACCATGAATGCCATTACAAAAGACAATTTATTTTGTTACACAATCTTGACTCATGACAAGTTAAATAGACAGGGGCTAAAATAGAACCAGGCCCCTCAGCATCATCCTAGCTGAAGGTGGCGTTCACAGAACCAGATCCCTCAGGAGAGTCGTGGCTGAAGGTGGCGTTCACAGAACCAGACCCCTCAGGAGAGTCTTGGCTGAAGGTGGCGTTCACAGAACCAGATCCCTCAGGAGAGTCTTGGCTGAAGGTGGCGTTCACAGAACCAGATCCCTCAGGAGAGTCTTGGCTGAAGGTGGCGTTCACAGAACCAGATCCCTCAGGAGAGTCTTGGCTGAAGGTGGCGTTCACAGAACCAGATCCCTCAGGAGAGTCTTGGCTGAAGGTGGCGTTCACAGAACCAGATCCCTCAGGAGAGTCTTGGCTGAAGGTGGCGTTCACAGAACCAGATCCCTCAGGAGAGTCTTGGCTGAAGGTGGCGTTCACAGAACCAGATCCCTCAGGAGAGTCCTGGCTGAAGCTGGCGTTCACAGAACCAGATCCCTCAGGAGAGTCTTGGCTGAAGGTGGCGTTCACAGAACCAGATCCCTCAGGAGAGTCTTGGCTGAAGGTGGCGTTCACAGAACCAGATCCCTCAGGAGAGTCTTGGCTGAAGGTGGCGTTCACAGAACCAGACCCCTCAGGAGAGTCTTGGCTGAAGGTGGCGTTCACAGAACCAGACCCCTCAGGAGAGTCGTGGCTGAAGGTGGTGTTGGCAGAACCGGGCCCCTCAGGAGAGTCTTGGCTGAAGGTGGCGTTCACAGAACCAGATCCCTCAGGAGAGTCTTGGCTGAAGGTGGCGTTCACAGAACCAGATCCCTCAGGAGAGTCTTGGCTGAAGGTGGCGTTCACAGAACCAGATCCCTCAGGAGAGTCCTGGCTGAAGGTGGCGTTCACAGAACCAGATCCCTCAGGAGAGTCTTGGCTGAAGGTGGCGTTCACAGAACCAGACCCCTCAGGAGAGTCTTGGCTGAAGGTGGCGTTCACAGAACCAGACCCCTCAGGAGAGTCGTGGCTGAAGGTGGTGTTGGCAGAACCGGGCCCCTCAGGAGAGTCTTGGCTGAAGGTGGCGTTCACAGAACCAGATCCCTCAGGAGAGTCTTGGCTGAAGGTGGCGTTCACAGAACCAGATCCCTCAGGAGAGTCTTGGCTGAAGGTGGCGTTCACAGAACCAGATCCCTCAGGAGAGTCTTGGCTGAAGGTGGCGTTCACAGAACCAGACCCCTCAGGAGAGTCGTGGCTGAAGGTGGTGTTGGCAGAACCGGGCCCCTCAGGAGAGTCTTGGCTGAAGGTGGCGTTCACAGAACCAGATCCCTCAGGAGAGTCTTGGCCGAAGGTGGCGTTCACAGAACCAGATCCCTCAGGAGAGTCTTGGCTGAAGGTGGCGTTCACAGAACCAGATCCCTCAGGAGAGTCGTGGCTGAAGCTGGCGTTCACAGAACCAGATCCCTCAGGAGAGTCCTGGCTGAAGGTGGCGTTCACAGAACCAGACCCCTCAGGAGAGTCTTGGCTGAAGGTGGCGTTGGCAGAAGGTTTTTCTCCAACTACTCTCCCAACATCACTCAAAGAGAAATCTAAGGATCCATCTTCAACTGCGCTGCTGAATACTGAGAAACAAGTTTGACATTTAAAAAAAACAAACAGACAAACTTACTAAAGGCAAACAAAAATTAAACTCACCATGCCATACTAACTGGTGATAAAGAACTAGCAAAAAAGCAATTTTAATCAAACCCATTCTATAACATGAACTGAGCTACTAAGACAGACAATTCAACCAGAAAAGCTAAAGTTTCAAACCAAAACCTGTCTTTTAAAGCCGAACAGAAAACCATTTGCAACACCTGGATGACTCGTTAACTTATTGGAGCTAATCTTCTAATTAATGAGATCAATAATTAATTAATCACCCATACTAGCTGATGTCACATCCCATAGAACTAAAGTTTCAATGCTTATCTTCATTGACCTCCACTGAAAGAAGGCCCAACAAAACACACACTTAGGCCTGGAATCACAGACAGGGCTTAGAATAAGCCAGGATTAGGCCTTAGTTCAATTAGGAAAATTGAGTAGCTTTTATAAACGTGCCTTACAAAATAACATTACTGCTGTGCATCTTGAGACAAAACAATAGCACTGACATCTTAATATGCTTACAGTTAAAACAACATAAACATCCATTTTATTCTGGGTCTAGGCTTAAGATTTGTCTGGGAAACCAGGCAATACTATATTTTTCCACATCAACTCGTGAAAAATCACCAAATAAAGAGGACAGAACAATTAAAGTTGTCTCATTAAATGGTTAGTATCAAATATGCATCAAACAATTATATATTAATTGGTGTATTTTCAGTCAGGTATTTTTATGTGAGTACAGGAAACACAAACAAGTGTTTGTATTCTCAAGAAAAAATAGACAGAATACAGTTATTTGCAAATATAATCATTTATATGTGGAATGAGTAACATCAGAAATGCAACAAACATTTAATTTCTCAGAAACATCACTAACTACGAAATACATGGAAACAAAAGAAGAAACAGGACTGAGCTTTTAAATTACCTGATAATTGTATATTAAGCATTTTAATAGCAACAACAACAAAGAAAAGTTCAAAAGCACATACAGTAACATCAATCGGCAAATGTTAACCAGTTAACTTTACTGGTTATATTTGGTTACAGCCGCCCAGCCTGTGTGGAAGCGGATCCAGTCGAAATAATGTGCCACTTTTGTGTAGACCCCAGGATAATTGGGTTCGCCACATTTATCCCCCCAGCTCACGATTCCCCACACGTACGACACGCCAGCAGCGTCTGTACAAACCATCGGCCCTCCAGAGTCGCCCTGACACGAGTCCACCTTCCCCTCCAGGTCACCTGACACAGAGCACAACCAATGAGAGACCAGGAACCGGTGGACCAAGAGTCACTGAGCACATGGCACTGTTCCGTTAATTAAACAAAGGCTTAAACATTAATTACAGAAGTACAGGCCTACAGTACAAGTTCATATAATATCTTTACAAAATGCTTTGCTACTTATCTGCTGATTTACAGTTGGTTTTGAAACATTTTTCACTCAGAAATTGAAAGTAAATTTGCAAAGGAATGGCAAGGAACAAATAAATGTGAAATTTTGAAGGAGAAAGAAGTTTTTGGGCTCTGAAAATTATCTCTGAGTTTCCCAATCATAAATACGGTTTGAGAGGCCGTTCGTGTCTAATGTCCTGATAAGGAAACTTGTATTTACAATAATTCTGATAGCATGTGAAGGCAGTATTATATTCTGCGTATGATCACAAGTTTTAGTGTTTAGTCAAACACACACACACACACAGACACTCACACACACACACACACACACACACACACACACACACACGCACGCACACACATACCTGCACACTCCATTCCAGGGAGGAAACGGTCCTTGTAATGACTCTTGCAGTCACCGATAATCGTCACATTTGCCCATTTGAGAATTGCTGCGGACATTCCCGCTTTAAACAAACAGACATAGAGACAATAAAACCCCAACTGTAACCCCACTGGACTAAAACAACTTTTTAGATTAAAATTATCTAAAACTCTGTTCACACCAATAACAATAATATTAAATAATATAATATTAAAGGGATAGTTCACCCAAAAATGAAGATTAGCCCATGATTTACTCGCCCTCAACTCATCCTAGGGGAGTCCTTCTGTCAGACGAACACAATCAGAGTTATATAAAAAATATCCTGGCTCTTCAAAGCTTTATGATGGCAGTGAAAGGCTGTATATTAAGTGCATCTGTCCATCATAAAAGTGTATCTGTCCATCATGACTTTTATGATGGACAGATGCACTTTTATGATGGACAGATGCACTTTTATGATGGATAGATGCACTTTTATGATGGACAGATGAACTTTTATGATGGACAGATGCACTTTTATGATGGATAGATGCACTTTTATGATGGACAGATGCACTTTTATGATGGATAGATGCACTTTTATGATGATAGATGCACTTTTATGATGGATAGATGCACTTTTATGATGGATAGATGCACTTTTATGATGGACAGATGCACTTTTATGATGGACAGATGCACTTTTATGATGGACAGATGCACTTTTATGATGGACAGATGCACTTTTATGATGGACAGATGCACTTTTATGATGGACAGATGCACTTTTATGATGGATAGATGCACTTTTATGATGGATAGATGCACTTTTATGATGATAGATGCACTTTTATGATGGATAGATGCACTTTTATGATAGATAGATGCACTTTTATGGACTTTCTCCATTCTCCATCTTTCTCCATTCTCTGCCATTATAAAGCTTGGAAGAGCCTGGACATTTTTTTATATAACTCTGATTGTATTCGTCTGAAAGAAGAATATCAACACCTAGCTAGGATGACTTGAGGGTGAGTAAATCATGGGCTAACTCTTTATTTTTGGGTGAACTATCTCTTTAAAATTAAAACAGAATGAATGGATTAAAACTAAATCTGTAAAAGGATCCCATAAAGGCGGTCCAGCGTGTAGCCGAACCTCTGTCGCGGCCCCAGCCGGAGATGGTGCAGGTGTCGTTGGGCTGGAACTGTTGTGTGGACCAGGGCACACACACGGCTCGCACCGCCGGGTTATCCTTCATACACTTGTGTTCATTATTCAGCGGCTCTAGCTGCACCAGAGCGATGTCGTTGGCGTAGGTTTGTGCGCTATATTCATGATGGATGATGATGTTCTTCACCGGGATGCTGTCTGTCGTCGACTGCCTGCGATGCTTCTTCCAGAGAGAGAACTTGATTCGGTAGGACTTTGGTTTGGGCCTAAACACACGACACTCTGTTTCTCAGTAGCTGTTCTGTACAGGTTAATAAAATCGTGTGCCGATTGGTAGTGATGGCAATTTGAAAACACTGCTTCATGAAGCTTCAAAACCTTTACGAATCTTTGATTTCAGTAAACAAGGCTTCATTACGTCATAGCGGTTTCGAAACACTTCGCTGTGGGGCGATGATCTATGATTCACTGAGAACCAATGAACAAGTGTCTGTCGGTTTAACCTGATCTCTGATCAGTTTTATACATTTGTAGACGTTTGACATTAGTATAATTAAAATGAATAAAGGTAGTTAATAGTCTCTTATTGGCCTGTTTAGCTGAGCCATCCATAAAACAAACCCTGACAATTGATAAAAGAACATATAGACACTCGATAATCTTATTAGATGATTAGATAATTGCATTTCAAAGATTTTACTTTCAATAAAAAGTTTGCTATAGATTTGTAAAAGGTGTTTTATGCATGTTTGGCCCGGGTTTTGTTGCATTTACACTATTCTGGCCACTAGGGGTCACCGTTGAGACGAGGGTCGGATTGTTTCGAATACGGCACATTTGCTTCAACGGTTTCAGTGCTCCACGAAGCCTCGATCTGCACACCACTACCGATTGGTTGTACCTGACGCAGTGGGCGGCGGTCAAAACCCAGCAGCCGCCCAGATACGCCCCTCCACAGTGGATCGAGCCTTCGTCCTGAATGGCCACCTGCCACTGTATCTGAGTCTGCAGGGCAAAGGTCACACACAGGGGTCAAACCAAAACAAAGAGGCATTTTTTTATGCTAAGTCCTTTTCGACAGTTTACTGATTAAGCTACATTGTTGATATTGTACAAGCAAACGGGCTAACTATATTAGCATCCACACCAGCGGACGATAACTATAACGATAACTATATTAGCGTCCACACCAGCGGACGATAACTATAACGATAACTATATTAGCATCCACACCAGCGGACGATAACTATAACGATAACTATAACGATAACTATAACGATAACTATAACGATAACTATATTAGTGCCCACACCACAGACGATAACTATAACGATAACTATATTAGCGTCCACACCAGCGGACGATAACTATAACGATAACTATATTAGCGTCCACACCAGCGGACGATAACTATAACGATAACTATATTAGCATCCACACCAGCGGACGATAACTATAACGATAACTATAACGATAACTATAACGATAACTATAACGATAACTATATTAGTGCCCACACCACAGACGATAACTATAACGATAACTATATTAGCGTCCACACCAGCGGACGATAACTATAACGATAACTATATTAGCACCCACACCAGCGGACGATAACTATAACGATAACTATATTAGCATCCACACCAGCGGACGATAACTATAACGATAACTATATTAGCATCCACACCAGTGGACGATAACTATAACGATAACTATATTAGCATCCACACCAGTGGACGATAACTATAACGATAACTATATTAGCATCCACACCAGTGGACGATAACTATAACGATAACTATATTAGCATCTACACCAGTGGACGATAACTATAACGATAACTATATTAGTGCCCACACCACAGACGATAACTAGAACGATAACTATATTAGCATCCACACCAGTGGACGATAACTGGAACGATAACTATATTAGCATCCACACCAGTGGACGATAACTATAACGATAACTATATTAGCACCCACACCAGTGGACGATAACTATAACGATAACTATATTAGCATTCACACCAGTGGACGATAACTAGAACGATAACTATATTAGCACCCACACCAGCGGACGATAACTATAACGATAACTATATTAGCATCTACACCAGCGGACGATAACTAGAACGATAACTATATTAGCACCCACACCAGTGGACGATAACTATAACGATAACTATATTAGCATCCACACAAGTGGACGATAACTATAACGATAACTATATTAGCATTCACACCAGTGGACGATAACTAGAACGATAACTGTATTAGCACCCACACCAGTGGACGATAACTAGAACGATAACTTTATTAGCATCCACACCAGCGGACGATAACTATATTAACATCTCCACCACCGGACGATAACTATAACGATAACTATATTAAAGGAACACTCCAACTTTTTGGGACTTTAGCCTATTCACCTTATCCCCCAGAGTTAGATAAGTCCACACATACCTTTTTCATCTCTGTGCGTGCTATAAGTCTGTTTGACGCACCCACTGCTAGCCTAGCTTAGCACAAAGACTGGATGTAAATGGTTGCAGCTAGCATACTAATCCAAATAAGTGACAAAATAACGCAAACATTTTCCTATTTACATGTTGTGATTTGTATAGTCACAGAGTGTACAAAAAACAAAGTCACATGAGACACAGACATATTTTAACCGTATAAATACTGGGAACTATATTCTCTGAAGGCGAAGCACTGCTACTTGGGCGGAGTGATAACCGCAGCACCTGAGACGCGCCGTGGTGAGGAGCAGAGAGTTCGTTCAGAGCACGTCTCAGGTGCGCTGCGGTTATCACTCCGCCCAAGTAGCAGTGCTTCGCCTTCAGAGAATATAGTTCCCAGTATTTATACGGTTAAAATATGTCTGTGTCTCATGTGACTTTGTTTTTTGTACACTCTGTGACTATACAAATCACAACATGTAAATAGGAAAATGTTTGCGTTATTTTGTCACTTATTTGGATTAGTATGCTAGCTGCAACCATTTACATCCAGTCTTTGTGCTAAGCTAGGCTAGCAGTGGGTGCGTCAAACAGACTTATAGCACGCACGGAGATGAAAAAGGTATGTGTGGACTTATCTAACTCTGGGGGATAAGGTGAATAGGCTAAAGTCCCAAAAAGTCGGAGTGTTCCTTTAAGGCTGTGATTATTTTATGTGCAGCTTGTCAGTGAAGTACGGCTCTGTGATCAGTAGTAAATGCTGACGGGGAACTTTCTCAGAACATCCTGGCAAGTAACGAACAAACATTCTCCCAGTAACATTTGCTCAAAGTTACCCGTGTTACGCGTGTTTACATTGAGAAACAATGGACAAGCAGAGCAACGGAAAACGGCTCATTAGAACATATTTTTGTTTGCTGGTGGTTTTTAGCTGTTTTTCACTTTAATTGAAATCTTGACTCAGGTGTGGACGATATGGCCCAAATCTTATTTCACAATATGAGTCGTTTTTGTTTATTTTTGTTATTAAAAAACAAGGCCAAATCACTGACCAGTGGGGTCAGAAATATAATCTTGTTTCTGTTTGAATCAACATTATTTTTCTGACCCCATTGGCAGATTATTTTGCTTGTTTTAAGCATCAACTCACTTCATTTTGATTAATTCTCCCAGAAAACAGGACATAATATCTCATGTCATTTCACTACTCTAGTAAATGCATCTTGATCTAAGAATTTGTAGATATTTGGACTGTAAACAAGACAAAAATACTAAGTAAGAATTTTTGCAGTGTAAAAGTATGATCAGAAGCTTGTGTTTTATCAACTGAATGAAATGTTTGGTAATCTGGAGTCTCGCACATCTTTTTAAAGAAAGAGATTGGCCAGAAGGTGGAGAACACCGTATATATAGTATATATCATACAGCCCAGGCCTGGTGTTTCTGAGGTTGTCTGTGTCACGACTGACCGGTAAGGCCTCTTCCCCTCCGACTAAGCGTTTTCTGCGTCGACGTGGAGTCGCGTCGTCCTCTTGTTTGTACGCATACTCCATGTTGGGAACGCCACACTGCAGCTGGCTCTCGGTGGACGAGCGGATGGTCTTGATCTCTGCAACAACATGACGTGTTCAGCTGAAGCAAGCCTGTGGAGATACTCCAGACACATCTACATTTGCCCAGCTAACAAAATACATTCTAAGAATGTTTTGCCAACGTTCCCATTAAGTTACAAAACATTGTTTCTGAATGTTACCTGAATGCTCAAAAGTTTTTTTTTTTTAATGTTTCCAAAAAGTTTTTGTTGGTTATGTGAACGCTAATGGAACATTCCATTCTTCAAACATTATGGGAACGTTATTTTTGAATGTTCTGAAACAAGAAGTGACATTTAAAAACCGTTAGACGAACATCCAACAAAAACATTTCAGAAAAAACATCCCTTGAATGATGTATAAATAATGTTTTGTAACGTTTTCAGAACATTATTAAAGACCAGATAGCTTTGCACGAACGTTCTTTTATCGTAACTGGAAGAACGTTTGTTCATAACGTTGAAAGAACCTTGACAGAACGTTTCCAGTCGGCCCAGATCCGGCCCAGACGCAGAATCCACATGTGCCGGATGTGGCCCGGCTGTAAGTTGCTGTCTGGGCTTCTGGAGGTTTGTTTGCTGAAGTGTCAGACGTTGGATGTTCAGTGTCAATAGAGTTTGTTCTCACCCAACATTGGATCGGAAAACAAATCTGGCTTAATCTCCACTGGTTTGATGTCTTCTGAAACGCAAAGAAGAGAACAGAAGTTATTCTGTAACAAAAACACTTCTAAAAGTCTGCAAGTTAGTCTTAGTAATATCTTCCTTTGTTTCATTTTTATGTTGTCAAGTCAGGTCGTCTCCTTCATCTATACAATCACAGATTAATATCTCAATCATAGACACATTCATATGAGTTGGTTGGCAGGGATGATAAACAGTATCAGTAATTTGTACCATAATTGCTTATATATTACTTATAAACTGAACTGCATGAAGAGAGCACAGATGTGAGCAGGACTGTTGGAAGAGACGCTTGTCCTGGAACTGAATCTTAACTGAGTTCACTGACCGTCCAGTTCATCTTCTCCTCCCAGACAGTCCCGGACTCCGTCTCCGACCGCTTCCCGGGGGATGCAGACGCCCGACTTACAGTGGAACGCTTTGCTTTCATCACATCCTGCGCAACACAAACGGGAATATTAGCGCTTGTAATACTGCGAGCTGTTCTTACGTGTGTATTATTAATAACACAATTACACATGTAATGCATTTCACTAAAAACTAAATAGTGCTTTATTCAGAAGCAGCCAACAACAGACGGGATTGTGGGAAACAGGAAGAGGAATGATGATGTCACGGACAGAGACAGGAAGTAGAGACTCACTCTGGCAGCACATCTCGTCACTGTTGTCTCCACAGTCGTCAACGCCGTCGCAGGGTTTTCCTGCCGTTAGACACTTCCCGTTCACACAGGGGAACCCCACGCACTCGCCTACACAGGGAGTAAACGTGAGTGTGTGTGGTGTGTGTGTGTGTGTGTGGTGTGTGTGGTGTGTGTGTGTGTGTGTTTTCCTGCCGTTAGACACTTCCCGTTCACACAGGGGAACCCCTCGCACTCGCCGACACAGGGAGTAAACAGACTCGCACTTTTATGTCAGATAATAGATAACTATAGAAGCTTGTTTCCTCCACAGATTGAAAAAAGGTAATTGCAATTTTGCAATTTTTTTATTTTGCAATTCGTATATAGGTCGCCGGCCCCGTTTTAGCCCAAAAAAGCTCATCCATCATAACAGTAATCCACACTGTTCACTCGTCATGCGTCGGGTCAGAGGTCACTCGTCATGCGTCAGGTCAGAGGTCACTCGTCATGCGTCAGGTCAGAGGTCACTCGTCACGTGTCGAGTCAGAGGTCACTCGTCGGGTCAGAGGTCACTCATCATGCGTCGGGTCAAAGGTCACTCGTCATGCGTCGGGTCAGAGGTCACCCTTCATGCGTCGGGTCAGAGGTCATTATTCATGTGTCAGGTCAGAGGTCACTCGTCATGTGTCGGATCAGAGGTCACTCGTCATGCGTCGGGTCAGAGGTCACTCGTCATGCGTCGGGTCAGAGGTCATGTGTCGGGTCAGAGGTCACTCTTCATGTGTCGGGTCAGAGGTCACTCGTCATGCGTCGGATCAGAGGTCACTCGTCATGGGTCGGGTCAGAGGTCACTCGTCATGCGTCGGGTCAGAGGTCACTCGTCATGTGTCAGGTCAGAGGTCACTCGTCATGCGTCGGGTCAGAGGTCACTCGTCATGCGTCGGGTCAGAGGTCACTCGTCGGGTCAGAGGTCACTCATCATGCGTCGGGTCAGAGGTCACTCGTCATGCGTCGGGTCAGAGGTCACCCTTCATGCGTCGGGTCATAGGTCATTATTCATGTGTCAGGTCAGAGGTCACTCGTCATGCGTCGGGTCAGAGGTCATGGGTCACTCGTCATGCGTCGGGTCAGAAGTCATGCGTCGGGTCAGAGGTCACTCTTCATGTGTCGGGTCAGAGGTCACTCGTCATGCATCGGATCAGAGGTCACTTGTCATGTGTCGGGTCAGATGTCAGAGGTCACTCGTCATGCGTCGGGTCAGAGGTCATGCGTCGGGTCAGAGGTCACTCGTCATGCGTCGGGTCAGAGGTCACTCGTCATGCGTCGGGTCAGAGGTCACTCTTCATGCGTCAGGTCAGAGGTCACTCGTCATGCGTCGGGTCAGAGGTCACTCGTCATGCGTCGGGTCAGAGGTCACTCGTCATGCGTCAGGTCAGAGGTCACTCGTCATGCATCGGATCAGAGGTCACTCGTCATGCGTCTGGTCAGAGGTCACTCGTCCTGCGTTGGGTCAGAGGTCACTCGTCATGCGTCGGGTCAGAGGTCACTCGTCATGCGTCGGGTCAGAGGTCACTCGTCATGCGTCGGGTCAGAGGTCACTCTTCATGCGTCAGGTCAGAGGTCACTCGTCATGCGTCGGGTCAGAGGTCACTCGTCATGCGTCGGGTCAGAGGTCACTCGTCATGCGTCAGGTCAGAGGTCACTCGTCATGCGTCGGGTCAGAGGTCACTCGTCATGCGTCGGGTCAGAGGTCACTCGTCATGCGTCGGGTCAGAGGTCATGCGTCGGGTCAGAGGTCACTCGTCATGCGTCGGGTCAGAGGTCATGAGTCGGGTGAGAGGTCACTCTTCATGCGTCGGGTCAGACGTCATGAGTCGGGTCAGAGGTCACTCTTCATGCGTCGGGTCAGAGGTCACTCGTCATGCGTCGGGTCAGAGGTCACTCTTCATGTGTTGGGTCAGAGGTCACTCGTCATGCGTCGGGTCAGAGGTCATTCGGTTCAGAGGTCACTCGTCATGCTTCGGGTCAGAGGTCACTCGTCGGGTCAGAGGTCACTCATCATGCGTCGGGTCAGAGGTCACCCTTCATGCGTCGGGTCAGAGGTCATTATTCATGTGTCAGGTCAGAGGTCACTCGTCATGCGTCGGGTCAGAGGTCACTCGTCGGGTCAGAGGTCACTCATCATGCGTCGGGTCAGAGGTCACTCGTCATGCGTCGGGTCAGAGGTCACTCGTCATGCGTCGGGTCAGAGGTCACCCTTCATGCGTCGGGTCAGAGGTCATTATTCATGTGTCAGGTCAGAGGTCACTCGTCCTGCGTCAGGTCAGAGGTCACCCTTCATGCGTCGGGTCAGAGGTCATTATTCATGTGTCAGGTCAGAGGTCACTCGTCATGCGTCGGGTCAGAGGTCACTCGTCATGCGTCGGGTCAGAGGTCACTCGTCATGCGTCGGGTCAGAGGTCACCCTTCATGCGTCGGGTCAGAGGTCATTATTCATGTGTCAGGTCAGAGGTCACTCGTCCTGCGTCAGGTCAGAGGTCACCCTTCATGCGTCGGGTCAGAGGTCATTATTCATGTGTCAGGTCAGAGGTCACTCGTCCTGCGTCAGGTCAGAGGTCACTCGTCATGCGTCGGGTCAGAGGTCACTCGTCATGCGTCGGGTCAGAGGTCATTATTCATGTGTCAGGTCAGAGGTCATTATTCATGTGTCAGGTCAGAGGTCACTCGTCCTGCGTCAGGTCAGAGGTCACTCGTCATGCGTCGGGTCAGAGGTCACTCGTCATGCGTCGGGTCAGAGGTCATTATTCATGTGTCAGGTCAGAGGTCACTCTTCATGTGTCAGGTCAGAGGTCACTCTTCATGTGTCGGGTCAGAGGTCACTCGTCATGCGTCTGGTCAGAGGTCACTCGTCCTGCGTTGGGTCAGAGGTCACTCGTCATGCGTCGGGTCAGAGGTCACTCGTCATGCGTCGGGTCAGAGGTCACTCGTCATGCGTCGGGTCAGAGGTCACTCGTCATGCGTCAGGTCAGAGGTCACTCGTCATGCGTCGGGTCAGAGGTCACTCGTCATGCGTCGGGTCAGAGGTCACTCGTCATGCGTCAGGTCAGAGGTCACTCGTCCTGCGTCGGGTCAGAGGTCACTCGTCATGCGTCGGGTCAGAGGTCACTCGTCATGCGTCGGGTCAGAGATCACTCTTCATGTGTCGGGTTAGAGGTAACTCGTCATGCGTCGGGTCAGAGGTCATTCGGTTCAGAGGTCACTCGTCATGCGTCGGGTCAGAGGTCACTCTTCATGCGTCGGGTCAGAGGTCATTCGGTTCAGAGGTCACTCGTCATGCGTCGGGTCAGAGGTCACTCGTCATGCGTCGGGTCAGAGATCATTCGGTTCAGAGGTAGAGGTCTTCACGGGTCCAAAAATTCTTACCCGAACCGGAAGGGACCCGTAATTTGCTACACCGAACCGACCCGGACCCGTGCAGACCCGATAAATGCCTAACCGGACCCGACCTGGACCCGTCGATTATTTTTGTAAGCTGGACCCGAAACTGCCGGGAAGACACAGACCCGACTGGACCCGATTGTCACATTTTCCACCTTAAACCGCTATTACAAGTCAATAAACCTGTTGCGAAAAATTACAACTTTTTGTCTTACCTAATTTAAGGAGCCGTAGCAGCGTAACTTAGTAGTCTCGCCATCCTTTCCTTGTAACGTTACGTTACCTGACTGGCTGTGATGCATTACAATCCTTCGGCTCCGACAAGAAAGTTATCCATGTTATTCCTCTCGTTATTCCACCAAGTCCAAGCTTAATCCTTGTTATTTCAGCTTCAAAAGTCCACTTGATGTCACGGACTCACGGTGACGGATGACAAATTAAACGAGTTAGCTGTTAACTCGCACAATAACTTTTGGCTGTTTGCCTTTTTGAACTATAATAACGATTGCTCGTTCAGTGCCATGGCCGCTGCGCTGACGTTATTTATCATCTCCGTGCTCTCTGCTCTGCATCATCGAGTCTGAATCTGACCACTAAAACTTTAAGATTGAACAAAACGATTAATTGACATTGTAAAATCTAAAGCGCGGTTTGGCTGTCCCTCACTGAAGCTCTGCCTCTGGTAACTGGTTGCCATAGAAACATGACACGCGCTTGACTGCAAATGCGCGCTAGCTGGATGGATCAACCTAAAATATGCTTTTTAACGCAATTTATTTTGAGTGTCAAAGTAAACATTCATGTGACAGTTCACCTCAGATTATGTTACTGATTTAAAATATATTAAATATGAGTGTGACAAGACGCATTTTTGAGATTTGATGACTCGCACGGGTATTACACACAATGTTAAACAGACCCGGGACCCGAAGTAATAGATTCGACCCGACCCGGACCCGGCTGATCATTTAAAATATAGACCCGAACCCGTACGGGTCCCGGGTCGGGTCCCGGGTCAACGGGTCAACGGGTTCACCTGAAGACCTCTATTCAGAGGTCACTCTTCATGCGTCGGGTCAGAGGTCATTCGGTTCAGAGGTCACTCTTCCACCGGAACTAGACTCGTGTACAGTCGTTACTGGAAGCCAGTGATTATAGTTTAAAAAGTTATAAATATGGATATTGTTCTTGGCTTCAGAAGGCCTTTATTGCCCCCTGCAGGCGTGTGGATTACTGACATGATGATGATGAGCTTCTTTGGCTTCAAAAACTCGGGCTCCATTCACTGCCATGATAAAACCTAACCCTAACCCATGATAAAGCTGGGAAGAGCCGGAGTTCTAATATAACTGTGATTGTGTTCGGCTGAAAAAAGAAAGCCGAAGCTCAGGATACTTAGTGGGTGAGTTAATTATGGGATAATTTTCAGTTTCGGGTGAACTATCCCTTCAAAGTAGGATGTTTAATTTTCTTTAAAAAGCACCTTTGGGTTGGTAACACTTTGTGACGGCCACCTCAGTGCTGTCTGTGATTGGCTGGGGGTTATAGATGGTGCACTCAGCCAATGAGAGCTCAGATCCTGTGCAGCGAACACTCATGCACCCTGTCAAACCAAACGCTTTGTCAAGAGCCGAATGCGTGATGTAAGTCGCCGTCTCCGCTCCTCTGAGACACAACAGAAGAAGAGAAGCAGAGAACATGAACATGACAAAACACATCCGACACGTGTGAGTCGATTCTGGTGTGTAGTGATGAGTGTGTGTAGTGTTGAGTGTGTGTAGTGATGTGTGTGTAGTGTTGAGTGTGTGTAGTGATGAGTGTGTGTAGTGATGAGTGTGTAGTGATGAGTGTGTAGTGATGAGTGTGTAGTGATGAGTGTGTGTAGTGGTGTGTGTGTAGTGTTGAGTGTGTGTAGTGATGAGTGTGTGTAGTGATGAGTGTGTGTAGTGATGAGTGTGTGTAGTGATGAGTGTGTAGTGATGAGTGTGTAGTGATGAGTGTGTGTAGTGGTGTGTGTGTAGTGATGAGTGTGTGTAGTGATGAGTGTGTGTAGTGATGAGTGTGTGTAGTGATGAGTGTGTAGTGGTGTGTGTGTGTAGTGATGAGTGTGTGTAGTGGTGAGTGTGTAGTGATGAGTGTGTAGTGATGAGTGTGTGTAGTGGTGTGTGTGTAGTGTTGAGTGTGTGTAGTGATGAGTGTGTGTAGTGATGAGTGTGTGTAGTGATGAGTGTGTGTAGTGTTGAGTGTGTGTAGTGATGTGTGTGTAGTGTTGAGTGTGTGTAGTGATGAGTGTGTGTAGTGGTGTGTGTGTAGTGGTGAGTGTGTAGTGATGAGTGTGTAGTGATGAGTGTGTGTAGTGATGAGTGTGTAGTGGTGAGTGTGTAGTGATGAGTGTGTAGTGATGAGTGTGTGTAGTGGTGTGTGTGTAGTGTTGAGTGTGTGTAGTGATGAGTGTGTGTAGTGATGAGTGTGTGTAGTGATGAGTGTGTGTAGTGTTGAGTGTGTGTAGTGATGTGTGTGTAGTGTTGAGTGTGTGTAGTGATGAGTGTGTGTAGTGATGAGTGTGTAGTGATGAGTGTGTAGTGATGAGTGTGTAGTGATGAGTGTGTGTAGTGGTGTGTGTGTAGTGTTGAGTGTGTGTAGTGATGAGTGTGTGTAGTGATGAGTGTGTGTAGTGATGAGTGTGTGTAGTGATGAGTGTGTAGTGATGAGTGTGTAGTGATGAGTGTGTGTAGTGGTGTGTGTGTAGTGATGAGTGTGTGTAGTGATGAGTGTGTGTAGTGATGAGTGTGTGTAGTGATGAGTGTGTAGTGGTGTGTGTGTGTAGTGATGAGTGTGTGTAGTGATGAGTGTGTAGTGATGAGTGTGTAGTGATGAGTGTGTGTAGTGGTGTGTGTGTAGTGTTGAGTGTGTGTAGTGATGAGTGTGTGTAGTGATGAGTGTGTGTAGTGATGAGTGTGTAGTGATGAGTGTGTAGTGGTGTGTGTGTAGTGATGAGTGTGTAGTGATGAGTGTGTAGTGATGAGTGTGTGTAGTGATGAGTGTGTGTAGTGATGAGTGTGTAGTGATGAGTGTGTAGTGATGAGTGTGTAGTGATGAGTGTGTAGTGATGAGTGTGTGTAGTGGTGTGTGTGTAGTGTTGAGTGTGTGTAGTGATGAGTGTGTGTAGTGATGAGTGTGTGTAGTGATGAGTGTGTAGTGATGAGTGTGTAGTGATGAGTGTGTGTAGTGATGTGTGTGTAGTGATGAGTGTGTAGTGATGAGTGTGTGTAGTGATGTGTGTGTAGTGATGAGTGTGTGTAGTGATGAGTGTGTAGTGATGAGTGTGTAGTGATGAGTGTGTGTAGTGATGTGTGTGTAGTGATGAGTGTGTAGTGATGAGTGTGTGTAGTGATGTGTGTGTAGTGATGAGTGTGTGTAGTGGTGTGTGTGTAGTGATGAGTGTGTGTAGTGATGAGTGTGTAGTGATGAGTGTGTGTAGTGGTGTGTGTGTAGTGATGAGTGTGTAGTGATGAGTGTGTGTAGTGATGAGTGTGTGTAGTGATGAGTGTGTGTAGTGATGAGTGTGTAGTGATGAGTGTGTAGTGATGAGTGTGTGTAGTGATGAGTGTGTGTAGTGGTGTGTGTGTAGTGATGAGTGTGTAGTGATGAGTGTGTAGTGATGAGTGTGTAGTGATGAGTGTGTGTAGTGGTGTGTGTGTAGTGTTGAGTGTGTGTAGTGATGAGTGTGTGTAGTGATGAGTGTGTGTAGTGATGAGTGTGTAGTGATGAGTGTGTAGTGATGAGTGTGTGTAGTGATGTGTGTGTAGTGATGAGTGTGTAGTGATGAGTGTGTGTAGTGATGTGTGTGTAGTGATGAGTGTGTGTAGTGATGAGTGTGTAGTGATGAGTGTGTAGTGATGAGTGTGTGTAGTGATGTGTGTGTAGTGATGAGTGTGTAGTGATGAGTGTGTGTAGTGATGAGTGTGTAGTGATGAGTGTGTGTAGTGGTGTGTGTGTAGTGATGAGTGTGTGTAGTGATGAGTGTGTAGTGATGAGTGTGTGTAGTGGTGTGTGTGTAGTGATGAGTGTGTAGTGATGAGTGTGTGTAGTGATGAGTGTGTGTAGTGATGAGTGTGTGTAGTGATGTGTGTGTAGTGATGAGTGTGTGTAGTGATGAGTGTGTAGTGATGAGTGTGTAGTGATGAGTGTGTGTAGTGATGTGTGTGTAGTGATGAGTGTGTAGTGATGAGTGTGTGTAGTGATGTGTGTGTAGTGATGAGTGTGTGTAGTGGTGTGTGTGTGTAGTGATGAGTGTGTGTAGTGATGAGTGTGTAGTGATGAGTGTGTGTAGTGATGAGTGTGTAGTGATGAGTGTGTAGTGATGAGTGTGTGTAGTGATGAGTGTGTGTAGTGATGAGTGTGTGTAGTGATGAGTGTGTGTAGTGGTGTGTGTGTAGTGATGAGTGTGTAGTGATGAGTGTGTAGTGATGAGTGTGTAGTGATGAGTGTGTGTAGTGGTGTGTGTGTAGTGTTGAGTGTGTGTAGTGATGAGTGTGTAGTGATGAGTGTGTAGTGATGAGTGTGTAGTGATGAGTGTGTGTAGTGGTGTGTGTGTAGTGATGAGTGTGTAGTGATGAGTGTGTAGTGATGAGTGTGTAGTGATGAGTGTGTGTAGTGGTGTGTGTGTAGTGTTGAGTGTGTGTAGTGATGAGTGTGTAGTGATGAGTGTGTGTAGTGATGAGTGTGTAGTGATGAGTGTGTAGTGATGAGTGTGTGTAGTGATGAGTGTGTGTAGTGATGAGTGTGTAGTGATGAGTGTGTGTAGTGATGTGTGTGTAGTGATGAGTGTGTAGTGATGAGTGTGTAGTGATGAGTGTGTGTAGTGATGTGTGTGTAGTGATGAGTGTGTAGTGATGAGTGTGTGTAGTGATGTGTGTGTAGTGGTGAGTGTGTGTAGTGATGAGTGTGTAGTGATGAGTGTGTGTAGTGATGAGTGTGTGTAGTGATGAGTGTGTGTAGTGGTGTGTGTGTAGTGATGAGTGTGTAGTGATGAGTGTGTAGTGATGAGTGTGTGTAGTGATGAGTGTGTGTAGTGATGTGTGTGTAGTGATGAGTGTGTGTAGTGATGAGTGTGTGTAGTGATGAGTGTGTGTAGTGATGAGTGTGTAGTGATGAGTGTGTGTAGTGGTGTGTGTGTAGTGGTGAGTGTGTAGTGATGAGTGTGTAGTGATGAGTGTGTGTAGTGATGAGTGTGTGTAGTGATGAGTGTGTGTAGTGGTGTGTGTGTAGTGATGAGTGTGTAGTGATGAGTGTGTAGTGATGAGTGTGTGTAGTGATGAGTGTGTGTAGTGATGTGTGTGTAGTGATGAGTGTGTGTAGTGATGAGTGTGTGTAGTGATGAGTGTGTAGTGATGAGTGTGTAGTGATGAGTGTGTGTAGTGATGAGTGTGTGTAGTGATGTGTGTGTAGTGGTGAGTGTGTGTAGTGATGAGTGTGTAGTGATGAGTGTGTGTAGTGATGAGTGTGTGTAGTGATGAGTGTGTGTAGTGATGAGTGTGTGTAGTGATGAGTGTGTAGTGATGAGTGTGTGTAGTGATGAGTGTGTGTAGTGATGAGTGTGTGTAGTGATGAGTGTGTGTAGTGATGAGTGTGTGTAGTGGTGTGTGTGTGTAGTGATGAGTGTGTGTAGTGATGAGTGTGTGTAGTGATGAGTGTGTAGTGGTGTGTGTGTGTAGTGATGAGTGTGTGTAGTGATGTGTGTGTGTAGTGGTGAGTGTGTGTAGTGATGAGTGTGTAGTGATGAGTGTGTGTAGTGATGTGTGTGTAGTGATGAGTGTGTGTAGTGATGAGTGTGTGTAGTGATGAGTGTGTGTAGTGATGAGTGTGTGTAGTGTTGAGTGTGTGTAGTGATGAGTGTGTGTAGTGTTGAGTGTGTGTAGTGATGATGTGTGTGTAGTGATGAGTGTGTAGTAATGAGTGTGTGTAGTGATGAGTGTGTGTAGTGATGAGTGTGTAGTGATGAGTGTGTGTAGTGATGTGTGTGTAGTGATGTGTGTGTAGTGATGAGTGTGTGTAGTGATGTGTGTGTAGTGGTGTGTGTGTAGTGATGAGTGTGTGTAGTGGTGTGTGTGTAGTGTTGAGTGTGTGTAGTGGTGAGTGTGTGTAGTGATGAGTGTGTAGTGATGAGTGTGTGTAGTGATGAGTGTGTGTGTGTAGTGGTGAGTGTGTAGTGATGAGTGTGTAGTGGTGTGTGTGTGTAGTGATGAGTGTGTGTAGTGATGAGTGTGTGTAGTGATGAGTGTGTAGTGATGAGTGTGTAGTGATGAGTGTGTGTAGTGATGAGTGTGTAGTGATGAGTGTGTAGTGATGAGTGTGTAGTGATGAGTGTGTGTAGTGGTGAGTGTGTGTAGTGATGAGTGTGTAGTGATGTGTGTGTAGTGATGAGTGTGTAGTGATGAGTGTGTAGTGATGTGTGTGTAGTGATGAGTGTGTGTAGTGGTGTGTGTGTGTTTACTTGGCCACATTCCCAGGGTTCCGGCAGACGACATTAGCTGACGCCATACTCCAGTCTCGTCCACATACGAACATTGTTCCCTTCTCTGTTTTTATCGTGACCACATGTTGAGAGTGATATTCCTCCAGACGCGCCTCCACCTTGTCCTTCGCTGGACACACACATGAATATAATCACACACACAGTTCAACACACTCTTTGAGTTGTCAGAAATACTGGCCTGTGTTGTTCTTGAAATCATACGATTATATGTCATAAACTCATAAACATGCAACGCTTCAACTCTCTGTGATGTGACTGTGTAATGTGCGTATGATATTCCTATTATGGTTTTGATGTTGGTTTATTGATCTCCTGCACTGATCACTATATGAGAACTGAGCTGAGCTGGACGAGGACATCACGGTTTACTCCAGAGCGGATATATATATCAATGAACTAAATTAATAACTTTTTTACAACTTAAAGGATAATTCCGGTATTTAACACCTTGAGTCTATATTGTAGTTTGTTTTGGATGAACAAGAGTGGTGGACAACATTTTTTTGACAATGGTTCCTCTCTCGAGTTTTTGACTATAAAAGAATTGGCCATGGACCCATTTAACATTGGAGTCAATGGGCATGTCCGAAAATGTCATTAAAACAGCCAATAATGTTCGTTTACAAAACTGTGCAACTCACCGAGTGGTTAGTGGTGTTCGTTGATGTTCCAGAAACAAAAAGTGTTGCGAAATACAGTTTCTGTCGTGTTTTATTCGTCATTTTGTAAGTTACAGGGTTGTGAAGTGTCTGAAAAAATAGTTCCACTATAGCAAAATAAACGGATTGGAATCATATATTGCGACGATATATTGTTTATAATCATCAACGAACACCACTAACCACTCGGTGAGTTTAACAGTTTTGTAAACGAACATTATTGGCTGTTTTAATGACATTTTCGGACATGCACATTGACTCCAATGTTAAATGGGTCCATGGCCAATTCTTTTATAGTCAAAAACTCGAGAGAGGAACCATTGTCAAAAAAATGTTGTCCACCACTCTTGTTCATCCAAAACAAACTACAATATAGACTCAAGGTGTTAAATACCGGAATTATCCTTTAAGCTGAACATACTTAAGCTGGACCGTGACAAACTCTGTTGCATTATTTCCCTGTGATCTCTGAATCCTGTGAATTACATTTATGCATTTGGCAGATAATTGTATTTGGAGAAAGAAACGCAGGATGCATTAAAGGCACACACTTTTATCAGTTTATGGCTGTGAATGTGGCGGGAATCAAACCCTTGATCTTGGTGTTGCGATTCGAGCACCACGCTCTATGGTTGAGCGTCAGGAGAGCACAAAACAGAAAGAAATCAACATTGTACATTTAAAATGACAAAAAAATCCACAATTTAGTTGTCAACAAAGTAGTTGTTAAATAGTTTTACAAATCATATGTCCTCGTGTTAACTTTTTTAATATGTAACCCAGATTTTTTTTAGAACATTAAAAAACAATGTTTTGAGGATTCAAAGAACATTCAGGCTATGTTTACACGTAAGCGATCTGAAGAGAAAACGCAAAAGTGGCGTTGCGTTATCACTTTTTATTCTGCGTTTAGACGAGCGTTATGGGGGGAAATCTGCATATGGTGACGTAAAAGTGTGTGAGATTGGATGTAGTGTGCACTCCAGACGGCTAGGTGGCGATGTGGAGCACTGACAGTGAAAGAGACGCTGACACAGTTTGTCATGTTTAATACGGTAAAGCCGCTGCTGTAACCCTCGCTGCTCTTCGCCTGTCGCTCAAAAATGACCTTTTTTTTTTGTCAATGATATTAAAGCTATATTTTAGTTTGATAATGTTTTGTTATTGTCCTGTACTGGCACATGCCTGTGACGTAAACGCGTACGCGACGCCTTCACTGTCTAGCAGACTTTTGCGTTTTTACCCTTTAGACGGGAACGCGGCGGTGGAGCGTTGTTAAGATCTCCACTCTGGAGGAGGGTTTCACTTTTTTGCGTTTTTTAAGCCCCAAAAACACCGTCGCCGTGTAAACGAAAGGCACATCCGATAAAATATTTGTACGTTTCCACCCGCGAGCGTTCTCGTGTAAACAGGGCCTCGGAAGTAACGTTTTCATAACATTAGGATTTTCTTTGCCATTGCTCATGTCTTAGGGGCTGTTTACACGACACCGTTTTCAACTAAAAACGTAAAACTTTGTATGCGTTTTGGCCGTTCGTTTACACGACAGCGGTGTTCTGGGCGCCTGAACACGCAAACTTTTGAAACGGTCTCCGTGTAAACAACAAAAACGTGAATCTCTGAAGACGATGACGGCATCCACATGTATAACGTGTTCAGCCTATCGTGTTTCATCGCCATCTACTGGCCTGGCAGCAGAATACAGCATTTGTAGTTGTTTTCGCGATCCGTGTGAACGGGGATCGTTTTGATAATGGAGTCGTCCGTACGTGGAAATCGTTTTAAGCGTCTCGCTGTCGTGTAGCGTACTCTTAGTTAATGAAGGGTTGTGACCTCACCTCTGCAGGATGAGCTGAAGTGAGAGAACACGGGCTCGCTGGTTCTGCAGGCGATGGCTTTGGCCTGACACATGGAGTAATACTGGGATCCGTCCAGCGTACACGCCGGCTTATCCTGACGCGGACACTTGTACGGCATCTTACAGACACACTGTCCCGAGATACATCGCCTCCATGGAGGACAGAACACTTTTGAGCAAGACAGCCGTGTGTATTTCTGACGCAGACACTGTTCCGGGCCCGAGAAATCCTCGTCGGAGTCTTTTACGTCTGGCTCTGGTTTTACCGTCACCTTTGGATCCTCCTTTTTGTCCTCCGAGTCTGACTCTGGTCCCCCCCCCTGAACTGAATCTGGTCCCCCCCCCTGAACTGAATCTGGTCCCCCCCCCTGAACTGAATCTAGTCCCCCCCCCTGAACTGAATCTGGTCCCCCCCTCTGAACTGAATCTAGTCCCCCCCCCTGAACTGAATCTGGTCCCCCCCCCAGAACTGACTCTGCACAATGCACTCTACACTCTGGTCCCCCCACCTGAACTGAATCTGGTCCCCCCCCCTGAACTGAATCTAGTCCCCCCCCCTGAACTGACTCTGCACAATGCACTCTACACTCTGGTCCCCCCACCTGAACTGAATCTGGTCCCCCCCCCTGAACTGAATCTGGTCCCCCCCCCTGAACTGAATCT
This sequence comes from Phoxinus phoxinus, assembly GCF_949152265.1. Lineage (NCBI taxonomy): Eukaryota > Metazoa > Chordata > Actinopteri > Cypriniformes > Leuciscidae > Phoxinus > Phoxinus phoxinus. The sequence goes on from NC_136893.1 coordinate 644,674, forward strand.
GGTCCCCCCCTCTGAACTGAATCTAGTCCCCCCCCCTGAACTGAATCTGGTCCCCCCCCCAGAACTGACTCTGCACAATGCACTCTACACTCTGGTCCCCCCACCTGAACTGAATCTGGTCCCCCCCCCTGAACTGAATCTAGTCCCCCCCCCTGAACTGAATCTGGTCCCCCCCTCTGAACTGAATCTAGTCCCCCCCCCTGAACTGAATCTGGTCCCCCCCCCTGAACTGACTCTGGTTCCCCCCCCTGAACTGACTCTGGTTCCCCCCCCTGAACTGAATCTGGTTCCCCCCCCAGAACTGAATCTGTTTTTTTAACTGACAGAGATTGGTGTGGGATTTGCTGTTGGGTTCCATCGTCTGCTGGTTGTTCCTCCAGAGTCTAATAAGATCAAATAAACTTAATTAAATGTAAAATGTACACCAGTCCATAACTATGGAAGCTTGTTTCCACCACTGAACATAAAAAGGTAACTGCAACTTTTTACCTTGCAAATGTAATTTATGAACTCATAACACCAAAAATCGCAGTTTTAAAGTCAGAATTGTGAGATAAAGAGTGGCAATTACAAGCTTCCATAATTAACATGTAGTTGAATAAATAACAATAGTAATGTGCCATCTGATGATAAAACCGTAATGATACTGTAGGAAAATGAACATGACGCGAGTAAAAACAGCGTGAGATTCATTTGTCTGATAGTACTTTGATAGCCTGGGTTTCCCCAGACTGCCTTTGCGCAGCGCGATTTTATTCTCGCTGAAAGGCAGTCTGGAAACCATGGACCTGATTTTCGCCTCGTTTAGGGAACCAATCACAGAACGGGGAGGGAGCAGCAAGACGATGACGACATCTTTGCGACACAACTAAGCAGTTTGTTTATATCTATGGAGTCAACATGGCAGCAGACGTTAAGCTACCTTTTGATGCAGCCTTAGATATTGTTCTAAGTAGTTTAGATCGCAATTTTATTTAGAAAAAAGAGCAGCGTTTGGCGTTAAACCATTTCTCTACATACGTCATCTGGTATAATGGAAACGATTGGCTATGAGCTACGTACAGGCGCATTTGATAGACATTCTTAGCACCCAATAAACGCCGCCGGCGCATTCGTAAACCACGCCTCAAATACGAGAAAATGAACATGTGGTTCCCAGACCCAAGTCTCAACGAGAATTGGGTCTGGCGTTAGCCAGGCTAGTACTTTGATGCCTTAAAATATCTTGAGTGTAACTCGACACCATTGCCTCATTTATTATGTTGCGGACCTATGCATATGCTAATTAGCCCCGCCTCCACTCACTCGCGTTAGCTCACAGATTAAATCACTCAACTTACTGTAGTAAACGCTGCACAACAGTATCACTCTCTTTACCACGCCAGACACATAAAGGTTATTAATGTGATTAGCCTTTTGCTTGATATGTTATCAAACAGCTAATAATGTGTTGCTAACGCTACACAAAACATGTCCCCGTTCTCCATCTCAGTCTGCCTTCTAACCATCATCAGAAACGCTTTGAAAGGCAGTTCATCATAACATCGTTATACATCACACCCGCTATATTGCTAAATATACCCGATTTTTCATATCTACAGAAAAATATACCGGGATAACCTGCCTTCTCTCGAGACTCCCCTGCTAGTTCCCCACTAACGATATATTAAAGACCGCCCACACGTTGATCTGATTGGTTACAAGGTAGTTTGTGACGTCAGAAACACCAGCGATTTCAAACCGTGTTTTTGAGACTGTCTTTGGTTCACTGCAGTTTTAAGCAGAAAATACTCAGCAATGCTGTCCACTTATGAACTTACACATGTGTGTTAAAGCAGATTAATAACTCCACATAGACACATAAACTACAGTAACAGTTGGATTTACACCACAACTTTAAAAAGAACATTAAATTATTTTAATCCTAAAACTTTTGTTATTAATATAATATTTATATTATATGAAAACACTTGTATACTATAATACGAGAAGTGTCGTTTCTGCGTCAACAACACCAAATGCATTTTTTTTTAAATAATGACTGTTTTCGCACAGGTTTCCAAGACATTACCGAAGCAGAACGGTCATAAATGATGATGAGCTGAGAGAGAAACTCACGGCGGTGTGGAGGACAAGCCCGAGGAACACGACAGCAGCGAGCGGCTTCATGATCCTGCAGATCTGACTGAGATCTGACTGACTTCTGCTCTTTGTCCCGACACACACACTCCGCGACACACTCTCTGCTCGGACAGCGTATTTACACTGATGTGCTCATCTCGGCGATTAGTGTTATAGGGGTCAATGCCGTGACGGTGGTGTTTTCTTTTCTTTTGTACAAGTAGGCTACCTTTTAAAATAAATTAAATATATGAATATTATATATAATAATTAAAACGGCTGTTTTATATGTGAATATATAGTAAAGTGTAATTTATTCCTGTGATCAAAGCTGAGTTTATCATCGTTACTCCAGTCTTCAGTGTCACATGATCCTCCAGAAATCAGAATAATATGATGATCTGATGCTCAAGAATCGCATTTTATGGTTTTGGTAACATTTTGGTATTTACAGTATCTAGTTGTGTCGAATGAGGAACATTCATCGATTTCACAATGATGTTATTTGCGCAGAAATATTTCTCAATACAAACCACCGGAAGTAACAGAGGCATGTATTTTACAGTTTCATTAAATAAATAAACAGGCGCTGAACTTATCGGAAACCCGAGGTTCAGAAGTCAGTAAACATTCATTGAGTTCGTTTAATTATTAACTTGCCGTTCAATCTGATCAAAACTTATAGGCTACCTCTGGACTGAGAAGATCTCAAAGTGCTGAAAGAATTGAAACTCTATTAAAACAGCGGAATTGTGTCTTCAAGAGTCAAATAATGTATTCATATTCAGAGGATTGTTTTTTAATATGCTAAGAATTTAATTTCTGATAGTGTTTCAAAACTCTCAAACTCAATCCAGTGATTTTCTTCAACAGTTTATGCATCAGATCTTCAGAATGATGGATATACGAATATACTTTTAATGAATCTTACAAATGCTAAATTAATACATTAAAGTTTTACTACAACTGGAAAGCTTCATATAAAACCAACCACCAAATGTTGATTATTTTACAGATTTTCCAAACTACAAAAAACAACAACAGACTATCCCTGAACTTTCCCTCTAAATATTTTGTAGTGCATTTTTATAATAATTAAATGTAATAAAAAAAACTTATATTGTGAGGATCTGCTTCATAAAGGTATTAACTAAAGGTTTATTGTTTATGTAAAAATGACAAACATCTGTCATTTGTAAGCAATGACGTCGTCAAATTATAATATTTTATTGGTGTAAATGACCATAGAAAAATAAAGAAAGCTGAACAGATTTGCAGAAAAAAACACGTTTCTTTTGAACTTAAACATTAAAAACTAAACAGCGGGAATAAAAAGACGTGTGAACAGATGACAACACTGAAGAGGAATCAACCATAAAAACACAGATCAGAAATAAAACTCTAAGAAACACAAATAAAAGCCTTTCCAGAATTATCATCTGTCCAAACACAACCGTATCGCCAGTCATGTGATCTGAATATTGATAAATCTATAGCCTACCGTTGAGAATGATTGAATTGTGTAAGTGTAGTTATGTAAGCTCTGGTTATTAACATGCAGTTCTATAACAACACAAAAACATTTTGTTAACGTTCCCTTAAGTTACGAAAACATTTCTGAATGTTCCCTGAACGTTTAAAACATCCAGTTTCACAAACATTATGGATGTTTTGAATGTTCTGAAACAATTATTAGGCTATCATTTAAAAAACTTTTTTTAAATATAGCAAACAAACATTTCAGAAGAAGAAAACACTCAATGAACGATGTATAGCCTAAATAAAGTTTTTGTGCAAACGTTTTGAAAACATGAAAACAACATTTTGAGAACATTAAAGAGCAGATAACGTACTCGGTTACTAACGTAACCTCGGTTCTCTTACGTAGAGTTCTCTCCTACTGCGTCGAAAGACGCTACGGGAAAGATATTTCTTTTTCGAGATTGAAGCCTAAAAATGAATCCTTAATTTTGTAAAATATGTAAAACGCTTTTCTGTAGCATACAACCTTAGGCGGAGCAAATCGCGCGCCCATTGGCTGCTCCGCCAGAAAAGCACAGCCTATGCGAGGCCAGTGACGCTGACCAATGAGGACGCTTCGCGCCCTTCTGCGTCACCTCCCGCCGAAACGGGCGTGGTCTAGGCCTATAAATACGAGCTGTCTTCCACTCTGATTTTCGTCACTGAAGCGACGCAGCGTGGACACGCACGGCCTGAGACGCAGTACTCGTTCCCTCTCCTAGAGAGAACCGAGGTTACGTTAGTAACCGAGTACGTTCTCTTACGTAGAGTTCTCTCCTACTGCGTCGAAAGACGCTACGGGAACCTCTGTAACACGCCGTGCGTGCTCTTGGACCGACACCAGTGATGCGCGGGTCAATGTATAAACAACCCGCACCCGACCGACGTTTTCAACTAACCGCCCGCAACTCGGACCGCAAAAAAAAAGAAAGAAAATATTGTACCCGACCCGCTTCCTGACCCGCGTTTTTTTAAAAGTAGCTAGTAAATGCTCATCGCGTCATGGGCCGTAGACGGAGGAACTAGGGGTGCGCATTTTTCTGAATGCTGTATGATATCGCCTAGTTTTTGTAATAAAGGCTTGATTTAGGCTATTCATTTATTTCGTTTCATTTTCTTAACAATTAAGATGCTGCATGTGTTTATCCAGTCTAATCGACGTGTGCGTCTCTCCCCGGACTTTCCCAACAAAAACCCCGCCCCCTCTCAGCAAATAGCTAGGCCTACATAAAACTGACATTACTGAGCTATATGCGTTTAAAAGTAGCCTATTAAAATGGCACAATGGCATTGCTCAGTTCAACGTGTTGGGAAATCGGGCATTTTGTCCCGCGTCAGCTTTTATTCAAAAGTTAATAACGAGCTCAACATTCAAAAAGTAAATAAGGATTTCCCACTGTCATCTCTGACTGAGCTTGTGCGTCATCCTCGCGCAGTTATTCAGCCAATAAAGTGTAGACCTATGAATTTCATAGAACATTGTGTCTAGTACTATATAAATTACAAAGGTTTAATTGGCATCTTTATATCAAACGACCCGACCGACCGCGACCCGAATATCATTAAAAATATTTTTGGATGACTCGTAACCGCGGGTGACCGCAGGCACCCGCTCACTTTGGATCATCCCGCGCATCACTGACCGACACAGACACCCGAGGGCGCGCGCGCCCTGGCATACAAGCGCCTACACCAAGAATGTATAGGGAGAGCGGCTAGAATTAGCATCATCCCTTTATAATAGTGCCCCTAAGGGCATAATAACATATATATGTAAATATTATATATATATGGGGGTAATAGCATGCTCATGGGACACATTGTCAGTGAGTGATGCTTAAAACATTGAAGTGACCTGGGCCGCAGCGCAGGGCAGGAACACTATACACAGTCTTCTAGACCGAGAGCAGTTTAGCCTGCAACGCAGGAACCTCTAGGTTATAGAACCTTATAAATGTAGACGGGGAGGCCCAGCCTGCCGCCATACAGATATCTTGTAACAAAATCCCGCTATACCAAGCCCACGAAGAGGCCATGCCTCTCGTAGAATGTGCTCTGATGCCCAGAGGGCATTCCAAACCTCTAGATGCGTAGGCTAGCGCAATGGCGTCCACTACCCATCGAGATAGACTCTGTTTCGTCGCGGCTCGCCCCTTAGAACGCCCACTGAACGAAACGAAGAGCTGCTCCGTCTGTCGAAAACAGCGGAGCGGGACACATAAGCTCTTAATGCCCTGACCGGGCAAAGGGAGCTATTTCCGTCCTCAGAGGCCGGCAGGGCCGACAGGGAGATGACCTGAGCCCTGAACGGTGTGTTGAGGGACTTAGGCACATACCCATGCTTCGGTTTCAACACGACTACAGAGTCGTTGGGCCCGAACTCCATACAAGAGGCTCTGACTGAGAGCGCTTGCAAATCCCCCACACGCTTCACTGAAGCGAGAGCCAAAAGAAACACGGTCTTGAAAGACAAGGTGCTTCATGTCAACTGAGTGAATAGGCTCGAAAGGGGCCCCTTTTCATAGCGTTCAACACCGTAGAAAGGTCCCAAACGGGGACTGAAGGAGGCCTCGGAGGATTTAACCTCCTGGCTCCTCTAAGGAAACGGACCACCAGGTCGATTCTGCCCAGTGAACGGCCAAGCGTTGGATTAACGAACGCTGATATGGCTGCCACATAGACTTTGAGCGTGGATGGGGTCCTACCCTTATCCAATAGCTCTTGCAGGAAGGAGAGAACCTCCGTTTCACCGCACTGAAGAGGTGATAGACCTTGGTCTGAACACCAGTCAGAGAACACCGACCATTTGGAAGCGTAGAGCCGTCTAGTAGACGGGGCCCTAGCCTGCTCGATCGTGTCTAATACTCCCTTTGGGAGGTTAGCGGGTACCCGTTTATGGCCCACACATGTAGGGAACAGAGATCCGGGCGAAGATGCAAAATCGAGCCCTTGGCCTGCGAGAGGAGGTCTCTCCTCACTGGAATCGGCCACGGGGCAGTACTCTTCAGCCGCATCAAAACTGGGAACCAAGGTTGATTCGTCCAGTATGGTGCTACAAGAAGCACTGCGCATCCGCTTCTCCTGATTCGCTCCAGCACTTGAGGCAGGAGTGAGACAGGGGGAAAAGCATAGAGCGGACGGCGGGGCCAGACACTGGCCAGCGCGTTCGTGCTCTTCGAAAAGAATTCCGGGCAGTGAGCGTTTTCCTGGTTTGCGAACAGGTCTATTTCCGCTCTGCCGAACGTTTTCCACAACAGACGCACTGTCTGTGTGTGTAGGGACCACTCTCCTGTCGGAACGTTGTTCCGTGAGAGTCTGTCTGGGCCTACGTTCAGGTGGCCTGGCACATGCATTGCTCTCAGCGAGCGCAGGTTGTGCTGGGCCCATACCAGGATGCGTTCCGTCAGCCTGAAGAGGTTCCGGGATCTCACGCCACCCTGGCGGTTTATGTAGGCTACTACCGACATGTTGTCCGAACGGACCAGGACGTGGTGCCCTTTTATCCGAGGACGAAAGTTTTATCCTCAGCGCAAAGTCCACCGCCATCATTTCCAGGCAGTTTATGTGCGGTAGTTCGACTCGTTCTGCCCATTGGCCAAAGAACGGTCTGCCGTCGAGCAGTGCTCCCCAGCCTGAGGTGGACGCATCCGTGGACACCACCTTCAGGCTCGAGGAAGTCCCCAGGCTTACACCTGACCGGTACCAGTCTGACGCTCTCCATGGTGTCAGGGCTGAAATGCATTCCTGATTGACCTTGAGGCGATAACGACCGTGGACCCATGCTCGGCGCGGTACGCGCGCTCTCAGCCAGAACTGCAGTGGGCGCATGCGCAGCAGGCCCAACTGTAGAGCTGCCGAGGCTGAGGCCATGAGGCCTAGCATTTTTTGAAATCTCCTGAGCGGCACTATATGGCCGCTGCGGAAGGATTTCGCCACTTGCAGGGGGTTTCGCCTGCGCTGTGATGACAGCCGTGCTGTCATAGACAGCGAGTTCAGATCCAGTCCTAAAAAGGAGATCCTTTGACTGGGAAACAGTGAACTTTTCTCCCAATTGACTCTCAGACCTAAGCACTCGAGGTGATTGAGTATTAGGGTCTTGTGGCGAGTGAGTTCTGAAGGCGATTGAGCCATAATCAGCCAATCGTCCAAATAATTCAGAATTCGAACGCCCTGGAGTCTCAGGGGTGCCAGCGCCGCGTCCATGCACACTGTAAATGTACGAGGTGCTAGAGACAGGCCGAATGGCAGGACTGTGTACTGATATGCCCGGCCCTCGAAGGCGAATCTCAAAAATCGCCTGTGACGTGACGCAATTTGTATGTGAAAATACGTGTCTTTCAGATCTATTGCCATAAACCAGTCTCCTCGGCGAATCGGCGCGAGGATTTTTCTGGTCGTGAGCATTCTGAACTTTCGCTTTGTTAGCGCTTTGTTCAGATGCCTCAGATCTAAAATGGGTCTGAGACCCCCGTCTTTCTTCGGTACCAGGAAATATCTGCTGTACAGACCCCCTTCGCTCTGAGCTTGAGATAAAGGCTCTATGGCCCCTTTGCTCAATAGCTTCGCTATTTCGGCTCGAAGTAGATGTGCTACTTCTGCTTTCACCGTGGTTTCGACTCTCTCCGTGTAACGGAGCAGTCACTGGCCTCGCATAGGCTGTGCTTTTCTGGCGGAGCAGCCAATGGGCGCGCGATTTGCTCCGCCTAAGGTTGTATGCTACAGAAAAGCGTTTTACATATTTTAAAAAATTAAGGATTCATTTTTAGGCTTCAATCTCGAAAAATAAATATCTTTCCCGTAGCGTCTTTCTACGTAAGAGAACTTTGAACAAGCGTTCTATTGCCTGAAAGGTTCGTTCAGAACTCCGAGAGAACGCTCCAGCTGGATTATAGCCTGAAGAAATGAAATCAAGCATCTAAAGATTTAAACTAGTTGAGTCCAAATTAAGATGGAACTTTGCAATTAACTTTATTTGTACAATGTTAATATTACATAGGACATGTATAGGCGACTATTAAACTGTTGATTTAAGATAGGCCTATAGTCACACATTGTTGCTCAAGTAACTGTTTAAATGTAGATTATTATATCTGAAGCTGAAGTGTAAAGCCGTTTATTACTTGAAGTGTTTGTTTACTGAGCAATGATTTTACACAATAAGGAAACTTGGTTTGTAATCAAAAATCGGCACGACTTTTAAGATTCATAGTGTCGGACTATAAAAGTGTACGTTTTACTACAAATAAAAAACATTGCTATTATAGTTAAACCATGGTCACCACAAACTAAACATGGGTTTGCTACACTAGTTTAATCCATTTGGTAGGCCTATTTGATCTGATTTGATCGCGTGGTTATACAAAATGGTGGCCGAATCCATAGACACTAGGCCGAATCAGCCTACACTTTTACTATAGTGAAACCATGGGTAATTTTCGCGAATTTGCTTCAGAATCAAGTCATTGAATCAAGGTGCAATATTGAATGGCCTACTACCACGTTTTTAAAAAAATCAGTATTGCGGTTTCAATTTCAGTCACGATTTTCTTACACAAACACATGTTGACTGTTTTTTGAAGCCGGCTTTATTGACGATGCGGGCACCATACAGGCTACGATTCATAAATAAATACCTGTAGGCTATTATGGATTTTAGTGCCATAGTTTCTCTATGTAAACGCGCTAGACGGATGTGATGACCATTGCTCTCGCATCTCATGCATAGCCTATGTGCATTCTAAAAAAGTAATACTTTTACAAAACAAATCTCTATAGGCCCTACCTTGCATTGTTTCCGGTTCCTTTCTCATGATTTTAACCACAGAAAAGGGTTCTGCGCGAATAAGGGCCTAAAATGAACACACCAAATGCAAGTAAAATTCTGTGTTAGCGAGTATCGCCATGAAGACTTTTATTCTTACAATGCAATGTTGTGAGATCTTGAGCGTAAATGAGCTTGGGACGTTCCTCACGAAAGTTTAAGCCTTCCCAATTTAATTATTCATTTATTCAAGTACAAGAATAATAATTATAATAATAATACATTTTATTTGAAGGTGCCTTTCAAAACACTCAAGGCCACCATACAGTCGAGTGATAGTCATAGAAACAAGACAGCAACATAACAAAACAACATTACATCATTTAAAAAGGAACTCAATTAGTTTTCTGTGCGCTGTCCTGAGCTCTCTCACATCATCTTGCGCTTCAACAGACAAATTCACTCAAAATTATGTTTAAAAAAAGCCTGTCTTGAGAGTATCAACAGTCGTTTATGTCTTAAGTGAACATAAACAGGAGAAATAAAACATCAGAATATTAAATCTGCGCTTTCAATCTTAAAGTGACAGCAGCCTAATATTCCTGCCGCCGTGTTTTTAATGTTACATCTCTGAAATAATCACTCAATGAATAACTTCTGTATAACTTTAATAAGCATTAATATGTTAAATTTATACAGTGAAGAATATATGCAGTGTATAATTACTTTATTCAGTGTCTATACCTGAAAACTACTGGTAATGCTTTACATGTATTAGTTAGGCTAGTATTTTCAGCTGTATCAAAAATGGAATAGAGAATTGTGCATTTTTACTGGGATCTACAATATTGGTGTCATCACTGCCAAAAAATCTAAATTAAATTGGTAAGTTTATTTTACAGTGTCCTTATGTACTTATAATGACAGTAAATTATGCGGAGAAATCTTTCTCATCGTAATTTTAATACAATTCAGATTAATCGCACGGCTCTATGAATTATAAAGAAAACAAAAAATTATTATACTTGTAAAATGGGATAAACTGTATTTGATTTTTATACAACTTATTAAACACCAAAACAAGAACATGCACACACAACGAAACAGTCCCAGCCCGCTACATATGACCAACCCATAAAACCTTAGGATTACAGCAATCAAAAGTGAACCACAAAACAAACCTTTTAAAAAAACATTACAATATTTATTGCACAATATATTCTCAGCATGATTGTTGGCTGTTTATTATTGCTTTCAAATGGAGCATCAAATCTAAACTTGTAATGAACTCGATGAGAGTCGTATTGCAGCGCTCGGTGAACGCCAGTCGGCAGGCCATGCAGACACACACTGCTAAAGACACATGGTGACACACACACACACACACACACACACACACACACACAAGTAAGACACACAAGCGGACACAAACATATTTGGTCTTTAAAGTAAAACGTTACATTCATTAAAGCAGCTGTTGTCCGATTGTTCAAGCGCTCGATTGGCTGATCAAACGTACGACTCAGTGTTTAAAGAACGAGACAGACTATAAGCTGAGGCTTGAGGAACACGAGTAAGTGTGCTAGATGACAGAACAGAGTAAGTGTGCTAGATGGCAGAACAGAGTAAGTGTGCTAGATGACAGACAGAGTAAGTGTGCTAGATGGCAGAACAGAGTAAGTGTGCTAGATGACAGACAGAGTAAGTGTGCTAGATGACAGAACAGAGTAAGTGTGCTAGATGGCAGAACAGAGTAAGTGTGCTAGATGGCAGAACAGAGTAAGTGTGCTAGATGACAGAACAGAGTAAGTGTGTTAGATGGCAGAACAGAGTAAGTGTGCTAGATGGCAGAACAGAGTAAGTGTGCTAGATGACAGAACAGAGTAAGTGTGCTAGATGGCAGAACAGAGTAAGTGTGCTAGATGGCAGAACAGAGGCTTTGGTTCGAGATGTGAAGCTCTACATGTGGCTACAGCTGCTCGTGATGTGCTTGTCTCTTCATGTCCGGCTGGTGCTGGATGTTGTCGTCCTCATGGAGAGTTTGTGGGAGAACCCTTCAGACTGCTGAGAGCCGCGTGGATGCGGAAATGAAGTCGAGACTCCATGGAATAATCTTTATAATTCAACCTACAAACACAAACACAATCAACCCGACGACATGCATTTATTTACTAAGTATCAATAAAATCTTAATGGAATAATATAAATAAATAAATAACTAAATCTCTTAACGGAAACAAAACCGACCGATATTTTAAATCTCTTAACGTAACAAAATCGACCGATATTTAAAATCTCTTAACAGAACAAAACCGACCGATATTTAAAATCTCTTAACGGAACAAAACTGACCGATATTTAAAATCTCTTAACGGAACAAAACCGACCGATATTTAAATCTCTTAACGGAACAAAACCGACCGATATTTAAAATCTCTTAACGGAACAAAACTGACCGATATTTAAATCTCTTAACGGAACAAAACTGACCGATATTTAAAATCTCTTAACGGAACAAAACCGACCGATATTTAAATCTCTTAACGGAACAAAACCGACCGATATTTAAAATCTCTTAACGGAACAAAACTGACCGATATTTAAAATCTCTTAACGGAACAAAACTGACCGATATTTAAATCTCTTAACGGAACAAAACTGACCGATATTTAAAATCTCTTAACGGAACAAAACTGACCGATATTTTAAATCTCTTAACGGAACAAAACTGACCGATATTAAAATCTCTTAACGGAACAAAACTGACCGATATTTAAATCTCTTAACGGAACAAAACCGACCGATATTTTAAATCTCTTAACGGAACAAAACTGACCGATATTTAAATCTCTTAACGGAACAAAACCGACCGATATTTAAATCTCTTAACGGAACAAAACTGACCGATATTTAAAATCTCTTAACGGAACAAAACTGACCGATATTTAAATCTCTTAACGGAACAAAACCGACCGATATTTTAAATCTCTTAACGGAACAAAACTGACCGATATTTAAATCTCTTAACGGAACAAAACTGACCGATATTTAAAATCTCTTAACGGAACAAAACTGACCGATATTTAAAATCTCTTAACGGAACAAAACTGACCGATATTTAAATCTCTTAACGGAACAAAACCGACCGATATTTAAAATCTCTTAACGGAACAAAACTGACCGATATTTAAATCTCTTAACGGAACAAAACTGACCGATATTTAAAATCTCTTAACGGAACAAAACTGACCGATATTTAAATCTCTTAACGGAACAAAACCGACCGATATTTAAAATCTCTTAACGGAACAAAACTGACCGATATTTAAATCTCTTAACGGAAACAAAACTGACCGATATTTAAAATCTCTTAACGGAACAAAACTGACCGATATTTAAATCTCTTAACGGAACAAAACTGACC
>NC_136893.1:662500-680000 GCF_949152265.1 Phoxinus phoxinus
CACCCATCCATCCATCCATCCACTCATCCATCCATCCACCCATCCATCCACCCATCCATCCATCCATCCATCCACTCATCCATCCATCCATCCATCCATCCACCCATCCATCCACTCATCCATCCATCCACCCATCATCCAGCCATCCATCTTCTTACGCTTATCCGGGGCCGGGTCGCGGGGGCAGCAGTGTAAGCAGAGACACCCAGACTTCCCTCTCCCTGGACACTTCCTCCGCTCTTCCGGGGGGACACCGAGGCGTTCCCAGGCCAGCCGGGAGACATAATCCCTCCAGCGTGTCCTAGGTCTTCCCTGGGGTCTCCTCCCGGTGGGACGCGCCCGGAACACCTTCCCGGGAAGGCGTCTAGGAGGCATCCGGAGCCGATGCCCGAGCCACCTCAGCTGACCCCTCTCGATGTGGAGGAGCAGCGACTCTACTCTGAGCTCCTCCCGAGTGACCGAGCTCCTCACCCGATCTCTGAGGGATCGCCCAGCCACCCTGCGGAGAAAGCTCATTTCGGCCGGCTGTGTTCGGGGTCTTGTCCTTTCGGTCATGACCCAAAGCTCATGACCATAGGTGAGAGTAGGAACGTAGATCGACCGGTAAATCGAGAGCTTCGCCGCTCTTCACCACGACAGACCGGTACATCGACCGCATTACTGCAGAAGCTGCACCGATCCGTCTGTCAATCTCCCGTTCCATCCTTCCCTCACTCCTGAACAAGACCCCAAGATACTTGAACTCCTCCACGAGGCAGGAACTCTCCACCAACCTGAAGTAGACAAGCCACTCTTCTCCGACTGAGGACCATGGCCTCGGATTTGGAGGTGCTGATTCTCATCCCAGCCGCTTCACACTCGGCTGCAAACCGTCCCAGTGCATGCTGAAGGGGCCAACACGACAACATCATCCGCAAAGAGCAGAGACGAAATCGTGTTGTTCCCAAACCCGACACCCTCCGGCCCCTGGATGCGCCTAGAAATTCTGTCCATAAAAAATATGAACAGAACTGGCGACAAAAGGCAGTCTGACTTACTGCCGGCAATGCGAACCAAGCTCCTGCAATATTTTTTTTATCCAGTAGATGGCGGGCCAGCTACATGGAATAGGCCTATTCGTTACGTTGAAATCACAAAATATAATGCACACAAACGTGTCCCTACTACTTATATACAACCACTAATGAGCATAATCGGTTTTGATGAAGAAAAAAAAACGAAAAAAAAAAAAACTATACGAATGCAGATTAAAACCCAGAACCTTTTACACACTTGACGAAAGTTCTACCACTGGACCATTTAAGCACACGAGAAAATGCCGCGGATACATCTTATTAACGATAAATTAAACCCCATGTACTATTTAAATCGATTGTTGGACATGTTATTGTACATATATCTGATTTAGTATTGTATTACCAATGGACTGTACAACTTTTGAACTTTATTCCTTTTTTTAAATTATTATTTATTCGGGACACAAGAGGTCTGCGCGGGACTGTTTTTTTCCGTCCCACTCCCACAAGGTTCAATTCAGCAACCGCTTAAAATACTTAAAAGTAAAAGCTTAAAAGTGTTCACCTGCTGAAGTTGGAGGAATCTCAAATCTCAAAAACAAGTCGTTTTTCATTTTTTTATTTTTGGTTTTAATTTGGGGGGAAAAAAACGATTGAACGAATGATACACGGCAGTGATGCGCGGGTCAATGTATAAACAACCCGCGCTCCGACCGACGTTTTCAACCCGCCCGCAACTCGGACCGCAAACAAAAGAAAGAAAATATTGTACCCGACCCGCTTCCTGGCCCGCATATTGGGCCATAGTAGGAACTAGGGGTGCGCATTTTTCTGAATGCTGTGTTTTGTAATAAAGGCTTGATTTATTCATTTATTTCGTTTCATTTTCTTAACAATTAAGATGCTGCATGTGTTTATCCAGTCTAATCGAAGTGTGCGTCTCTCCTCCGAATTTCCCAACAAAAATCCCGCCCCCTCTCAGCAAATACATAAAACTGACATTACTGAGCTATATGCGTTTAAAAGTAGCCTATTAAAATTGCACAATGGCATTGCTCAGTTCAACGTTTTGGGAAATCGGGCATTTTGTCCCGCTATAGCTCTTATTCAAAAGTTAATAACGCGCTCAACATTCAGGTAAATAAGGATTTCCCGCTGTCATCTGCAGACTGAGCTCGTGCGTCACCCTCGCGCAGTTATTCAGCCAATAAAGTGTAGACTTGTGTATTTCATAGAACATTATGTCTAGTACTATATAAATTACAATGGTTTAATTGGCATTATTTCAAACGAACCGACCGACCGCGACCCGAATATCATTAAAAATATTTTTGGATGACTCGTAACCGCGGGTGACCGCAGGCACTCGTCGCTCATTTTGGATCATCCTGCGCATCACTGATTCACGGGGCCTATTTGTAAACCGTTATAGTAAAAAAAAAAAAAAACGGACTTCCAAAATAATCCGGTGGGCCAGAAAATATTGCTGGCGGGCCAGTTTTGGCCCGCGGGCCGCCAGTTGCCGACCCCTGCTGTAGAGGGTATAGAGCTGGTCCATTGTTCCACGGACAGGACATTTTTGTTATAAATATCCGCTGGTGTGTCTAGATGAGACTCTTATTCCTCGGCTGGGATCGTGAGAGACTTTGAAGCTGAAACTCACATCTGGACCTTCGATCCGCTGGACCATTGAAGTCACTATATGGAGAACATCTGGAGTGTGTTCCTCAAAAACCTTCATTTCTTTTCGACCGAAGAAAGAAAGACATGAACATCTTGGATGACGTAAATTATCAGGATGTTTTGATTCTGAAGTGGACTCCTCCTTTAATCTGATCTGGACTCACTGGGATCGCTGCGCAGCTGCTCCTCCGCTCGCTCGATGGTCACCAGTAAACTCTCCGTATAATCCGCTCGTTTCCCAACGATGGTGAAGCCGTTCCACACGTACATCATTTCCTGTGTGAGGAACCATAGATGCATGACTTCCTGCTCTCTTGATTTACATGTGTTTATTCATTGTGTGTGTGTGTGTGTAAGAGTGAGTGAGTGAGTGTGTGTGTGTGTGAGAGAGAGAGAGAGAGAGAGACGCACCAGCGCAGGGATCACCAGTTTGACAGGTACGGCCGCCGAGTATCTCCGGGATTTCCTCACGGCAAACTTTTCTGTAGGGATGGACTTCCCGGCCAGACGCTGCTTCAGTCCCTCCACCTGCCTGAGGAACACCAGAGCATCAGCATCACACACACACACACACACGCGCGCTGATGAGAGAGAGAGACACACACCTGAACAGATCCACGATACTCTCTCCGCTCGCCTTCACCTCCTCCTCCGACATCATGCTCAGAATAGCAGCTTTCTGGTACACGTAGATGGCCTGAAACCAACACACACACACACACACACACACACACTCATCATGCTTCAGGAAAGTGTTTTGTCTGTGTGTGAGTGTGTGAGTGTGTGTGTTACCTTCGACCAGCGGCTCTCTCTGCACAGTAGATCAGCGTATCGGTACGCATCCTTCCACTGTTGCTGGAAGGAGTGGCACCACATCAGCTCCCAGTAACACAGATGATGCACCTGACGCCACTGCTGCTGCGTCGCGATACACTCCTGGAACTTCACCCCCGCCTGAGGGATTCACACACACACACATTACCACACGAGCCACGGCTGCACACATGAGCACACGCGTCACACACCCTCACCTTCTCGAAGTTTCCCCTCAGTAGGGCGATCCGAGCGGAGTAAAACAGGATGATGGAGCCCTGGACACAAACACAGAGTTGAGCTGCTCGTGATCCGCAAGAAACAGAGTCACGGATTATTGTAATAGTGTGTGTGTGTGGCTCCAGGCATCATATTTGTGTTAAATGTGTCAAAGCCACCACAAAACAAGGAGCCCTGCACGCATCTGTGTGTGTGTGTGTGTGTGTGTGTGTGTGTGTGTGTGTGTGTGTGTGTGTGTGTGTGTGTGTGTGTGTGTGTGTGTGTGTGTGTGTGTGTGAGAGAGTGTGTTTGCGTGTTGAGGTTCTCACTCGAGGAAATCTCTCTATGTACGGCTCCAGCAGAGCTTCGGCCTCCACCAGGTTTCCCTCCCCAGTTCCTGAAACACACAGTAAACACAAACACAGCAGATTCAAAAATTAATAACAAAATATCTCAAATAAATAAATAACTCAAATCTTGGTTAATTGTTTGAAATTTAAGAAATTAAGACAAAGCTAAAAACATATATATTAGTATTGTAATTTTACAGTTGTACTGTTATCATAATATTTCTGAATAATAAACTGGAGTATTCTGACTCTGTGGGCATTATTGTCCGACTCCGGGTCGAAATGAACACTACTGAGAGTTTCTGTTGTGATTTGATCATTCCGAGAGAGGAGATTGTCCTGACACTGAGCGCGAGCTCGTGAGGCTCCGCCCCCTGTGCCGGGAGCAGCAGCTCATTTGCATTTAAAGGGCACACACTAAACACACACTCTGGGGACATCAGAGACTTATTTTACATCTTGTGAAAAGGGGCATAATAGGTCCCCTTTAAAGCTCATGTGCATGTAAAGACAGATGTCCCAAAACTTTAGCCAACACAGTGTATATAAATATATATATATAGCGGATTTTCAATCACATCTGATGCCCAGTTCTCCTCTGTAACGTAAAGTGTGCTTCAGCGCTGGTTACCGAGTATCAGCGAGACGTAAGTGTGGTAGAAGAGCAGCGTCAGCACACACAGGATAGATCTGAGACTGTGACCACCGGCGCCGTCCCGCAGCTGAGACAGACCGAAGTCCTGCCGGAGAGAAACAGCCAGCGTTAGAGTGTGTGTGTGTGTGGATTACATTAGAGGTCGACTGATCAGTGAGCACATCCAGATCGCCGCGTCTCACAGCGAGAGAATAGTAAACTCTTTTGTGTCTTCCTGAGCATAAACGGGCATATTCACACTAGAGCCATATCGAGTTTGTACGCTATATCGATATGTTTGTAATAAACAATATGGAATGAGACAATACTGTTGTTTATATCAATGTAGCCTCAATAGTTAATAGCCTCAATAGCTTCTTTCCTGAGGCTGTCAGGTTAATGAACAGCCAGAACTGATACATCTTACACACGCCACTATATCCCCTGCATACATTGCACTTACTCAACACCTCTTTTCAACACTGGACTCCACAGCAGCACACACTGCACTTATTGCAGCAGCACTACACAGCACACAGTGCACTGCATTGATCAATACAATAATCCATATCACTGTAATACCAATCATGCGCATCATACTGTACTGTGTTATTTATATATGTTAATTGTAATTGTATATTGTCTTCTATGTAAATTGTATTCTGCGCCGTCTGGAGCACGCTCTTAAGAATTTCACTCACTACGGCACATGTGTTGTTAGTGATGTGACAATAAAAGGAATTGAATTGAATAGTTTGCGCATGAGCGCAATGAGCAGTGAGCTGGTGCGGGGAAAGAGCATTATCTAATTAATCCTCAACATGAGACAAGCTTTACATTAAAATATCCCCGTCAGACGCACGCGCTGTTGAATGTGTTGAGGCGTAGTGCTCTCCTCAGGGCATAGCTTACAGTTCACAGGGATATTCTTCATCTGTAAATGTAGAAACTCCTGCAAATATTTCCAAACTCTTTATTCTGATGCTCCTCAACAGATATTCTACTGACTATGAGTAACTTTGACTATGAGTTATCTGACATGTAGCTGCAAAGTTACTTATAGTTAGTAGAATGTAGTTAGTGGACTATCGAAATAAAGTGGAACCAATTATAATTTTATTTTTTTAACAAGTGCACTGATTGGAGAGCCTTGTGTTGTTCAATAAATGTTTCATTTAAGCACTTTTCTGTATCCCTACTTATTAATGGTTAGTTTGAGATGAAAATCGGGCAAAAAAAAACACATAATCGTCATCATATATCGGCCGCCCTGATTTCTAAACATCGGCCAGAGAAAGCCAGATCGATCGACCTCTAGATTACATCTTCAATAAAACATTTGTATTTGGTTTGACGTGTGAAGTTTCAAGTGCTTCGAAACTGTGAATCATTTTGCGAAGCAATTGGTTCGTTTGATTCAAAATTCCGGAGAGCTTCATTTCCTCCTCCACTAGTTACTCACCCGGTTCCCTGAGAAGCCGATGAACTCCAGCAGTCGAAGGATTCGTGCCGGCAGTAAAGACAGCATCTGACACACAGAGTGGTTTACTAGTCTAGTTTATCCACAATGACCCGCATATTTCTGAACTTCCTGTCTCATTAACTGACCAGGTTGAAGGAGCCAATCCCCAGCTTGACTCCGCCCTCAAACTGTCTGAAGGCCTCGCTGTCTCCGCCCACTCCCTGAGGCATGTTCGACACACTCTGGCAGTCCCTACACACACACACACACACACACACACACACACACACACACACACACACACAACCATATATTAGTATAAATTATATTATTTCAAATTGTATTAAATATTATTAGATAAATGTCATAATCATTTGTTAAGTATGAGCTTGTTGTTTCTGCCTTAAATTATTACATTGTTTAAATTAGTAAATTGTTCGGTAACTGTGATTTTGTATATGTACATTTCTGAAATGCATAACCCAGTCTCCTCTGATGACAGAACACTGTAAACTGTAATGTGGACTGTAAAGACATTGACATGTTCTGTAAAGCTGCTTTGAAACGATGTGCGTTGTGAAAACTGTTTATAATATAAATACAATATTTGTACAGCTTTCATGCAGTATATTAAATCATATTTTTAACACAGGCAACAACCATCCATTAATTGTGGATTTCAGACTCACTTGTATATTTGATAACTTGTGCGTACTTTGATTCCTCCTTTAATAAAACTGATCATGTTTTCATCCTGAAATAAACAGAAGCAGTTGATCAATGTGATATTTGTCTTATATTTCATATTTATCTTTCTTAATATTATAGAAGCTTGTTTCCACCTAAAAAAAAAAAAAAAACTGGAAAGGTAATTGTGACTTTTTATCTAAAAATTCTGATTTTTTTTCCCCTCACAATTGCAAGATTGTCTTGATTTACTTTTTTTCTCAGAATTGCAATTGCCTTTTTTTATTTATTATGTGGTGCAAACAAGCTTCCATAAATTTTGATTTATTATTGCAATATATTATTTATTCCTCTGGCAAACTTTTTGTTGTTAATATTATTTTACTTCAGTGCATAAAAAATATTTTCTTATAACTCAATATGTTTGATTTATGTCAAATTTATCAAATATTACGTCATTTATCAAAATGTATTAGATGTATGCTTAAAACAAGAAATGATTATTTGCCAAGCAGGAATATTACTGTTAAAAAATACATAGAAGACATATTCTTATATTTAATATTTTAGGCATGGATTAGTAATATGAATAGCGGTTCACATGGCGCGTGCAGATGTTAGTTTGGTAACACTTTACAGTAAGGGTCATTAGCTAACATTAGTTAACTTATTAACTGACAATGAGCAATACATTTGTTACTGTGTGAAAGATTTAGTATTTTCAGTCGTCAGATTTATTTACATTGTGACTATGTATCAGATGTAATCCACTCTGTCTGTGTTTGCAAAGGTGTGTGTCAAATGGCATATACAGATGAAAGGCCCATTCAGATGTATGGCCCACAGAAACTGATTGGTGTGAATGAATAAAAAGAATCAGCATTGCTCAGAGTGGATTAGCAAGTTAGACCGATCTCCTGTGGGAGGTCCTAACAGGTTTCTATTGTTTGTAGCCCATAGGCTATGTCTTCATGTATAAAGCTCTGTCTCACAAACAGAACTTTGGGTTAAGATTGTTGAAGGGCGACATGATAACATCGTTGCTGAAGGACTGCTACACTACAAACCTTCAATAAATTCTTCTCCCCACAAGAACTCTGGTCAAGCTTACTTATTTTATGTATTGGAGAAATCGAATACATTGGCGAGCCACCCATACCACTGGTCGGCCAAATACAGCAAAATCTAACAATTTGGCGAGCCAGCCAGGAGAGACTGACAAGAAGAGAACTCACCAACTGCAACAAGTGATGTGTGATGTGTTTGTTAATCTTTGTTAACGTTAGTTAATAAAAATGCAGTCATTCGTTGTTTGTTCATGTTAGTTCACAGTGCATTAACTAAAGATAACAAGATTTTAATAATGTATTAGTAAATGTTGAAACTAACATTAAACAAAGATGAATGAATGTTGTAAAAGTGCAGTTCATTATTAGTTTATGGTAACTAATGTAGTTAACTAATGCTAACTAATGAACCTTATTGTAAAGTGTTACCGTTGTTTTTTGTGTGTATTGTGTGTGCTTGTGATTTCATTGGTTTGTGTGCGAGTGTGTGCTTTTGCTGCTGTAACATGTTCAGTTTGGACTAATAATGAAGTATTGTATCGTATTTTAAAAGAAAACTGTTGGCAAGTTATTAGTCAAGCTGATGTAAACACAATGGACTGAAGTCAACCGGTTCACTGACCTGTACAAATGTTAGTGTGGCTTTCTGCAGCAAACACTCAGCATAGCAGATCTCCGCATGCATCTCCTCTGCACAGACACACACACACACACACACACACACGAGTAAGTACTGACTGACTGCATTGTGACAAGTGTAAAGTTTGGTGTAGGGGGGGGGGGGGGGGGTTATGGTAACGATGCTTGATAATGCCTCCTAATCATCCTCCTATATATACTAATTGGCTTCATCACTGTCTCCTCTCCACCAGTGAGCTGGTGTGTGGTGGGCGTTCTGGCGCAATATGGCTGCCGTCGCATCATCCAGGTGGATGCTGCACATTGGTGGTGGTTGAGGAGATTCCCCCCTTCTATGTAAAGCGCTTTGAGTGTCCAGAAAAGCGCTATATAAATGTAATGAATTATTATTATTATTATTAATGATGCTAGCTCAAACAGTGGAGCGTTTGCAACACCAACGTCCTGGGTCCGATTCCCATGGAAAGCAAGAACTGATAAGAATTGAAAATATGTACCTTTAAATGCAATGTAAGTCGCTTTGCATACATGCATCTGCCAAATGCATAAATATAAAATGTATGGCGTGGGGTTGTTTGGTGGAGGGGGGTTATGGCGTGGGGTTGTTTGGTGGAGGGGGGGTTATGGCGTGGGGTTGTTTGGTGGAGGGGGGGTTATGGCGTGGGGTTGTTTGGTGGAGGGGGGGTTATGGTGTGGGGTTGTTTGGTGGACGGGGGGTTATGGTGTGGGGTTGTTTGGTGGAGGGGGGTTATGGTGTGGGGTTGTTTGGTGGAGGGGGGTTATGGTGTGGGGTTGTTTGGTGGACGGGGGGTTATGGCGTGGGGTTGTTTGGTGGAGGGGGGGTTATGGCGTGGGGTTGTTTGGTGGACGGGGGGTTATGGCGTGGGGTTGTTTGGTGGAGGAGGGGTTATGGCGTGGGGTTGTTTGGTGGAGGGGGGGTTATGGCGTGGGGTTGTTTGGTGGACGGGGGGTTATGGCGTGGGGTTGTTTGGTGGACGGGGGGTTATGGCGTGGGGTTGTTTGGTGGAGGGGGGATTATGGCGTGGGGTTGTTTGGTGGAGGGGGGATTATGGAGTGGGGTTGTTTGGTGGAGGGGGGTTATGGTGTGGGGTTGTTTGGTGGAGGGGGGGTTATGGTGTGGGGTTGTTTGGTGGAGGGGGGATTATGGTGTGGGGTTGTTTGGTGGAGGGGGATTATGGTGTGGGGTTGTTTGGTGGAGGGGGGTTATGGTGTGGGGTTGTTTGGTGGAGGGGGGGTTATGGTGTGGGGTTGTTTGGTGGAGGGGGGGTTATGGTGTGGGGTTGTTTGGTGGAGGAGGGATTATGGTGTGGGGTTGTTTGGTGGAGGGGGGTTATGGTGTGGGGTTGTTTGGTGGAGGGGGGGTTATGGTTTGGGGTTGTTTGGTGGAGGGGGATTATGGTGTGGGGTTGTTTGGTGGAGGGGGGGTTATGGTGTGGGGTTGTTTGGTGGAGGGGGGGTTATGGTGTGGGGTTGTTTGGTGGAGGGGGGATTATGCTGTGGGGTTGTTTGGTGGAGGGGGGGTTATGGTGTGGGGTTGTTTGGTGGAGGGGGGGTTATGGTGTGGGGTTGTTTGGTGGAGGGGGGGTTATGGTGTGGGGTTGTTTGGTGGAGGGGGGATTATGGTGTGGGGTTGTTTGGTGGAGGGGGGGTTATGGCGTGGGGTTGTTTGGTGGAGGGGGGGTTATGGCGTGGGGTTGTTTGGTGGAGGGGGGGTTATGGCGTGGGGTTGTTTGGTGGAGGGGGGGTTATGGCGTGGGGTTGTTTGGTGGAGGGGGGGTTATGGCGTGGGGTTGTTTGGTGGACGGGGGGTTATGGCGTGGGGTTGTTTGGTGGAGGGGGGATTATGCTGTGGGGTTGTTTGGTGGACGGGGGGATTATGGTGTGGGGTTGTTTGGTGGAGGGGGGATTATGGTGTGGGGTTGTTTGGTGGAGGGGGATTATGGTGTGGGGTTGTTTGGTGGAGGGGGGGTTATGGCGTGGGGTTGTTTGGTGGAGGGGGGTTATGGCGTGGGGTTGTTTGGTGGAGGGGGGATTATGGTGTGGGGTTGTTTGGTGGAGGGGGGATTATGGTGTGGGGTTGTTTGGTGGAGGGGGATTATGGTGTGGGGTTGTTTGGTGGAGGGGGGATTATGGTGTGGGGTTGTTTGGTGGAGGGGGGATTATGCTGTGGGGTTGTTTGGTGGAGGGGGGATTATGGTGTGGGGTTGTTTGGTGGAGGGGGGGTTATGGTGTGGGGTTGTTTGGTGGAGGGGGGATTATGGTGTGGGGTTGTTTGGTGGAGGGGGATTATGGTGTGGGGTTGTTTGGTGGAGGGGGATTATGGTGTGGGGTTGTTTGGTGGAAGGGGGTTATGGTGTGGGGTTGTTTGGTGGAAGGGGGTTATGGTGTGGGGTTGTTTGGTGGAGGGGGGATTATGCTGTGGGGTTGTTTGGTGGAGGGGGGGTTATGGTGTGGGGTTGTTTGGTGGAGGGGGGATTATGGTGTGGGGTTGTTTGGTGGAGGGGGGATTATGGTGTGGGGTTGTTTGGTGGAGGGGGATTATGGTGTGGGGTTGTTTGGTGGAGGGGGGATTATGGTGTGGGGTTGTTTGGTGGAGGGGGGGTTATGGTGTGGGGTTGTTTGGTGGAGGGGGGGTTATGGTGTGGGGTTGTTTGGTGGAGGGGGGGTTATGGTGTGGGGTTGTTTGGTGGAGGGGGGGTTATGGTGTGGGGTTGTTTGGTGGAGGGGGGGTTATGGTGTGGGGTTGTTTGGTGGAGGGGGATTATGGTGTGGGGTTGTTTGGTGGAGGGGGGATTATGGTGTGGGGTTGTTTGGTGGAGGGGGGATTATGCTGTGGGGTTTTTTGGTGGAGGGGGGATTATGGTGTGGGGTTGTTTGGTGGAGGGGGGATTATGGTGTGGGGTTGTTTGGTGGAGGGGGGATTATGCTGTGGGGTTGTTTGGTGGAGGGGGGATTATGGTGTGGGGTTGTTTGGTGGAGGGGGGGTTATGGTGTGGGGTTGTTTGGTGGAGGGGGGATTATGGTGTGGGGTTGTTTGGTGGAGGGGGATTATGGTGTGGGGTTGTTTGGTGGAGGGGGATTATGGTGTGGGGTTGTTTGGTGGAAGGGGGTTATGGTGTGGGGTTGTTTGGTGGAGGGGGGATTATGCTGTGGGGTTGTTTGGTGGAGGGGGGGTTATGGTGTGGGGTTGTTTGGTGGAGGGGGGATTATGGTGTGGGGTTGTTTGGTGGAGGGGGGATTATGGTGTGGGGTTGTTTGGTGGAGGGGGATTATGGTGTGGGGTTGTTTGGTGGAGGGGGGATTATGGTGTGGGGTTGTTTGGTGGAGGGGGGGTTATGGTGTGGGGTTGTTTGGTGGAGGGGGGGTTATGGTGTGGGGTTGTTTGGTGGAGGGGGGGTTATGGTGTGGGGTTGTTTGGTGGAGGGGGGGTTATGGTGTGGGGTTGTTTGGTGGAGGGGGGGTTATGGTGTGGGGTTGTTTGGTGGAGGGGGATTATGGTGTGGGGTTGTTTGGTGGAGGGGGGGTTATGGTGTGGGGTTGTTTGGTGGAGGGGGGTTATGGTGTGGGGTTGTTTGGTGGAGGGGGGATTATGCTGTGGGGTTGTTTGGTGGAGGGGGGTTATGGTGTGGGGTTGTTTGGTGGAGGGGGATTATGGTGTGGGGTTGTTTGGTGGAGGGGGGATTATGGTGTGGGGTTGTTTGGTGGAGGGGGGTTATGGTGTGGGGTTGTTTGGTGGAGGGGGATTATGGTGTGGGGTTGTTTGGTGGAGGGGGGGGTTATGGTGTGGGGTTGTTTGGTGGAGGGGGGATTATGGTGTGGGGTTGTTTGGTGGAGGGGGATTATGGTGTGGGGTTGTTTGGTGGAGGGGGGGGTTATGGTGTGGGGTTGTTTGGTGGAGGGGGGATTATGGTGTGGGGTTGTTTGGTGGAGGGGGATTATGGTGTGGGGTTGTTTGGTGGAGGGGGGGGTTATGGTGTGGGGTTGTTTGGTGGAGGGGGGATTATGGTGTGGGGTTGTTTGGTGGAGGGGGGATTATGGTGTGGGGTTGTTTGGTGGAGGGGGGATTATGGTGTGGGGTTGTTTGGTGGAGGGGGGGTTATGGTGTGGGGTTGTTTGGTGGAGGGGGGGTTATGGTGTGGGGTTGTTTGGTGGAGGGGGGGTTATGGCGTGGGGTTGTTTTTCAGGGGTTTCAACTCCATATTTAACCCTACAGATTAAGAATGGGATATCATTAAAGTTCATGTGCACACACAAACGCATTCAGACCCATACAGTGTCTCACACACACACACACACACACACACACACACACACACACACACACACACACACACACACACACACACACACACACACACACACACACACACACACACACACACACACACACACACACACACACACACACGCGGTTACCGTCTCTTAGGCAGCCAGACGGCTGTTTGGACAGCAGGCTGGAAATGGACCCCACCACTGAGTTTCTCTTCCTGAACCTGCGGACAGACAGAGAACATCAGAGTCCAGAAGCTTGAGAACATCAGAGTCCAGAAGCTTCAGAACATCAGAGTCTAGAAGCTTGAGAACATCAGAGTCCAGAAGCTTCAGAACATCAGAGTCCAGAAGCTTGAGAACATCAGAGTCCAGAAGCTTCAGAACATCAGAGTCCAGAAGCTTGAGAACATCAGAGTCCAGAAGCTTCAGAACATCAGAGTCCAGAAGCTTGAGAACATCAGAGTCCAGAAGCTTGAGAACATCAGAGTCCAGAAGCTTCAGAACATCAGAGTCCAGAAGCTTGAGAACATCAGAGTCCAGAAGCTTCAGAACATCAGAGTCCAGAAGCTTGAGAACATCAGAGTCCAGAAGCTTCAGAACATCAGAGTCTAGAAGCTTGAGAACATCAGAGTCCAGAAGCTTCAGAACATCAGAGTCTAGAAGCTTGAGAACATCAGAGTCCAGAAGCTTCAGAACATCAGAGTCCAGAAGCTTGAGAACATCAGAGTCCAGAAGCTTCAGAACATCAGAGTCCAGAAGCTTGAGAACATCAGAGTCCAGAAGCTTCAGAACATCAGAGTCCAGAAGCTTGAGAACATCAGAGTGTGTGAGTCGCACCTCTGGCAGGTCTGTAAGGCATCTTTGATGGTCGCCATTCCAGTCTGGATGTCTTTGTGCTCGAAGGTCATGGTGGCCTGCATGGCCATAATACTGCTGTAGCCCAGCGCGTGATACATGCTGTCCTTAGACCTACACACACACACACACACACACACACACACACACACACACACACACACACACACACACACCAGCAAGTTAAACCTTGTAATTTTACAAACGTCCACCTTAAGCTTGAGTGTCACTCACTCACACACACACTCACACTCACACTCACACACACACTCACACACTCACACACACTCACACACACACTCACACTCACACACACACTCACTCACACTCACTCACACACTCACTCACACTCACACACACTCACACTCACACTCACACTCACACACACTCACACTCACACACACACTCACACTCACACACACACTCACACTCACACACACACACACACACACACTCACACACACACTCACACTCACACTCACACACTCACACTCACACTCACACTCACACACTCACACACACACACACACTCACACTCACACTCACACACACACTCACACTCACACACACACTCACTGGCTCTTTTAAAATTAATATTAAAGAGGTGTGTGAACTCGCAAGTACGATGTCAAGCACTGTAATTTGCTCTGGCCCCCTTCCTGTTCGCCGGAGTGATGAGATAGTTAGTAGATTGTGTTCACTCAATGGCTGGCTGTCTGGGTGGTGTCCGCAGAATAATATAGAATTCATAGACAATTGGAAAAGTTTTTGGGGCAAACCTGACCTGTTGAAAAGAGATGGTATTCATCCCTCCTGGGATGGTGCTGCTCTTCTCTCTAGTAATTTGGCTCATAGTCTTAGAGCTAAAACATGACAATCTGGGCCTCAGGTCAGGAAGCAGACAGACTGGCTTACCCGACCGTCTGCTAGCGGCCTCACGTCACCAAGGTCAGATAAATCCCATCACATAGAGCCTCTTTCACCGAGATATCATCATATAGAGACTGTGTCTGTTCCCCGAACTTGGAAATCCAAAATACGTTCAAACCCATCTAAGGTTAAAAATTTAATTGATGTTCAACAAATAAAAAACAGATATAATACAAATGAGCAAATGATAAAGCTTGGGTTGCTGAATATTCGATCTCTTACTTCAAAAGCGCTAATAGTTAATGATATGATTACAGATTATAACCTAGATGTGCTGTGTTTAACAGAAACCTGGCTAAAACCAAACGATTACATTGCTTTAAATGAGTCAACCCCACAAGATTACGGTTATAAACATGAACCTCGTCTGAAACGCAAAGGAGGAGGTGTTGCTGTAATTTATAGTAATATTTTCAAAACCACTAAGAAATCTAGTTGTAAATATAATTCTTTTGAAGTGTTGGTGCTTAATGTAAAAATATCTAGTGTAAACGATAAATCACGTTTGAAAATTCTGCTGGCTACTGTATACAGGCCACCAGGGCACCATACAGACTTTATCAAAGAATTTGCGGACTTTCTATCAGAATTAGTATTGGCTGCAGATAAAGTACTAATTTTTGGTGACTTTAATATACACATAGATAATGAAAAAGATGCATTGGGATTGGCATTTAAAGACATTATAAACTCAATTGGAGTTAGACAACACGTGTCAGGACCGACTCATTGTCGTAATCATACTTTAGATCTAATACTATCACATGGAATAGATATTGATGCCGTTGAAATACTGCAACAGAGCGATGACATCTCAGATCACTATCTAGTCTCGTGTAAATTACATTTAGCCAAGGCTGCAAAGCCGACTCCGTGTTATAAATATGTTAGACCGATCACTTCTGCCACTAAAGATTGCTTTATCAATAATCTTCCTAATCAGTTTCATCATCTCAGCATCCCGGATAGCTTAGAAGAACTTGATATTGCAACAGAAACTTTTAACTCTCTCTTTTCCAGCACTTTAGACACAGTTGCTCCGCTGCGCTTAAAGAAGATTAAAGAACATAGTCCGACGCCGTGGCACAACGAGCACACTCAGGCCCTTAAGAGAGCAGCCAGAAAAATGGAGCGCAACTGGAAGAAAACAAAACTAGAGGTGTTTAGGATTTCATGGAAGGAGAGCTCGATTGCTTACAGAGAGGCTTTAAAAGCTGCTAGATCTGCTTATTTTTCAACCCTATTAGAAGAAAATAAACATAATCCTAGGTATTTATTTGAAACAGTGGCTAAACTAACGAAAAAGAAAGCTTCAAGCCCAGAAGTTTCCATGCAACACAGCAGTAATGACTTTATGAACTTCTTCACTTATAAGATCGATAATATCAGGGACAAAATTATAACTATGCAACCGTCTAATACAGTATCGCATCAGGAAGTGCATTGTAGTCTCCCTGAGGGAAAATTTGATTCATTCATTGCTATAGGAGAGGAAGAATTTTGCAAACTCGTCAAATCATCTAAATCGACAACGTGCATGTTAGACCCTATACCGACTAAGCTGCTGAAAGAGATGCTTCCAGATGTCATAGATCCTCTTCTTAATATCATTAATTCATCTTTGTCTCTAGGATACGTACCAAAAACCTTTAAGCTAGCTATGATTAAACCGCTTGTTAAAAAACAGCAACTTGATCCTACAAAGCTAGTCAATTACAGGCCGATCTCTAATCTGCCATTTCTGTCAAAAATATTAGAAAAAGCAGTATCCTCACAACTGTGTTCCTTTCTTGAAAGAAATGATATCTGCGAGGATTTTCAGTCCGGATTTAGACCGTACCATAGTACCGAGACAGCTCTCGTTAGAGTCACAAATGATTTGCTCTTATCATCCGATCGTGGTTGTATCTCTCTATTAGTATTACTGGATCTTAGTGCTGCATTTGACACCATTGACCACAACATCCTTTTAAATAGACTCGAACATTATGTTGGCATTAGTGGAATTGCACTAGCATGGTTTAAATCATACTTATCTGACCGTTATCAGTTTGTAGCAATAAATGAAGATATGTCTTATCAATCACAAGTTCAGTATGGCGTACCACAAGGCTCAGTACTAGGACCGCTGCTGTTCACTCTGTATATGCTACCATTAGGAGATATCATTAGGAAACATGGAATTAGCTTTCACTGTTATGCCGACGATACTCAGCTGTATATTTCTTCAAAACCTAACGAAACCTACGAATTCACAAAATTAACGGAATGCATAGCCGATATAAAAAATTGGATGACTAGTAATTTCCTACTACTAAATTCAGAAAAAACAGAGATTCTAATTATTGGACAAAAAACTTCCACACGTAATAACCTAGAGTACTGTCTAACACTTGATGGCTGCTCTGTTAAGTCTTCGTCGTCGGTTAGGAACCTGGGTGTGCTCTTTGATACCAATCTTTCATTTGAAAGTCATGTGTCTAGTATCTGTAAAACCGCTTTCTTCCATCTTAAAAATATATCTAAATTACGTCATATGCTCTCAATGAATAATGCAGAACAATTAGTTCATGCGTTTATGACCTCAAGGCTAGATTATTGTAATGCTCTACTGGGTGGTTGCCCTGCACGCTTAATAAACAAACTACAGCTAGTTCAAAACGCAGCAGCTCGAGTTCTTACTAGAACCAGGAAGTATGACCATATTAGCCCTGTTCTGTCAACACTGCATTGGCTGCCTATTAAACATCGGATAAATTTTAAAATATTGCTGATCACTTACAAAGCACTAAATGGTTTAGCTCCGCAGTACTTGAGCGAGCTCTTAACGCATTATAGTCCTTCACGTCTAC
>NC_136893.1:685000-715000 GCF_949152265.1 Phoxinus phoxinus
ACACATGATCTCAGTGCAGTTATGAGTAAGTGAGTGTGTGTGTGTGTTTCAGGATAAGTGGTCACTCAGCGATCTGAACCACCTGGTTGCCATGGAAACGTTTCCATCAAGAAATGACATGCACCGCACATTCACTGTTATTGTGATCCCATAAACACACACACACACACACACACACACACACACACACACACACACACACACACACGCAACACAATACATTCAATCATGACGGTAACCATGCTATTGCTATAAACATACATAGAACGAAAAAAACCCCAGTTATGATGGTAACCACGATACTGCGGTGAACATCATCATGCTTATAAAAAGTTTCACGTGAGTGAATAAATTAACTGTACGCGTAACCTTTATGACGTCACTGTCGTTGCATAATTAACATTATGCTAATAACCGAGGTTTACCTGAACAAACACGCATTCATTATTCGTGTGCACACACACACACACACACACACAGAGAGAGAGAGAGAGAGAGAGAGAGAGAGAGAGAGAGAGAGAGAGAGAGAGAGAGAGAGAGAAGTGCCCTATGTAGGTTCCCTAAAGAGCGCGCCCGAGGCCGGAAGCGTTTTGACCGTCAGCATCTGCACGGGAACGCGCTCGGCAGCTCACCGGGTTCGGACACACAGCCGGTGTTCGCGGGCAGATACTCGACACTCACCTCGTCCGGGTCCGCGCCGTCCGCTCCGGTACCGACCCGAGCCATGGCGCTGTGTTTCCCTGAGATCCGCGCGGAACGTCAACGCTCGGACATCTGGATCCGTTCTTCTGACGTTCTGCTCACCGCACGGACACGCCCACCGAGCGACGCGTCACGCAGGGCGAGACGTTCAATAATCACCATGGTAACGATCGTAAAAATACCATACTTGCTACAGTTATTGTTTCCGCAAGCCGTCGTGCTTTTGTGTCACGCAACGGATTCCTAAAAGTTCATTGAACCCGACGCTGCATTACCTGTCCTACTATGGAGAAACCGCAGCTCATGAATATTAATCCTGGAAAACTTCCCGGCGTCTGATTTAATATTAATGAGCCACGCCCCGTCCGCGGCAGGCTTCGCTGATTCGCCCACAGACCGAGTTTATTCATGAGCTGGATCTTCGCCATAGTATCTGTATAATCGGCACAGGGTCTTCTGGCAGATCTGGAGTCGGTAGAGGGATCAGAAGGGGTCCGAGCACTTTTGTTTTTGTTAGTAACGCAAATAATGGCAGATTTCTAGGAATTACAGCATTAGGGAAAACACTGAAGTTGTTATTTCTGTTCCGATTCCTCTTGAAGACTGCTAGTTTAGTTTAACTAATGTCTGTAATATTCCAATTGCAAATCAAATAACATACCTGGGAGTTGTTATATGTAAAGATGAAAATCTGCGTAATAATTTAAACTTCAATCCAGTTATCAACAACACTAGAGGTTTCATGCGTGGTCAGATGTGGTCAGATGTGGTCAGATGTGGTCAGATGTGTTCAGATGTGTTCAGATGTGTTCAGATGTGTTCAGATGTGGTCAGATGTGGTCAGATGTGTTCAGATGTGTTCAGATGTGTTCAGATGTGGTCAGATGTGGTCAGATGTGTTCAGATGTGTTCAGATGTGGTCAGATGTGTTCAGATGTGGTCAGATGTGTTCAGATGTGGTCAGATGTGGTCAGATGTGTTCAGATGTGTTCAGATGTGGTCAGATGTGGTCAGATGTGGTCAGATGTGGTCAGAGCGAGTGCTTCAGTCGGGAGAAGATCTGTGTCGTTCAGCGGATATTCCCCATAAAGTTACCAAACAATTGGATAAAATGCTTTTTGATTTTATTTGGAAAAACACATTATTTGAGAAAATAAATGTCATGCGATCCCAAAGATGATGGTGGTTTACATGTTCAGTTATGATGCTTTGAACACTGTATTTAAAATAAATTGGCGTATTCAGTATTTAAAAAATAACTATATTTAAAGAATTGGGCGACCTCTCATTTCTATTGAAGTGTAATTATTCAACTGAAGACTTTAATAAAGCTCTCATCATGGCCTGGACACTGGTCTACAAACATAACTTTCTACATATAGATATTATATTTGGAACAACACAGACATCCTTTACAAAAATAAATCTCTTATTTATGATTACTGGTTTGAAAACAACATTATATTAGTTAATCAGCTTTCAAACAATGCTGGAAATTTATTAACAGAGATTTTTTTTTAATAAATGTAAAATATCCTTCTTAGAAATGCAACACAGGAGGAAGATCTACATTCTGCAGATATCATCAAATATTTTACAAAATAAAGTCTCAAATAACAACATTAGGAAAATAACGATAGTGTTGTCGCTCCGGCCGCTGTGTTTGCAGATGTACAGTGGATCAATTCTACATTAATAACAAAGTAAAAGAAGTTTCTTTTAAAATAATGCATAGAATATCTCCAGTAAAACACGAGCTGGAACGTTATCAGATATTGATTACTCTGCTCATTTTTGTAAAGCTGAAAAGGAAACAATTTTTCGTGTATTTTTCCATTGCGTACATACAGAAATATTACGGATTGATGCGGAGCGTTTAATTAATAAAGAATAGAAGTGCAGGCGAGTGTGGATCATGACACACTTCCTGATCCTGGGATTGAGAAAGAGAAGCCGGACTTCAGCTGTTAATATTAATGTGGAAGTTTCACATTCATAACATGAAATGGTCCGACTCCAGCCATAACTTCTCTTGCTGTGAGAATGACTGTAGCTTCATGGTTCTGTGGGATCGCATGTACAGGCCGTTAGAGCCGAGCACTGTGGATGATGATGATGATGATGATGATGATGATGATGGGTAACGTGCCCTCTGGCACTGTTTTTATTTTAATTTACTTAATTTTTTTTTAATGATTATGACTCATGTCTGATTCATGGCACTCAAAAAAGAAGAAGAAAGAAATCTTCGCCATAGTGGGATTATTAAACTTTGCACTAGGTTGGAACACACACTCAGTTACACGGGAAAGAGTGACAAATTTACTACACATTTAATTTACACACCTTCTCCTCCACACACACACACCTTCTCCT
This sequence comes from Phoxinus phoxinus, assembly GCF_949152265.1. Classification (NCBI taxonomy): domain Eukaryota; kingdom Metazoa; phylum Chordata; class Actinopteri; order Cypriniformes; family Leuciscidae; genus Phoxinus; species Phoxinus phoxinus. The sequence goes on from NC_136893.1 coordinate 688,079, forward strand.
CCACACACACACACCTTCTCCTCCACACACACACACCTTCTCCTCCACACACACACACCTTCTCCTCCACACACACACACCTTCTCCTCCACACACACACACACCTTCTCCTCCACACACACACCTTCTCCTCCACACACACACACCTTCTCCTCCACACACACACTCTCCTCCACACACACACCTTCTCCTCCACACACACCTTCTCCTCCACACACACACACCTTCTCCTCCACACACACACACCTTCTCCTCCACACACACACACCTTCTCCTCCACACACACCTTCTCCTCCACACACACACACCTTCTCCTCCACACACACACACCTTCTCCTCCACACACACACACCTTCTCCTCCACACACACACACCTTCTCCTCCACACACACACACCTTCTCCTCCACACACACACACCTTCTCCTCCACACACACACACCTTCTCCTCCACACACACACCTTCTCCTCCACACACACACCTTCTCCTCCACACACACACACCTTCTCCTCCACACACACACTCTCCTCCACACACACACCTTCTCCTCCACACACACCTTCTCCTCCACACACACACACCTTCTCCTCCACACACACACACCTTCTCCTCCACACACACACACCTTCTCCTCCACACACACACACCTTCTCCTCCACACACACACACCTTCTCCTCCACACACACACACCTTCTCCTCCACACACACACACCTTCTCCTCCACACACACACCTTCTCCTCCACACACACACCTCCTTCTCCTCCACACACACACCTCCTTCTCCTCCACACACACACACCTCCTTCTCCTCCACACACACACACCTTCTCCTCCACACACACACACCTTCTCCTCCACACACACACACCTTCTCCTCCACACACACACACACACACACCTTCTCCTCCACACACACACACCTTCTCCTCCACACACACACACCTTCTCCTCCACACACACACACCTTCTCCTCCACACACACACACCTTCTCCTCCACACACACACACCTTCTCCTCCACACACACACACCTTCTCCTCCACACACACACACCTTCTCCTCCACACACACACACCTTCTCCTCCACACACACACACCTTCTCCTCCACACACACACACCTTCTCCTCCACACACACACACCTTCTCCTCCACACACACACACCTTCTCCTCCACACACACACACCTTCTCCTCCACACACACACACCTTCTCCTCCACACACACACACCTTCTCCTCCACACACACACACCTTCTCCTCCACACACACACACCTTCTCCTCCACACACACACACCTTCTCCTCCACACACACACACACCTTCTCCTCCACACACACACACACCTTCTCCTCCACACACACACACCTTCTCCTCCACACACACACACCTTCTCCTCCACACACACACACCTTCTCCTCCACACACACACACCTTCTCCTCCACACACACACACCTTCTCCTCCACACACACACACCTTCTCCTCCACACACACACCTTCTCCTCCACACACACACACACCTTCTCCTCCACACACACACACCTTCTCCTCCACACACACACACCTTCTCCTCCACACACACACCTTCTCCTCCACACACACACACCTTCTCCTCCACACACACACACCTTCTCCTCCACACACACACACCTTCTCCTCCACACACACACACCTTCTCCTCCACACACACACACCTTCTCCTCCACACACACACACCTTCTCCTCCACACACACACACCTTCTCCTCCACACACACACACCTTCTCCTCCACACACACACACCTTCTCCTCCACACACACACACCTTCTCCTCCACACACACACACCTTCTCCTCCACACACACACACCTTCTCCTCCACACACACACCTTCTCCTCCACACACACACACCTTCTCCTCCACACACACACACCTTCTCCTCCACACACACACACCTTCTCCTCCACACACACACACCTTCTCCTCCACACACACACACCTTCTCCTCCACACACACCTTCTCCTCCACACACACCTTCTCCTCCACACACACACACCTTCTCCTCCACACACACACACCTTCTCCTCCACACACACACACCTTCTCCTCCACACACACACACCTTCTCCTCCACACACACACACACCTTCTCCTCCACACACACACACCTTCTCCTCCACACACACACACCTTCTCCTCCACACACACACACCTTCTCCTCCACACACACACACCTTCTCCTCCACACACACACACCTTCTCCTCCACACACACACACCTTCTCCTCCACACACACCTTCTCCTCCACACACACCTTCTCCTCCACACACACCTTCTCCTCCACACACACCTTCTCCAGATCCTCCAGGTATCGGGCTGTTGCTGGGTAATACGGACTCTCAGCTCCTCCACAGATCTTCTATTGGGTTCAGGGTTAGACTGGCTAGGCCACTCCAGGACCTCGAGATGCTTCTTACGGAGCCGCCACTCAGTTGCCCTGGCTGTGTGTTTCGGGTCGTTGTTTTGCTGGGAGACCCATCGACCCGCTCTTACTGAGGGAAGGAGGTTGTTGGCCCAGATCTGGCAATACACGGCCCCATCCATCCTCCCCTCAGTACGGTGCAGTCGTCCGGTCCCCTGTGCAGAGAAGCATCCCCAGAGAATGATGTCCACCTCCAGGCTTCACAGTTGGGATGGTGTTCTTGGGGTTGTACTCATCATCCTCCTTCTTCCTCCAAACACGGCGAGTGGAGTTTAAACCAAAAAGCTCTATTTGTGTCTCATCAGACCACATGACCTTTTCCCATTCCTCCTCTGGATCATCCAGATGGTCATTGGCAGACTTCAGACGGGCCTGGACATGCGCTGGCTTGAGCAGGGGGACCTTGTGTGCTCTGCAGGAGTTTAATTCATGACGGCGTAGTGTGTTACTAATGGTTTTCTGTGAGACTGTGGTCCCAGCTCTCTTCAGGTCATTGACCAGGTCCTGCCGTGTAGTTCTGGGCTGACCCCTCTCCTTCCTCATGATCACTGATGCTCCACGAGGTGAGATCTTGCATGGTGTCCCAGACCGAGCGAGATTGACCTCATCTTGAACTTCTTCCATTTTCTAATAATTGCGCCAACAGTTGTTGCCTTCTCCCCAAGCTGATGCCTATTGTCCTGTAGGCCATCCTAGCCTTGTGCAGGTCTACAGTTTATCCCTGATGTCCTCACACAGCTCTCTGGTCTTGGCCATTGTGGAGAGGCTGGAGTCTGTTCAATCGAGTGTGTGGACAGGTGTCTATTTGATCGAGTGTGTGGACAGGTGTCTGTTTGATTGAGTGTGTGGACAGGTGTCTGTTTGATCGAGTGTGTGGACAGGTGTCTGTTTGATCGAGTGTGTGGACAGGTGTCTGTTTGATTGAGTGTGTGGACGGGTGTCTGTTTGATCGAGTGTGTGGACAGGTGTCTGTTTGATCGAGTGTGTGGACAGGTGTCTGTTTGATCGAGTGTGTGGACAGGAGTCTGATTGATCGAGTGTGTGGACAGGTGTCTGTTTGATCGAGTGTGTGGACAGGTGTCTGTTTGATCGAGTGTGTGGACAGTAGAGTGCGGATCGGGCCGACTTTTTCAGTCCGAGCCCGGCCCGCGTCCGACAGAGCAGTAACCGAACCCGACCCGAGCCCGACAGGCATAAAGATATTTATGTTCGAGCCCGACCCGAGCCCGACAGTTAAAATCCCATTTTTTTCTCATACTAATGACAATTGTACGTTTGTTTGTGTGGAAAGCCCGCTTTTATTAAGCAACTGTAGGAAGGCAATCGGAAATGTCAACAGGATAAGCGCATCAGCGCGCGGAGCAACAAGCGCTCTTAACACAGGCGCGCGCACATTATGCACGCGTTTCGTTGTCACGGCTACATAAACAAATGTCCGCACACAGGAAGACGGATGTCAATATTTTACATGTATTTTAATCACAAAAACGAACGTTTGCATCAAGTGAAAGCATCAGGCACATCGGCTACCTACATAAGCTGTTTTAGATTTAAAACGTTCAATGCCTTATCGCGCTGATGTGACCGAGCCCGACCCGAACCCGAACATCATTTCTAAATATCTGTCCGAACCCGGCCCGGCCCGTCGGGTACCGGCGGGTCCCGTCGGGCTCGGGTCGGGTATCCATCCTCTAGTGGACAGGTGTCTGTTTGATTGAGTGTGTGGACGGGTGTCTGTTTGATCGAGTGTGTGGACAGGTGTCTGTTTGATCGAGTGTGTGGACAGGTGTCTGTTTGATCGAGTGTGTGGACAGGAGTCTGATTGATTGAGTGTGTGGACAGGAGTCTGTTTGATTGAGTGTGTGGACAGGTGTCTGTTTGATCAAGTGTGTGGACAGGTGTCTGTTTGATCGAGTGTGTGGACAGGTGTCTGTTTGATCGAGTGTGTGGACAGGTGTCTGTTTGATCGAGTGTGTGGACAGGTGTCTGTTTGATCGAGTGTGTGGACAGGTGTCTGTTTGATCGAGTGTGTGGACAGGTGTCTGTTTGATCGAGTGTGTGGACAGGAGTCTGTTTGATCGAGTGTGTGGACAGGTGTCTGTTTGATTGAGTGTGTGGACAGGAGTCTGTTTGATCGAGTGTGTGGACAGGTGTGTTTGATCGAGTGTGTGGACAGGTGTGTTTGATCGAGTGTGTGGACAGGTGTCTGTTTGATCAAGTGTGTGGACAGGTGTCTGTTTGATCGAGTGTGTGGACAGGTGTCTGTTTGATCGAGTGTGTGGACAGGTGTCTGTTTGATCGAGTGTGTGGACAGGTGTCTGTTTGATTGAGTGTGTGGACAGGAGTCTGATTGATTGAGTGTGTGGACAGGAGTCTGTTTGATTGAGTGTGTGGACAGGTGTCTGTTTGATCGAGTGTGTGGACAGGTGTCTGTTTGATCGAGTGTGTGGACAGGTGTCTGTTTGATCGAGTGTGTGGACAGGTGTCTGTTTGATCGAGTGTGTGGACAGGAGTCTGTTTGATCGAGTGTGTGGACAGGTGTCTGTTTGATCGAGTGTGTGGACAGGTGTCTGTTTGATTGAGTGTGTGGACAGGAGTCTGTTTGATCGAGTGTGTGGACAGGTGTGTTTGATCGAGTGTGTGGACAGGTGTGTGTGATCGAGTGTGTGGACAGGTGTCTGTTTGATCGAGTGTGTGGACAGGTGTGTTTGATCGAGTGTGTGGACAGGTGTGTTTGATTGAGTGTGTGGACAGGAGTCTGTTTGATTGAGTGTGTGGACAGGTGTCTGTTTGATCGAGTGTGTGGACAGGAGTCTGTTTGATTGAGTGTGTGGACAGGAGTCTGTTTGATCGAGTGTGTGGACAGGTGTCTGTTTGATCGAGTGTGTGGACAGGTGTCTGTTTGATCGAGTGTGTGGACAGGTGTCTGTTTGATCGAGTGTGTGGACAGGTGTCTGTTTGATCGAGTGTGTGGACAGGTGTCTGTTTGATCGAGTGTGTGGACAGGTGTCTGTTTGATCGAGTGTGTGGACAAGTCTGTGAGAGCCGCATTCTTACTGGTTGGTAGGTGATCAAATACTTCTGTCATGCAATAAAATGCTAATGAATTATTTAAAAATCATACAATGTGATTTCCTGGATTTTTGTTTTAGATTCCGTCTCTCACAGTTGAAGTGTACCTGTGATAAACATTACAGACTTCTACATGCTTTGTAAGTGGGAAAACCTGCAGAATCGGCAGTGTATCAAATACTCGTTTCAGCTTATGAAAACCCCAAATTCAAAATTAGAATATTGTGAAAAGGTTTTCATAAACTGTAAACCATAATCATCAAAATTATAACAAATAAAGGCTTGAAATATCTCACTTTGCATGTAATAAGTCTATATAATATATTAGTTTCACTTTTTAAGTTGAATTAGTGAAATAAATGAACTTTTGCATGATATTTCACCTGTATATATGTATATATATATATATATATATATATATATATATATATATATATATATGTATATTATCCATATAATATACATTATATACTGTACATGCTTTAGTAATCCAACTTTGTGTAACCCAAAGGTTCAGATATTTGATCAGAGCATCAGACGCTCGGGTGAACACACACAAGCAGAGTATTGCAGATCAGTTTAATGTGACCAAGATCATATTGACTGTAACATCAACACAAGAAGCACATGCAAGTGCTTTATAATACAAATCTAGGGGCGTCGAGCTGAGCACGAGTGTGTGTGACGGCTACATGTTTCCACACACACACACGGGGTAAAGGCAGCGTCTGCCGCGTTAGCACCAGATTCAGACCAGATCAGTGTGTGTGAACGAGCCCAGTGTTACTGTACACTGATGATGATCATGATGATATAGCTGCCCTGTGTACACACACACACACACACACACTATTGAACATCTTAATGCTTGCGTTTAACATCGTACAAACAGAACAGAGAACAAGCGTCCATCTGAAGTGTTCGAGAACAGCTTACGAGACGTGTCTTCAGACACTGCTTTAGTGGTAACGGCGCATCCCCCTGGAAAAGGACTTTAACTGTAGTGTCATGATGCCTGTGAGACACACAGATACAGTCTTCCTGTGTGTTTTAATGCTCTGTGATGAAGGGACGGCGCACCGAGATCAGAGATCCCATCCACACACGAGATCCCGGTGTGAAGTCACCGCTGACGGGATAAACGCGCGCGTCTCTCTCTCCTGCAGAACGACACTCGTCCCCCGGGATTAATTATGACACGTGGAGTAAAAGATCTAAAAGCAGCAGCGAGAGGCTTTCCTGGAACACTGACGGCGAGGGGAACGTGTGGTTTACACGAGACGAAACACTCTTCATCTCAGCGCAAATAAATAACTGCAACGTTGATCTGATAAAACTCTCTCTCTCTCCCGATGCAGGAATAACAACAGAAAGAAGGATAAAAACACTCCGGCGGGCGATTCCTCGGGTCAGCTCCTGAGAACACAGAAGAGATCAGTCAAACACACACACACACGGAGCGGAAAAGACCCACTCGTGAAGTTACTAAACAAGCTGCGTGAGAATGAAACCTGACAGCCGGGCGGGGGGGCATATTTTCAGCCAACATTCCTCCTAAAACCCCATCCTGCTCCCCAACAGGAAGTCATTAAAACGAGGCCAAAAAAAGTGCTGCGTTATTTTTTATGCGGTACTGTGCGTTCACACCGGACGCGAATAGAGCGTCAAATTCGCGTCTAGTTTGACGCTTGAACATTTTGAATGCATTCGCGCGTCCAAAGCGGAATCCGCTTCTTCTAGGAGAGGCAAAGGCTAGGCGGGAAATTGAACAATACTACAGTTATTGTGTCACAAAATGTAGTTTTAAGAGATGTTCAGTCGAGAATGTAGTTGTTTAAAGCTCAAATCTGTGGTTTATTTATAAAGATAGCGCCTATTTAAAAAAATGTATCTGACGTTTCGGAGTTGTGAGATCCAGGCGATCAGCGGGCGCTCATGTAACCCGCCTGACCTCGGCTAGTGCTCCTGACGTCTGCCGCTGGTGAACGAGACATGTTTAAATTCACAATCTATAGCTTCGGTTCTATTATGTGAAACATGTAAGTTCAAATACATTAATGACTCGTTATAACGTGAGTTTTTCTTCATCTCATTCAGAAATGTAGCCTACAACTGCAAGTGTTCAGCGTCACATTCATAGTTAACATCTGAACAATGCCATTCCTTCTTTCTCGCGGGCATTTAGTCATTACAAAATCATTTATTGAGGCCAAACATTTAAAATTACATTATAATCTGAAAAGCGGGCCTTCCCCCGTTTATCACGTCACTTCACCACGTGACAGCAGCAAGCAGGCTCCGATTGGTTAACGCGGCGCGAATTGACGCAGAAGTTCAGATTTTTCAATTCGGGTGTCAGACGCGGATTCGCGTCAAATGCGTGAATGCACAAAAAGCACTACATAAAATCACTCGCGCTTAATGCGCCAGACGCTCAATTCGCGCGAACTTTACGCGCGAATGAGGCGTCTACCGCGCCGCACTCTACGCCTCATTCGCGCCGCAGGAATTTTTTACGTGCTTAACGCGTCTTTGCATTGACTTAACATTGAAATCACTCGCGCCTGACGCGCTACTCGCGTCCAGTGTGAACACACCATTAAACATCTCAAATTAATCGCAAAGATTAACGCGTTAATTCACCCAGCCCTAATATATATGTATATGGGAGGGATGGGGACAGGGGACTCTTCTTCCGCATTTAAAATAGTTTGAATGTGTAAATTGGCAAGACAAAACACGTCTAAATGATCATCTTTCACTCTATGATGGTTAAACTGATCAGTTAATTGGCGAATCACACGCGTGCCGAACCGTACGCATCACGATCACCTGAGATCCGTCGCACCCCTAGTTCAGATGTGGTCGATGATGTCATGATGATGTCATACCTGTGAGGCACGTGTCCAGTGGTTTGAGTCTCTTCGCAGACACCCGTCGAACTGAGAACTGAACAGACACAGAGACTCGGTTATTACTATAAACCTTTAAATATTCCTCATTATAATAATTAATGCGCAGAATAAAGGGGCGGGGCCTGGTTGAGTTAGTTAGTAGTGAGTTAAACTGGCGGTTATGGTAAGGGGCGGGACATTTCCCAAACACACTCGAAGCGCTCGACCAATCACAACACACTGCTCCAGCCGACCAATCAGAGCACAGTGTGCTTTTCAGGAGGAGGGGCTTCATAGAGACAGACTAGAAAGAAATGTTTGATATCAACATTGACATCACTCGCATAAATACTAATTCTTGATATCAACAATTGAATTTGAATGGCAGCCTATGGTGAAATTTCACTAGTGAAAATTAAATTGTTAATATCAAGAATTAGCATTTTAACTAGTGGATATTGAGTTGTTGATATCGAGAATTGATAACCCGGAGATGATAAATGAATAAAAGTTCTCACCGGCTCGCTCGCCCCGCTCTCTCTCCTCCTGCAGCGAGTCGATGTACTCCTGACTCAGGGTCTCGTCTGCGTCTCCGATGAGGTAGATGTTCTTGAAGCGATGGTACAGCATGGAGGCTTTAAACATGATTGCCTCGCTGCCACGAAACCAGCGCATCTGACGGCACACACACACACACACACGTTACAACTGAACTAGGACTGGTTTCACCTTCAGTAACCGGGTGAAGAGCAAGAGTTCACCTTTCTGAGCGTGTCGATGAGCTCGCTGTGGTTCTGGATGTTTCGAGACGAGACGGGGACGGTGCTCAACTCATCCAGAGCCGACAGACACTTACTCACATCCTGAGAGAGAGAGAGAGAGAGAGAGAGAGAGAGAGAGAGAGAGAGACACATTACCAATGGTGTAAATCCTAAAATGAATTGATTCATATATCAATGATATGAAAGAGGTTCATACTGGATTGTCAAGCGTCATTGAGATTCTGATGTCACCGTGCAGCCGGTAGAGCAAAGAATCTGTGACCGACAAAGGAGCTGAAACACACACACACACAGTTAGATATCTACACACGCTCACACTCACACTCGCTCTCACGCTCGCTCTCACTCTCACTCTCACGCTCACTCTCACTCTCACGCTCGCTCTCACGCTCGCTCTCACGCTCGCTCTCACGCTCGCTCTCACGCTCGCTCTCACGCTCACTCTCACGCTCACTCTCACGCTCACGCTCACGCTCACGCTCACGCTCACGCTCGCTCTCACGCTCGCTCTCGCGCTCACTCTCACTCTCACTCTCACTCACGCTCGCTCTCGCGCTCGCTCTCGCGCTCGCTCTCACGCTCACTCTCACGCTCACTCTCACGCTCACTCTCACGCTCACTCTCACTCTCACGCTCACTCTCACTCTCACGCTCACTCTCACGCTCACTCTCACGCTCACTCTCACGCTCACTCTCACGCTCGCTCTCACACTCTCACCGTTGTGCTCTTCCTCTCTGCTGGTGTTGTTCTGCTGCCTGTAGAAACACACTCAGTTTCAAAATGAATCGATACTTTTTCAAAATGATTCGCTACTTTTCTTAAAATGAATCAACCATTACATATATCGCAGAAAAAACTATTTCCAATATCACGCAGCCCTAAACTCCTGTGCTTCTGCATGAACATGGGAAAGTAAAGCGATAGACCCAGAGCTGATGTGATCTCACTCACCCAGCGCTCCTGCGTTCTCGTCCTCGGTTCTGCTCGCTTTCGGCCGGTCTCAGCCGGTTCTGCTCCGGGTCGGCCGGTCTCAGCCGGTTCTGCTCCGGGTCGGCCGGTCTCAGCCGGTTCTGCTCGCTCTCGGCCGGTCTCAGCCGGTTCTGCTCGCTCTCGGCCGGTCTCAGCCGGTTCTGCTCGCTCTCGGCCGGTCTCAGCCGGTTCTGCTCGCTCTCGGCCGGTCTCAGCCGGTTCTGCTCGCTCTCGGCCGGTCTCAGCCGGTTCTGCTCGCTCTCGGCCGGTCTCAGCCGGTTCTGCTCGCTCTCGGCCGGTCTCAGCCGGTTCTGCTCGCTCTCGGCCGGTCTCAGCCGGTTCTGCTCGCTCTCGGCCGGTCTCAGCCGGTTCTCGCTCCGCACTCCTCGGCTCCTCTCGGGCCGCTTCTGAGGCTCTTCATGTTCAGCGCTGGACTGAGGCTTCCCCCTGGTGGACGTGACCAACCCCTGCAGGGACTTCAGCACGCTCTGCCTCTTCTTCGCCAGGATCTTGCTCCTCTATACACACACACACACACACACACACACAGAGACGTCAGATCCGGACCGGTTCCTCTTAAATAGAGGTGCAACGGATCACAAAATTCACGGTTCGGATCATTTACGGTTTTTGAGCCACGGATCTGATTATTTTTTGGATCAGCCAAAAAAAAGAAAAAGAAAAAAAGAGACAGGCATTTAGACATAATTGTGTATGTGTTTCCGTTCAACGTCATGAGAACGCGAAAGAGGATCAACTTGTGTGTTCGAGCGCTGTCTTACTCTCTTCTCTCTGCGTGTGTGTATGTGTATGTGTGTGTGTGTGTGTGTGAGAGAGTGTGGCTGTGCGCACAGACAACACGCCAGTACCGATTTTCGGCCTCTTCTTCCACATTTAAAATAGTTTGAATGTGTAAATTGGCAAGACAAAACACGTCCAAATGATCATCTTTCACTCTATGATGGGTAGACGGATCAGCTAACTGGCGAATCCCACGTGTGCCGAACCGCTCTCACCTCTTCGTCTCTCGGGGGTCCCTCCTCTTTGGTCTCGTCCGGCTTTACGCTCAGAGCGTCGCTCTTCGTCTCCTTGGGTTTATTCGCGGCCTGTCTCTGTTCCTCCTCATCCGGGGCGTTCCTCTTCTTGACGTTGTTCTTCTCCGGTTCTTCTGTGAGCCGCTTCCTCTTTGAGCCTGCAGATTGATCAGGTTAGAAGCGCTTTATTATGACCATCTAATATTATAATGAAACGACATCCACAACTGTTCATTTACTTCTGTAATGTGACTTCTATGGGAGAAAATAAAACAGATTTCATAGAAAAATCAGGATAAGGCAAGAATATGAATTGGAACATGTGCATAATAATATAATTTTGTTAATGTTAAGCACTTCTTTCACAGTGCAGCTTTAAAACAACTCACAAAATAAGACCAGGAATGTTTATTAACTCTTTCCTCGACAATGAATGAATTTTCCGGCTCTGTGTTTTCAGTGTTATACTGTAGGGGGCGCTATAACACATCTTCTGAAAGAGTACAGAACCTCCTGATGAAAACACAGGAGAAAAGAAACGAGCGATAGAAGCATTGTTGATTCGTGAAAATTATAACGCGATCATCAAACATTAAACTGCCTAATGTTCTCGCTTTTTACATAATCCATGACGCTAGAATAAAATGTGCTTTATTTTTTGTTGTTGATATATAGCATGTTCAGATATACAACTAAATATTCTGGGGGCCGTGAAAGTTGAGGAAATTCCCAAAAATGCTGCCGCTGACTGGCAACTTAAAAAAAAAAAACACTGGGGAGGAAAGAGTTAAAACACGGGTTTTTCCAATTCAATGGACTAGTTGCACGGGGCCGCCATTTTGGATTTCTGAACAGCGAGTGTGCGGTTAGACAGTTCCGGTTTCGCATTATGCCCGGTGCAGGGAGCCGGAGAAAGCCGAAAATTACCTTTTAAAGTGGTTTATAGAATAAATTATATAACTTAAAATTCTACCAAGATCCATATTACTATCACACGAGCCAATGGCAATAAAATGCACGGATGCAGAGTCAGATTAATGAATGAAATACAACTGTTCACGAACAGAAGATTGTATTGGACTCATGCTGCATACGCAATGACAATTATGCCAACGGTAAATATAGTTCCAACTACGATTAGAGTTGTTAAATAAAATACCCCGTGAACATTCACACGTTTGCCCTGTGATAGGCTACAATTGATCTCCATAAATACGGTTTTCTCAATTCTGCGTATATATTTTCACTTACTCGATCAATATTATCATCACATATTTTACATTTACATTTTTAACTGTAGGTAACGTTACCACAAAAATGTACTATAAGTTTGTGTATATTTTACACGTGTACAATACTGTATGCGCTGCTTATAAACACCAGACAGATGATGATTTATGAAACAGATGCTCTTTACTCATCTCACTTGCACAGAATAAATGCAGTAATAGAAAGCATAGAAACTCACCGGTGAAATACACAGAAAATTATATGCATTTAAAAATGTGGTCGGGTTGAAGTCATCCCCCTGGATCTCTGTATCCACTCAGCCCGTACCGCAGCGTCAGCGGGGAATGCATGAAAGCTGACTTTGTTGTAACGTGACGAAACGGTACATATATAACGGCACACAACAATGAAGTGCTGAGGCGGTCACCCTCCGAAAGGCAAGTCGCCTCTCTTGAATCCTAAAAACACTCATTGTGAAAAATTATCTCTCTAGTAATGGAACTCGGTCGCTGTTGTCTCTTGCTCTCGCTGTTGTCTCCCGCTCTCGCTGTCAGATCACCGGAAGTACTGGCCCGCACACTCAGGGTTCGAACGTCAACGGTCGCCATTTTGTGCACGGAGCGAATACAATGTAATGAGAAAATATATAAAAATAATAATAATAAAATATTTATATTTAAGGATAAAAATAATAATATAACAGGAGCCATGCATTTCTGTCTAAACTCACTTGTGCGTTAGACCGATTTTACAATTTTGAAAAGCAAGGAGTTCAAAATGAAATCTAAATCTCGGATCGGTTGCATTTTAAGACTTTGTAACATTAACTGAAGACATTTTAATGTTAACTAGATGAGTCATGTTTGATGAAAAACTTTGATGTTGGCTTAAAGTCACGTCTGAAACTTTTTTTTACTCAGTCAATAAAATGTTTTAACATGTTCGAGCACATTGCTAACACGTTTTAACATGTTGTTAGCATGTTTCTAGCCTTATTTTTACATTAAAGAACTTAAAACATTAAGAATTTTTAAGGATCCGTGGACAAACCGTAAAAAGATTTCTGTCACTGAAAGCAAGACTTCAGATCACCTGCTGCTGGGCCGGAGGGGGCGGAGCCGCTCGTCACTGGAAGAGAAGTGGGCGTGTCTTCCTGCGCATCAGAGTTCGTTAGCGAGCGTTTGCGTCTCAGAGTGGGCGGCCTGACCGGCGCGGCAGTGATGTCATCGGTGGTCTCGGTCAGATCTGCAGTAGAATTAATTAAAGTTTTAAGATTTTACTCAAAGGAATCAATAAAATGCTTTAACATGTTTTAGTAAGTTGCTAACATGCTTTTTTTAAGAATTATTTTTGGAAATGTTTGCCTTTGTTATGATAGGACAGTATAGAGTGGACAGGAAGCGAGATGGGGGACTGGGATTCGGGACTGGAACTCAGGTTGTTTGAAGTGCAACATGTCCGCGCTGCCCACGAGGCCATCATCGGTGACATGTTTTAGCATGTTGCTTGCATGACTTAGCATATTGTTAGCATGTTCTAACATGTTGCTTGGATGATTTAGTACGTTGCTAGCATGTCTCTAGCATGATTTAACGTTGTTTTAATGTTTATAACATGATTTAACATTGTTATCAAAACTTCAGATCACCTGCTGGGCCGGAGGGGGCGGAGCTGCTCGTCACTGGAAGAGAAGTGGGCGTGTCTTCCTTCACACCAGAGTTTGTTAGCGAGCGTTTGCGTCTCAGATTGAGTTGCCTGACCGGCGCGGCAGTGATGTCATCAGTGGTCTCAGTCAGATCTGCAGTAGACAGTTTGAAGATTTTCCTCAAAGGAGTCAATAAAATATTTTAATAAGTTTAAATCCATTGCTAACATGTTAACAAGTTGCTAGCATATTTTTAACACATCGCAGACATGTTTTAGCATATTGTTAGCATGTTGCTTGCCTGATTTAATACGTTACTAACATGTCCCTAGCATGATTTAACATTGTTAGAATGGTTTAACACATAGCTAACACGTTTTAACACTAGCATGATTTAGCACATTCTTGACAAAACTTCAGATCACCTGCTGGGCCGGAGCTGCTCGTCACTGGAAGAGAAGTGGGCGTGTCTTCCTGCGCATCAGAGTTTGTTCGCGAGCGTTTGCGTCTCAGAGTGGGCGGCCTGACCGGCGCGGCAGTGATGTCATCGGTGGTCTCCGTCAGATCTGCAGTAGAGCGCGTGAAAGTTTATGAAATTTTGAAGTCAATGAAATGTTGCAAGCATATTTTATGCTACACAGTGTTAACATGTTTTAACACATCGCAGACATGTTTCTAGCATGATTTAGCACAGTGTTAGCATGTTTTAACACATCGCAGACATGTTTCTAGCATGATTTAGCACAGAGTTAGCATGTTTTAGCACATCGCAGACATGTTTCTAGCATGATTTAGCACAGAGTTAGCATGTTTTAGCACATCGCAGACATGTTTCTAGCATGATTTAGCACAGTGTTAGCATGTTTTAACACATCGCAGACATGTTTCTAGCATGATTTAGCACAGTGTTAGCATGTTTTAGCACATCGCAGACATGTTTCTAGCATGATTTAGCACAGTGTTAGCATGTTTTAGCACATCGCAGACATGTTTCTAGCATGATTTAGCACAGTGTTAGCATGTTTTAGCACATCGCAGACATGTTTCTAGCATGATTTAGCACAGTGTTAGCATGTTTTAGCACATCGCAGACATGTTTCTAGCATGATTTAGCACAGTGTTAACATGTTGCTTGCATGATTTAGTGCCTTACTAACATGTCTAGCATGATTTAATATTGTTAGAATGTTTTAATATATTTCTAAAATGATTTAACAGTTTGCTGGTATGTTTCTAACGTGAATTAGCATATTGCTCGCCTGATATACTACATGTTTAGCATGTTGCTAACATGATTTAAAACATTGCTAACACATTTTTACATGTTGCTAGCATGACTTTGCACAGATCACCTGCTGGGCTGGAGGGGGCGGAGCTGCTCGTCACTGGAAGAGAAGTGGGCGTGTCTTCCTTCCCACCAGAGACGGTTCGCAAGCGTTTGCTTCTCAGAGTGGGCGGCCTGACCGGCGTGGCAGTGATGTCATCGGTGGTCTTGGTCAGATCTGCAGTAGAGCGCATGAGTTTATTAAAGTTTGAAGTCAATCAAATTATTTAACATGTTCTAACATATTTTAACACAATTTTAACAAGTTTTAGCATATTGTTAGCATGATGCTTATATGATTTCGTACATTGCTAACATGATTTAATATATTGCTAACGTGATGCTAGCATGATTTAACACGTTGCTGGTATGTTTCTAACGTGAATTAGCATATTTTTAGCCTGATTTACTACGTTGCTAGCAGGTTTCTAACATGATTTAACATGTGTTAACATATTTCTAACATGGTTTGACACACTGTTAACACAATTTTACATGTTGCTAGCATGATTGAGCATGTGTTAGCATGTTGCTAACATGATTTAAAACATTGCTAACAAGTTTTAACATGTTGCTAGCATGACTTAGCACAGATCACCTGCTGGGCTGGAGGGGGCGGAGCTGATCGTCACTGGAAGAGAAGTGGGCGTGTCTTCCTTCCCACCAGAGACGGTTCGCAAGCGCTTGCTTCTCAGAGTGGGCGGCCTGACCGGCGCGGCAGTGATGTCATCGGTGGTCTTGGTCAGATCTGCAGTAGAGCGCATGAGTTTATTAAAGTTTGAAGTCAATCAAATGATTTAACATGTTCTAACATATTTTAACACATTTTTAACATGTTTTAGCATATTGTTAGCATGTTTTAACATGTTGCTTATATGATTTAGGTCATTGCTAACATGTCTCTAACATGATTTAATATATTGCTAACGTGATTAAACGTGTTGCTAGCATGATTTAACACGTTGCTGGTATGTTTCTAACGTGAATTAGCATATTGCTAGTCTGATTTACTACGTTGCTAGCAGGTTTCTAACAAGGTGTTAACATATTTCTAACATGGTTTGACTAGGGCTGTAACGATACAGCAAACCCACGATTCGGTTCGTATCCCGATTTCTGACCCACGATTCGATACAAACCGCGATTCTTGCGAGGAGGGAGGATTTTAAAAGCCAAATAAATAAATAAATAGCTAAAGCTATAACTCCGTTTTCTTGAACTGTTTTCTTTTCTAAGCTAGAACTATACTCCATTGTGGAGATGATTCGAGCATGTTAAAAATTCTTCTGAGGTAACCGAGGCTTACTGTCTGTGCTGTAAACCCCAAATAATATATTGCCTATTCCGCATGACCCGCATCTCAAGCGCAGGAATAACGCTTGCCACAAAGTGAACGCGCCTATATAGAGAAATGCACACTTCCTACGAATTAGCCTAAGCCGCCATTTCTTTATGTTTTGAATTAACGTTAAATCAAGTAAAAGTATTTCAAGCTTTCTATATAAGTTTCGATTCGTTTATGAGGTGAGCTCCAGTTCATGCGCGCGCCGGTGCCACACACACACACACACACACCGCGCGCTTTGCTCACTTGCTGTGGTGTTTGCTTGTATGTGTGTGTGTGTGTGTGTGTGTGTGTGTGTGTGTGTGTGTTGCGATTTTTTAATAATAATCAAATGATACCCAGCGATCTTCGAATATTATTTTTGCTTGAAATTCCCATACCTAATATGTAAAAGACCCCGTCACAGCCCTAGGATCTATTCTGGACGAGAAAGATAAGTCTGGGAAGGGGTGTGTCGATCGCGATCTGCCTTCTCACACCGCGACACAGGTTCGTGGATCTGAGTGTCGCGATTTCGGTTTGATATCGTAAATCGTTACAGCCCTAGGTTTGACACATTTTTACATGTTGCTAGCATGATTGACCATGTGTTAGCATGTTGCTAACATGATTTAAAACATTGCTAAAAAGTTAACACGTTGCTAGCATGACTTAGCACAGATCACCTGCTGGGCCGGAGGGGCCGGCGCCGCTCGTCACTGGAAGAGAAGTGGGCGTGTCTTCCTTCACATCAGAGTTTGTTTGCGCGCGTGTGCTTCTCAGAGTGGGCGGCCTGACCGGCGCGGCAGTGATGTCATCGGTGGTCTCGGTCAGATCTGCAGTAGAGCGAATAAAAGTTTAAGAAAGTTCAAAGTCAATCAAATGTTTTAACATGTAGCTTATATGATTTAGCATATTGCTAACATGATTTAAAACATTGCTAACACATTTTAACATGTTGCTAACATTTAGCTTAGGTTTGACACATTGTTAGCAAGACTTCAGATCACCTGCTGCTGGGCCGGAGGGGGCGGAGCTGCTCGTCACTGGAAGAGAAGTGGGCGTGTCTTCCTGCCCATCAGAGTTCGTTAGCGAGCGTTTGCGTCTCAGAGTGGGCGGCCTGACCGGCGTGGCAGTGATGTCATCGGTGGTCTCGGTCAGATCTGCAGTAGAGCGCGTAATCCTCAAGGGCTGAATGATTTCAAACACAACATTAGCAACTCATAAACCAGGTTCAGATGTGATGGAGAGTGGCGTCGCACAAACCTTTTGGCGATTATTAGCATCCATCCGTTTCGTCGCCGTTGAAACGATCTTTCTCTTCAGTACACGTTTCCTGCGAGCGGAAAGTGTCTTTGCCACAGCGGCTCGTCTCGCTAGAATGATCTTCCTGGACGGCAACATCCTCCTCCCTGCCGCGACCGTCTTGAGCGACGTCACCCTCCTTGCGGGCGCGGCTTCTTTCGTCCGTCTTTCGTCGGGCGTGACGATCTTTGCCGTTGAATCTCTGGAGCGAGTCGACCTGGTTTCGGTTGTTTTATCATCCGTCGACTGGACAGATTCAGACTTTGCTTTGCTTTGGGTTTCTCTGCTACGTGGCGTCGCTGCTTTCGGTGGCGAAGGCCGATTCGTCTGCAAATTGGCCTTCGCCACCGAATCGTTGCGGGATCCGGTCTGGGTTTTGGCTTCGCTCTGATTTTCTGCTTTCTTCTTCCTGTCTTTCAGTCGCTGTCGACTCTCTGACAGTCGCTTCACCAGCGCTGCTTTCTGTCAGGAACACAAAGCCCATGCATTAGTCTTTTCTAAAGGCTACACACACCGATAACGATATTACCGTCCATAGTAGCGGATAACTATAACGATAAATATATTAGTGTCCACACCAGCGGACGATAACTAAAACTACATTAGCGTCCACACCAGCGGACGATAACTATATTAGCGCCGACAGCAGTGGACGATAACTATAACGATAAATGTATTAGCGCCCACACCAGCGGAAGATAACTATATTAGCGTCCACACCAGCGGATGATAACGATAACTGTATTAGCGCCCACACCAGCGGACGATAACTATATTAGCGCAGACACCAGCGGACGATAACTATATTAGCGCAGACACCAGCGGACGATAACTATAACGATAACTATATTAGCGCCTACACCAGCGGACGATAACTATATTAGCGCAGACACCAGCGGACGATAACTATAACGATAACTGTATTAGCGCCTACACCAGCGGACGATAACGATAACTGTATTAGCGCCTACACCAGCGGACGATAACGATAACTGTATTAGCGCCTACACCAGCGGACGATAACTACATTAGCGCCCACACCAGCGGACGATAACTATAACGATAACTATATTAGCGCCCACACCAGCGGACGATAACTATATTAGCGCCCACACCAGCGGACGATAACTATATTAGCGCCCACACCAGCGGATGATAACTATATTAGCGCAGACAGCAGTGGACGATAACTATAACGATAACTGTATTAGCGCCCACACCAGCAGACGATAACTATAACTGTATTAGCGCCTACACCAGCGGACGATAACTAAACGATAACTATATTAGCGCAGACAGCAGTGGACGATAACTATAACGATAACTATATTAGCGCCCACACCAGCGGATGATAACTATATTAGCGCAGACAGCAGTGGACGATAACTATAACGATAACTGTATTAGCGCCTACACCAGCGGACGATAACGATAACTGTATTAGCGCCTACACCAGCGGACGATAACGATAACTGTATTAGCGCCTACACCAGCGGACGATAACTACATTAGCGCCCACACCAGCGGACGATAACTATAACGATAACTATATTAGCGCCCACACCAGCGGACGATAACTATATTAGCGCCCACACCAGCGGACGATAACTATATTAGCGCCCACACCAGCGGATGATAACTATATTAGCGCAGACAGCAGTGGACGATAACTATAACGATAACTATATTAGCGTCCACACCAGCGGATGATAACTAAACGATAACTATATTAGCGTCCACACCAGCGGACGATAACTATAACGATACCTATATTAGCGCCCACACCAGCGAACGATAACTATAACGATAACTATATTAGCGCCCACACCAGCGGACGATAACTATAACGATAACTATATTAGCGCCCACACCAGCGGACGATAACTATAACGATAACTGTATTAGCGCCCACACCAGCGGACGATAACTATAACGATAACTATATTAGCGCCCACACCAGCGGACGATAACTATAACGATAACTATATTAGCGTCTACACCAGCGGACGATAACTATAACGATAACTATATTAGCGCCCACACCAGCGGACGATAACTATAACGATAACTATATTAGTGCCCACACCAGCGGACGATAACTAGAACGATAACTATATTAGCGCCCACACCAGCGGACGATAATTAAAACGATAACCATATAAGCGTCCACACCAGCGGACGATAACTATATTAGCGCAGACAGCAGTGGACGATAACTATATTAGCGCAGACAGCAGTGGACGATAACTATAACGATAACAGTATTAGCGCCCACACCAGCGGACGATAAGTACATTAGCGCCCACACCAGCGGACGATAACTATAACGATAACTATATTAGCGCCCACACCAGCGGACGATAACTATATTAGCGCCCACACCAGCGAACGATAACTATATTAGCACCCACACCAGCGGACGATAACTATAACGATAACTATATTAGCGCCCACACCAGCGGACGATAACTATAACGATAACTATATTAGCGCCCACACCAGCGGACGATAACTATATTAGCGCCCACACCAGCGGACGATAACTATATTAGCGCCCACACCAGCGGACGATAACTATATTAGCGCCCACACCAGCGGACGATAACTATAACGATAACTATATTAGCGCCCACACCAGCGGACGATAACTATAACGATAACTATATTAGCGCCCACACCAGCGGACGATAACTATAACGATAACTATATTAGCGCCCACACCAGCGGACGATAACTATTAACATAATTGTGGTGTGGACTCTGCTATTCTGTCCATTTAGAACAATTTTAGAAAGATTTTTAGAACGATATCTTTATCGTTATATTTATCATGCCTTACCAGCAAACAACACTGACCTTGTGACCTCTGAGGCCCACGCCCGGGTCGTTCTCGATCTCCCACATGCCCTCCTCGAACCCGCCGCGTTTCATGGACCGGCCGTACTTCTCTTTGTTTGGCCAGTAGGGGGCGATGTCTCTGGGGAAGAGAAACGTTCTGGAAAAGAGCGCAACGCTAGTTATTACTAAATAGCAAGTGACAATGACTATTGTCTTAATATCGTAATATTGTAGTCCATGTAAACGTGGTTTATTTGTCTGATTGCTACGTTTACATGTGCCAATCATGCGATTATAGAGGGATTTTGGCAATATTGCGATTAAACTTTACCTCGTGTAAACGCAACACTTCGATCAAACTAATGCAATGAAGCTCATAATCGTAGTGACCATATTCGCATTAAACTGTGGCATATGCCAATTTTGCTAGAACATGTTAAACATATCTAATCATATCTATAATGCATTTTCATTTCGCAACGTATACAATGTTAAAATATATGTTTATGTGTTAAAACAAGTGTAGTACATAGCAAATGTAAATTATATTAATGAATTTAAATTATAATTTGGCTCTAAACGTTGCACATATGTTATGGAAAATGTAAATTTAAATACAGAATTTAACAGCATTGCCATTTTGTATATTTTCCATTAAAAATTAATATGGCTACCCATAAGCTTTCATAGGTAATGGTGTGATCTACTGTTAATCCAACTTTGTGTTCTCCTTTTTATGTCGTGAAGTGCTTTAATAAACATTAATTATTTTATACATAGATATATATTTCTGGATTATAATTCGCGTTTCTCTGTATAACAACGTTTTGCTTTGATTGTTTCATCACGTGTGTGTTTGATTCGAGTTGACTTACGTGGAGTGTGTTCCATAAAAGAAGATGGGGATCTTATTTCTTGGGGCTTTTCCTTCACCAATCTGAGTGACAAATAAAACAACACACACACACACACACACACATTCAGTCAGAGTTCAAGTAACGTTACGTGGGATGGATATGCCTAATATCTGCAGTATAGAAACTCACTCTGGCAGGCCAGAAAGGATAACCCTTCATCTTAGCAAACACTATATCGCCTGGAATAAAATCGTCGGTGTTCTGATCAGATGTAACGTTCATCTTCATCTGAGAAAACAAAACACAAATGAATACAAATAACACTCATCATGTGTCTTCAACACACCAAAACAACAAGCAAAACACTCAACCAGCAGAAATACATCTTACTTGCACTAAATTAGCCGTGATTTTGCCTTTGTAAAAGAATAATATGATTTTATTATCATTGCATTGCTATCGACACTGAAGTAAATAAAACGATAGCCGTGTTTAGCTAGCTTAGGCTAACACACGCCCATTGTTTGTATATGAACTCACCTTCACTCCCTTCTGCATATCTACCTACTCAGAGACTCTTTTATGAACACGTTGATTTAAAAACAAACGGAAAATACACTAGTAGTTAAAAATATTATCACGCGATGAAAGAAAGGACATGAAGACTTGCGAGAGAGTGTGTCTCCCCTCACACCGGTGGAATAGTTCAGTCCGCCTCCCGCTCTCAGCAGCGTGCCCGAGGAATGTACCATTACACAGAGAGAGGGAGGTTTGGGTCAATATTTATTCTTAATATAATGAATAACATTGCTTTATTCTCAATGTTAGGCATGATTACTAAATAGTTTGTGTTAAATGTAACTAACTAGTTATTTAAAACTATTTTCGCGGATTATAAATTACGCGATTGTTTGTCAACATCAGCCGCTAAAGAGTTAAAATTGAGCGGTAGGAAGCGGTAAAAAACAAAGTTGGTTAAAATATTCTAACGCTTTATTTAATCATTTAACAACATAAAAACACATATGTAGAATTTAAAAGTAAGCAGCGAGTGACACGTGTTTTGATGAACATTTCGCGGTATTTTTCGTTTATCGTTGTTGTCATGGTGAGGAGAAAACATGGCGTCAGATTCAAACAGACGCTGAGGAGTGTTTACAACTACACGGATTTATACATTTGAATGTCGTTTTCCTGCAATATTTCCCCAGAAACGCTCACACAAGCTCAACACGCCTGTTAGTGCTGGGTGGGTCTTTAGTTTTACTCATGTTATTGTCAATTGACCGTTTATCGCGTTTAGAAACACGTGAATTTGATTTAGTTTTAGGTTTCGTAGAACTTTATTGTGTAACGTTATCATGATTCATGTGCTGCTTTTCCGTGTTGATAAATTACGTGTATATAAACTAGTTTTTGTCGAATTGAACTCGATGTACACTGCAAAAACTGCGTTTCTTACTCTTGTCTTGTTTCCAGTCCAAATATCAAACATTTCTTAAATCAAGATGCATTTACTAAAGTAGCAAATTACATAACATATTAAGTCTTGTTTCCTGAGGAAATAAATACAAACTAAGTGAGTTAATGCTTTAAAAAAGTAAGAAAAATTGTTGTTTCTGTTTGAATTAAGATTATTTTTCTGACCCCATTGGCAGATAATTTAGCTTTTTTTAAGCATCAACTCACTTAATTTTGATTAACTCTCCAAGAAAACAGGACATAATATCTTATGTCATTTTACTCATATAGTAAATACATCTTGATTTAATAATAATTCGATATTTGGACTGGAAACAAGACAAATAAGTAAGAAAAGCATTTTTTGCGATGGTTTTCTTTGTCAAGGCTGTAAATGTTCTGTGGTTGTTTCATGTTTCTCCTTCTCTCTGTGTTTGTAAATCCCCCTGAATCATGACTGTGTGTGTGTGTGTGTGTGTGTGTGTGTCAGCAGTGTGAGGACCGGTTGACCTCATGCCCTCAGGCTTGCCCTCGGCCCGGCTTCGGCCCAAACGCGGCCCGGTTCCGTCCTCTTCTCTGAGGGCGTCTCACCCGGCCACAGCACTGAGCCCACAGCAGGAGATCCGCAGGTCCATCTCACAACACCAGGACCGTTTACAACACACAATCATAATTCATAATTATGGCATCAAATGGAGAAATTATGACTCTTTAAGAAATTTGACCTTTCATGTCAAATTGTAATGCCATAATATGACTTTTTAAGTGATAATTTTGACTTGGTGTGTCATAATTTTGATTTAGTATGTCATAATTTCGACTTAATTATGAAATGCAAAGTCAGTAATTTTACATTTTATGTCACAATTTCAACTTTTTGTCATCATTTTGACTTAATATGGTCATTATTTTGACTGGCATAATTAGAATTTTTGCAATCATTTGGACTTTTTAATGTCATAATTTGGATTTTAATGTCATAATAAAATCATAAGTTGGATTTTTTTTCTTAATTTCGATTTAGTATGTCAGCATTTCGACTTTTTGTCATAATTTTACATAATTTCTTTTTTTTTTACTTTTTGTCAATTTAATTTCTTGTCATTTATTTTAGTCATAATTAAGTCCTAATTTTGACTTTTCTTTCATCATTTAGATTCTTGTTCTCATAATTTTGACTTTTTGTCAGAGTTTTTACTTTGTTCATTTTGAATTTTAGTCACAATTTCGACTTTTTGTCTCGGTGTCGATTTATCAGTTTCACAGATGAGGCTTAATCTAGTCTAAACTAAAATGCATGTTTTAACTGAAAGCATATCTTAAAATATATCAGTGCCATTGTTTTGTCTCAATATGCACATCAGTAATGTGTTTTACTTAAATGTCCTTATTGAACTAAGGCGTAATCCTGGCTTAATCCAAGCCCTGTCTGTGAAACCGGGTCAGAATGTCATCATTTTGACTTGCATCACACATACAATGACTTATATCATGGACATATCATATATAATTTCAGTTTTTCCGTAGCATGCTTCTGTGTAGGTCTTCTGTGGTGTGACGGACCTCTGCATGTGTGCAGGCTCAGAGAGGTGATAGACGGGCTGCAGAGAGACAGACAGGACGGAGAGAGAGACAGACGGGTTGGAGAGAGAGACAGACGGGTCGGGGAGAGAGACACCGATGAGGATTTCACTCTCACGGCTGAGCTGAGGTGGAGAGTTAACCAGCTGCAGAGAGAGAAGCTGGATGTCTCTTCCAAACACAATGAAGAGGTACTTCAGGTGCTCTGCAGTCATGCTTTTGGCAGATGCTCTGGTCACGTGATGTTCGGGTGACGTGACGTTCGGGTGACGTGACGTTCGGGTGACGTGATGTTCGGGTGACGTTCGGTTCGGGTGACGTCCTTGGAGCTTCATTCGAAACAACTAGTTAGAAACTGCT
Source organism: Phoxinus phoxinus (assembly GCF_949152265.1). NCBI lineage: Eukaryota > Metazoa > Chordata > Actinopteri > Cypriniformes > Leuciscidae > Phoxinus > Phoxinus phoxinus. The sequence continues at coordinate 713,217 of NC_136893.1, forward strand.
TTTTTCAACTGAGGAACATTTCTAAATTAAGATCATCTGTAACTAAAGGCGAGTTAGAGATGATTATTCATGCGTTCATCTCCTCCCGGTTGGACTATTGTAACAGTCTTTTTACGTGTTTGAGTAAGAAGGAGCTTCATCGTCTCCAGGCTGTTCAGAACTCTGCTGCAAGGCTTTTAACCCACGTTAAGAAAAGAGACCACATCACACCTGTTTTAGCGTCACTTCACTGGCTAACAGTCCAGTATAGAATTAATTTTAAAATCCTGGTTCTTACCTTTAGAGCCTTGCATGGCCAAGTCCCTTCATACATCACTGACCTGATACAGCTTCACACTCCTACCCGCAGTCTCAGGTCTTTAGATCAGATGTTATTAGTTGTTCCCCGTACCCATTTTAAAACTAGAGGGGACCAGTCATTCCAGGCAGTCGCTCCCAGGCTGTGGAATGCTTTGCCTCTTGTTTTACGTTGCGCGAACTCAGCTGATTCTTTTAAAAAACAACTGAAGACTTTGCTCTTCAAGCAGGCTTTTGGTTAGTCGAGGGGTTGTTATGGTTGTTTGTTGTGTTCGTTGTTTGTATTTTGGGGAATGTTTTTAAAATTGTTCTGTATTATTTTACTGTGAAGCACTTTGTGATGTCTATCTGTGAAAAGTGCTATATAAATAAATTTTACTTACTTACTTACTTACTTACGTGACGTTCGGGTGACGTGACGTTCGGGTGACGTGACGTTCGGGTGACGTGACGTTCGGGTGACGTGACGTTCGGGTGACGTGATGTTCGGTTCGGGTGACGTGATGTTCGGTTCGGGTGACGTGATGTTCGCTTCGGGTGACGTGATGTTCGCTTCGGGTGACGTGATGTTCGCTTCGGGTGACGTGATGTTCGCTTCGGGTGACGTGATGTTCGCTTCGGGTGACGTGATGTTCGGGTGACGTGATGTTCGGTTCGGGTGACGTTCGGTTCGGGTGACGCGACGTTCGGGTGACGTGACGTTCGGGTGACGTGACGTTCGGGTGACGTGACGTTCGGGTGACGTGATGTTCGGTTCGGGTGACGTGACGTTCGGTTCGGGTGACGTGACGTTCGGTTCGGGTGACGCGACATTCGGGTGACGCGACGTTCGGGTGACGCGACGTTCGGGTGACGCGACGTTCGGGTGACGCGACGTTCGGGTGACGTGACGTTCGGGTGACGTGACGTTCGGGTGACGTGACGTTCGGGTAACGGGACGTTCGGGTGACGTGACGTTCGGGTGACGTGACGTTCGGGTGACGTGACGTTCGGTTCGGGTGACGTGACGTTCGGGTGACGTGACGTTCGGTTCGGGTGACGTGACGTTCGCTTCGGGTGACGTGATGTTCGCTTCGGGTGACGTGATGTTCGCTTCGGGTGACGTGATGTTCGCTTCGGGTGACGTGATGTTCGCTTCGGGTGACGTGATGTTCGCTTCGGGTGACGTGATGTTCGCTTCGGGTGACGTGATGTTCGCTTCGGGTGACGTGATGTTCGCTTCGGGTGACGTGATGTTCGCTTCGGGTGACGTGATGTTCGCTTCGGGTGACGTGATGTTCGGGTGACGTGATGTTCGGTTCGGGTGACGTGACGTTCGCTTCGGGTGACGTGACGTTCGCTTCGGGTGACGTGACGTTCGGTTCGGGTGACGTTCGGTTCGGGTGACGCGACGTTCGGGTGACGCGCCGTTCGGGTGACGTGACGTTCGGGTGACGTGATGTTCGGTTCGGGTGACGTGATGTTCGGTTCGGGTGACGTTCGGTTCG
>NC_136893.1:720000-727500 GCF_949152265.1 Phoxinus phoxinus
GGAAACAGTTTTTGCGCTGTACAGTCGCCTGACGTAGAGGACGCGGTGTGTGTTCGGACTGAAGACGAGACTCAGTTCTTTATTAAACTCATAAAAGACAAAATAATCACAGGAATACTGGATTCATAACCTCACAGAAACACTCTGTGTAAGAGTCTGTCCTCGCCACTAATGCTGGATAACACACACACACACACACACACACACACACACACACGCGCGCGTCTCCTTCATTAATGATAATGGCCAGTGCGGCGACTGTGATATATAAACCTTCCCACATCCGTCGCCATGATTTCACGAGAGGAAATAAAGTTTAGCGGCACAACATCGGCTCATGGAAACGCCGTCATTTCACAATCGTTTTGTGTCGACATTTAGAAAAAAATTGCGAAAGTTTTGCACAAATCTGTAATGGAAACACGCCTACTGTTATTTTCCTGTGTGCTACTGTTTGAAGCAATCTGCACTGTATAAGTGTGTGTGTGTGCGTGTGTGTGTGTGTGTGTGTGTGTGTGTGTGTGTGTGTGTTGTAGGGGAAGGATGTAAACACAACGCATCTGCTCTAATGGACATCCTGCAGCGAACGCTACACAACTACAGCACACAGGTACACACACACTATACACACACACACACACACGATCAATGTGCTTTAAAGTCCTGTGCTAATGCAGATTATACTGCGTGTTGTGTTCTGCATGTTAAGGGATTAGCCGAGCACATTTTGATAAAGATTGTTGCTGGATGTTTTCCTCGAACACAATGAGCTCATAAACTTTATCTGGCTGATTTTGAGCTCATAAATAATGCGCATGTTTAATGTGTCCCGCTGACGTCTCTTGGAATAGAATAAGGCATATGTGATGAATGCTGCAGATCCCTGGGAACTTCAATTAGTAAACGCACTTTTTAGTGTTTATTTTTTTTTTGCACTTTCTCCATTTCCATCTGTAGATTTCAATTACGATCCATATATTTACATGTTTATAAAAGAGTTTCTTCCTCCACTTCAGTGACGCTTGCATACACCAAACTTTACAGTTTTATTCCTGTCTATATTCTGAAGGTTTTTACTGAGGGGTTTGTTCATATATCATTCACACTAGTTTATCTGACATTTTATTCCTAATAAACATGGTGAAAATGTATTTTTCTCGGCTTTGAATAGTATTTTTTGATTTATGCAGTGATAAAAAAAAGACATATCCAAAATCCCCTCGATAAAATCCTTTAACTCTAATGTCAACAAAATCAAACAAGACTTTTGAGCCTGGCTTTATCCAATATTCAGATTAATGTTATGGAAATGTATGTAAATAAGTGCATATTTAATTAGATAATGCATCATTTGTGTATTTAAACAACATTTTAGATACCTTTTAGAAAATAAATTGATATCTGATAAATCAGATTGGTAATCAGCTTTGCTATCATCTTGCTTTAAGAATTATTATTTTTTAGTGTAAACGTTGAATGTTAAATCATGCAGAATTTACTAACGCGTGTGTGTGTGTGTGTGCGTGTGTGTGTGTGTGTGCGTGTGCGTGTGCGTGTGTGTGCGCGTGTGGTGTGCGCGTGTGTGTGTGTGTGTGTGTGTGTGTGTGTGCAGTTGCAGGAGTCTGAGATAGTGATGCAGAAGCTGAATGACGAAATCAGACAGAAGGATGAATCGATCACAGATCTCCAGATGAACCTCCAGGTGTGTGTGTGTGTGTGTGTGTGTCATGTTCTGATGATGAACTGATGACTCATGAGTTCTCGATGAGATGATGGTCTGTCTTCTGTCCGCGTGCAGGAGTGTGAGGCTCGCGGTGTGTGTGTGAATGAAGAGGCGAAGCGTCTGCGAGCCTGTGTCTCAGACGCTGCAGTTGAACTGCGCAGACTCTCTCAGCAGCTTCAGGAGGAGAAAACACAACACACACACACACACTCACAGATGAACACACTGCGACAGCAGCATCACAGCGACGGCCAGGTACCAAAAGTTGTGTTACTTGAAATAAAATAAATATTAACTGAAATATATGAAAGTAGATAAGCCCATATGCTTTATTTCATACATTTTATTGCATGTATGTGTGTATACATGCATATATATACAATAAAAATGTATAAAATCAAGCATATGGGCTTATCTTATTTCAGCTAGTTGCTAAGGCAACAGTTCTCATTTTCTTTTAGTTTAACTTTATGTACTAAAATAATAAAACTAAAGTAAAAAATTATAAAATTGTATAAACATCTTTTTTTTTAAACAAAGCTACTAAAAATTACAAAAACACAAAACAAAATGACTAGAACCTAAACTAAATTTTACATGAAAAATTATTTTAAATATATGAATAAAAACTATAATAGTAAATTAGTGACACTAAAAGAAGAGAAGCATAGCCTAATCACAAAAAGACACAACAAAATTACTAAAACCTTACATTAAAATGGAATATAATTTTTATTTTATTTTTGGCAAGATTTTTTGGCTCATATTCACTGAAACCGACACTGTGCTCCGACAGAACAACATCAGCCAGCTTTAGAAAACCCTGTGCTTCTGTCTCCACCTGGAGCCTGGGATGTGTTTTGTAAAAATCAAAGTTGTAAACATTCAACATTTTGGCCCATCAATCCGCCAGACTTGCCGACTGCAGCATAATAAAAACTTTAATAGTATATTAGTGATAAAAAAACACTGCCAGAAACATAATGACAAAACACACAACAAACAAAATGACTAAAGCTACCAAAAAAATTTAATTAAGAGACAAAACGTGAAAATAAATAATGTAAAATGCTAATAAGACCTATAATCGTATATCAATGATACAAAATGATACATGTCAGGTTCACACACTTGCACCGTGTGTTTGTTTCTTCATGAAACACTTTGCAGTGCTTGACTTGGTTTGATCCATTAGGATTTAATTGGCTCTTTTATTATTGTGTTTAGGAGAAACTGTCGTTCCTGCACACACTCTATCAGCGCATGCTCGGCGGGTGTGTGCTGGTGACGCCGCCGCACTGCATGCTGGGTAGCTTCTCGTGGGCGGAGCTTAGTGCGCTGGTGCAGGAGCACATGGACACGCTGACCTCTGACCTCTCCGCAGCCAATCAGAAGGTGAGCAGGGGCTTGTGGGAAAGGTGTGTTTCAGATGTTGTACAGTCCTGATGTTTGAGAGGCCGTGACGTGTGTGTGTGTGTGTCAGGTGTCGTGTCTGGAGAGTGTGTGTGAGGGGAAATCAGCAGCGCTGGAGAGTGTGAGCGCACAGATGAGGCAACGAGAGGAGAGATGGGTCAAACTGAGAGAAGATCTCAACACACAACACACACAGCTCAGCCACCAGCTGCAGCTGAAAATACAGGTACACACACTCTCACTGCCACTGAGTTATTATCAGTGGTGACGTTTTTCACATCCGGCCTTCAAAAGTTAAAACTTTATAGAGCATATTGTGCCTCTTCTCTAAGTCTTGCTGTAGTTCAGGCTCGACTAGAACATGTTCTCCTGCTGGAACGTTGATTATTCTCCTCATATTCTCCAGTGTTGCGGCTCCTCTCTTCCCAGTCTGTCAGTAACGCTCTGTTCACTTCCTGTCTCTATGAAGCCCCTCCTCCTGAAAAGCACACTGTGCTCTGATTGGTCGGCTGGAGCAGTGTGTTGTGATTGGTCGAGCGCTTCGAGTGTGTTTGGGAAATGTCCCGCCCCTTACCATAACCGCCAGTTTAACACACTACTAACTAACTCAACCAGGCCCCGCCCCTTTATTCTGCACATTAATTATTTAACCCGTATCATCCTTCCCTCAGGTCATTTTGAACCGAAACTAATTTTTATTTTTTTACACACACACACACACACACACACACACACACACACACACACACACACACACACACACACACACACACACACATAATTTATAGATAGATATAGAGCTATAAGCCCATCTAAAGTCATGAAATATCATGATATATTATTATTTCCCACAAGACGTCGGCAAAGACTGCCAATATAAGATTAAAAGAGTTAAAAGAGTTATGCATGAAATTGTGTATTAGTAAATTAGTATTTATTTATTATTTATTGATCAAATCTAGGAATTTAAAGGTAAATATAACAACAAAAATGCATTTTAAAATATTATCAAAATGAAATAAAATAAGCTTTTTGGACCAAAAAAAAGTATAATTTTAGGGCTTTGGGTCATTTTGACCCGCGACGGAAAGATAAAGATGTCTAAATGACGTGTTCGTTCCCAGGAGAAACTCGAGACTACAGCGGAGGCTTTCAGGAGTTCAGAAACACCGATATAGAGAAGAACTCCCGTTATCTCAAAATTGCTCAAAATAAAAACTATAGTACTATCTCTGATACTAAAACCCTGTCCCTGTCTCTCTATCTCTGCAGGATCTCGGTGTTCAGCTGGAGCAGTCCGAAGGGCATGAGTCCGAGCAGAGACAGGAAGTGATGCGTCTGTGTGCGGCGTGCGGGCTGCTAGCGGGGTGTGTGCGCGCGCTGCGGAGGCAGGTGTGTGCGCTAGCGTGGCAGAAGCTCGTGCTGCAGGAGCGAGTGAGTGACGCGGACGCCATGAAGACTGAGGTCATGAAGCTCCTGCACGCGCTCGGCGAGCCCGGGGTCAAAGGTCGCGGCAGGTTTCGGCGCTACGCCATCGCTGTGCTAGCGGCCGGGCGTCTGCGCGCTCTAGGACGCGGCTCCGGCGTGATGTTCAGGGTGGCGGTGGGCGTCGGGCCGCAGGTGTGTGTGAGCGAGGTGTGTGTGAGAGAGGAAGAGGAGGACAGGGGGATGAAGACGCTCACGTCCACTGCGCTGATCGAGCTCGTGCACGCGTGCATGGAGGAAGTCCAGGAGGAGACCAGCAGAGCCAGTGAGAAACACACACACACACACACACACACACACACACACACACACACTCAAAACTAGAGATTAAAGATATTATTGTCGCTATCGGCGTATTAAAGATATTATTGTCGCTATTATTAGTCGCCTTTGCGTATCAAATATGCTGCAGGATGAGGAGTTGCGCTGAACGCTGTAACGCTGATCATGTGACCGTCAGGCTCGGCTGCAGTGATGTCAGCGGCTCAGAGCGGCTGCAGGAAGATGTTGGAGCGGCTGCTGTGGGACGTGGACTCTCAGTGCGCAGGGCATTATGGGAAGGACTCGTTGGCACGGCGACTGCGTGACGGACTCCACGCGCAGAACACTAACCTCAGCTACTGGAACAGCAAGGTACACTAGTCATTTCTTCTCTATAGTGACGTATATCCGATTATAAAACGGTTAGTTCCAATCCTTGATTCTGATTGGTCGATAGCTGTTTTATTCACACGGATGACCGCTTCACCCGATGGCTCTATGTATCACCACACGACACCCCTAGCAACCACTCTTAGCAACTTAAAGGAGTCATGACCTGTAATTTTCACTTTTCCACGAGAATCAGTGTATGTTATGATTGCCTAACGATTATACACTGGCCGGGAAGCCGATATTTAAAAGTGAAGCGTTTGTTTACCCCACGGTTCGTAAACCAGCCCACGTGCACGCGCACTCAAACACGAGATTTTAATTTCTCCCCCGTCTTGACGTCAAGAGCCGGATACACCACATATGGACACCGCAGACCCTCTCCCCCTCATCTTCAGTCGAGAGAGATGCAGAACCGTAGTGCACACGTGAGTTGCTCTGTGGTTGACTGACAGAATCAACCAAGCTGTCAGGGACCAGTGGATTAAATTCGTTTTTAATGACGCGGTTCCTACAACCCTTCCCACTGGCTTAACGTTACGTGTCTGTGCTAATCATTTCACGCCGGAATCGTTCACAAATTTGAATGTCTAAAAAACCACAACGTGAAACAAGGCAAAAACACCACATGATAGCAAACGTTGATCTCAATAACCACTGTAAGCTGATTAATGTAATTAATCACTCCGTTAATGTAATCTACATTAAATAAAAGGTATAATGTATGTCTCAGTCAAAATTATTGTCTTTACCATTCAGAGACATCTTGATGTAGACGTCCTTCCATCGACTCTACATCTTCCCTGTCCAGCTCAGGTTCAGAGTCCGGCTCGTGCATATACGGCTGAATCCCGCAGGTCGCGGTCGGGTTCATTCACAACTTGCGCCATGATGTAATTTTGGAATGATATGCTGAAGTTACTGGCGGTGTCACCCCCCCTCCTTCCTGCCACCAATCAATCAACCTCATTTGCATTATTAAAATGACCGTCCACGACAGCCAAAATATGGCATCAGATCTCGCGAGACAATAATGCCTTCAGAAATAAGGGTCAGAGAAGCTCTGTGTTTATTTTTTTTCCACTTTTCTTTTTTTAGAAGGGCCTGAAAGACTATAATAGAGCGTGGGTATCCACGGTAATACTAGGTTATGACTCCTTTAAACACGTGCTCATTGATATTGTTCATTGAAGCTTGTAGACAGTTAAGGGGTTTCACCGTCACACACTAGTCATCTGTCAGTTGTCTTGCTTCTCCATGTTCACAACAAGTTTCAGTTTCAATATAAAAGTCCTCTCCACTGACTCACTCATAAACACAGTCTCTGCCGCCATCTAGTGGAGAAATAATGTGTGTAACTTCTGTTGCTGTTCACGGTCAGGGACAATTTTTTCCAGTGGAAGGAAGGCTTTTAGTGATTTTACTTCAGGAAAGTTGCATAGATACATCTTTTTGGCTTTAATATTTGTATTGTGTGGTAATCGTTTATAAAAGCATTACGGTACTGGAGGCTAGTGCTGTCGTGGAGAACCTAACACTCACGACACAGCACAGCCTCGAGTCCCTCACTGCTGACGTGAAGCGCTTCTGGAGCGAGATGTGTCGCTTCTTATGTGTGTGTGTGTGTGTGTGTGTGTGTGTAGATGATGATGGCGTCTCTTCAGAAGCACATCCTGGAGTTCACACAGCGACTGCATTCAGCGGAGGTGGAGCGGAGGAACCTGAGACTGGAGCTCACACACACCGGCAGAGACACACACACCGGCAGAGACACACACACCGTGAGTCAGACACACACACACCGGCAGAGACACACACACCGGCAGAGACACACACACCGTGAGTCAGACACACACACACCGGCAGAGACACACACACCGTGAGTCAGACACACAAACACACACACACCGGCAGAGACACACACAACGTGAGTCAGACACGCACACACACCGGCAGAGACACACACACCGTGAGTCAGAGACACTCACACTGTCAGACACACACACATCAGACACACACACCGTGAGTCAGAGACACTCACACTGTCAGACACACACACCGTGAGTCAGACACACACAACACCGGCAGAGACACACACACTGTCAGACACACACACCGTGAGTCAGACACACACAACACCGGCAGAGACACACACACTGTCAGACACACACACTGTCAGACACACACGTCAGACACACACACACTGTGAGTCAGTCAGACACACACAC
>NC_136893.1:732500-738842 GCF_949152265.1 Phoxinus phoxinus
CACTTTCACACACACTCTCACACATGCTCACACTCACTCTCTCACACACACTCACTCACTCACTTTCACACACACACACACACACACACATATACACAAACACTCTCAAATACACACACACATAATTTTTTCTCATAAAAGCAGTAAATCTCAAGCTGTTTCTTTGGTTTGTCGGTTATTTGACACTGATTCTGTGAATAAGTCCCAGTGACACTGAGTTTGTGTGTGTGTGTGTGTGTGTGTGTGTGTGTTTAATCCTCCTCTCGTCTGAGGAAATCCTCTTTCCAGCCGCCGTCCAGAGATGAGGAGACACTGAGTGTGTGTGATGAGAGGATCTGAGTGTGTGTGGAGGATCTAAGTGTGTGTGTGTGTGTGTGTGTGATCAGGTTGTGTGACTGAAAGTCCGACTGCAGGCGCTGAAACTCAGTGTTTCGCTGAAGCAGGAGTTTATGAGTTTGTGATGTGCATCATCTTCAGTCTCTGGAGGAGATCCTTCACTGTAACTCTCTCACACACACACACACACACACACACACACACACACACACACACACACACACACACACACACGACGTGCTCTTGCATAATTCATGAGGAGGCCGTGACCAAAAACGTCTGAAAGTATCATAACTGAAGTTCATTTGACTACATTAGAAGTTATTGTATAGTTTTGTGTGTAAGAAACTGACTGACATGTTAGTGATGTGAGGACGCATTAAACTGAGCAACAGTGACACTAAAGACATTTATAATGTTATAACAGATTATATTTCTGATCAGTGTGTGTGTGTGTGTGTGTGTCTGTAAGAGGATCATGTGGCCGAACAAACTAACAAAAAAGTTAATCTCTTGTAAAGCAGTTTCTCTCTCACACACACACACACACACACACTGTCAGCCGTTTCTGCTGTAACGACACATCTCACTGCTTAAAGTCCCTTCGTTATGAATACATGAGCCTTTACATTCATTACTGATGCTCATTACAGGCTGATTAACTTATGATGATGATGATGTCAGCTGGATGGCTTTGTTGCTCGACGTTGAAAAGGGAAAAAAAGCGAAAGATGTTCAAGCTTAAATCATTTAATTAAAACATGTTACTTTTAAGGGGAAAGATGCTTTTCCCCTCTAAACCTTCAGTCGTGATGTTGGTCACACAGTAGAAGTGTTTGTCAGCATGTTTGAGGATTTACCGGACTAACAAATGGTCTAAGAACGTTTTGCTAATGTTCCTAAAAACTTATGAAAACGTTATTTCTAAATGGTATGTTCAAAATGTCAATTTAACAAAAACGTGGTCATGCTAAAAGAAAATTGTATCATTATTCAAAAATGGTGGGAACGTTATATTTTAATGTTCTCTGAACGATCTCAAACAAACGTTTAAAAAAACAGTAGACGAACATCCCACTGAAAAAGGAAAAACGTTCTATAAATAATGTTAGGAACGGTCCTTCAATAACTGAAGGAACGGTCTAGTAACGCCGAAGAGCGTTTGTTCGGACCGTTCTCGGTCAGCTACTGCTGGACTTGGTGATCCGACGCAACATTTTCTGTGGAAGCTTTTCCGCCACAGAATAAAAAATAAAAAAGGTAATTGCCTTTTTGACTTTTAATCACACAATTCTGACTTTTTCCCCTCACAATTGCGAGTAATAAAGTCAGAGTTGCATGATAATAAAGTCAGAATCACATGACTAAAGTTTGAGTTGTATAAAGTCAAAATTCAATATTAAGACTTCACATCCCGCAATTCAGAGAAAGAGTCAGAATTGATAGATCTAAACTCGCAATTGTGAGATAAAAAGTCGCAAATATCTTATTTAAATGTTTTATTCTTCGTCGGATAACCTTAAACGAGCTTCCATAATTTTCAGCTTCTGGATCCTAAAACAAAATGGCGGGGGTTACTTCAGAAAATCCAGTCAGGAATTGAAATGACCAGAATGTTTTTTACTCCCATCATGCAGGGAACTTCTGAAAGTGATTTGAGTTTTAATTATGACAAAGATCAGTTCTGCGGTGAGTTTCTGTCTGTTTCTCGAGTGTGTGTGTGTGTGTGTGTGTGTGTGTGTTTGTCCCCCTTTATATCGCCGATGTGCCAAGTTGGATCGAGCACAAAGAGAGGAGTTCTCGTCTCAATGTGGGACAGCAGAAAGTGGCATCAGAGGGAAAGAGGACTAAAGTAGGCTTTCCTCCTCCTCCTGTCCTCCTCATGGGTGTGTGTGTGTGTGTGTGTGTGTGTGTGTGTGTGTGTGTGTGTGTGTGTGTGTGTGTGTGTGTTGGCCGCGGATAGCAGGTAGAGAAGTCTCCACGAGAGCCGCTTTGATGCGGTCCCCAGTTCCTTAAACACAACATCCTTCATTAATCCACATCGACGGTCCCTTCAGGTTCATTACCGGCTCAGACACACACCGTCTCCGCGATTAAACATTCATCCTCGTGTTTCTAGGTGTTGGATTCAGGCTCTGCTGCCAAAGGCCTGGTTTGCGTGCCGTTCCGGGGTTTGATGCCGCAGGTTCGTCCCTCCGGACTGAGAGATAATCTGATCCTGGAACAGTTCGTCTAGTTTTCTGCCGTTTTCTCACAAAATACTCACATATTTTTCGCTCAGGAGGAACTAGATCAGCTTCACAAAAATATGTTCTTAGAATGTTTTGTAACGAATTTTTTATCTTCAAACATTATAGGAACGTTACTTTTGAATGTTGTCTGAACGTTCTGAAACAAGTTACATTACGAACGAACGAACAAACAAAACGTTAGACGAGAGGTCAATTAAAACATTTTAGAAACAAACATGCATTAATGATGTAGCCAATAAAGTTTTGAGAACATTGTTAAAGTCCAGATAACACAGAACGAACGTTCTCTTACCGTTACTGGAAGAACGTTTGCTCATAACTTTGAGAGAAGATTGAAGGAGCGTTAGATTAAGTGCTGATAACGTTCCCTGTTTTAAATCCCTGTTTTGTTTATTACTTTTTTAAAATATATATTTATAAACCAAACAAATCAAAACCCACAGATGGAAAATTATTTGGAGTATCATAAGGAAATAAAATATTTCCCCGTGATTCTAAGTTAATATCTCAGTAATTTAACAACACATTCATATCTTCCCTCTGTTTTCTGTGGCATGCAAATAAACTAATTATAAACATATGTATATATAGGCTACTGTGTGTGTGTGTGTATATTAACACATATATATTTATGTGTGTGTGATATTTATATATAACAATAAACACAGGAAAGATATCACAATTTCTTTGACAAACACCAAGATAATAAGAAAAATACATATATATTATTCCTACATTATAATCTGTGTGTGTGTATCTTGGTAATTTTGGTGATTATCATTCTTCTGTGTATTGTTACATATTTTTTTTGGTTTGTTTACAGCTAAACCAGGCATATATTAAATCACTGAAGTACTTATATTTTATTTTTGTAAAAAAAAAATAAAAAATAAAAAAATCTAAAAACTAAAAAAGAAAAGTTCTCTCTCAGATTAGTTTCTACATTTCCAACAGTGGAATCAAGCTTGTCTTCGAGTGTTGTACCGCATTCTCACACAGCTTCGAGTTAAAACAAAATCTAGATCGTTATTTACCAATAAACACCAACACATTTCTCCTAAAAGATTGCACGAATTAACAATGAAAAAAATCTACATTCTCAAATATGTTTCACAAAATACACAATTATTCACATCAAAATCTTGATCTTAAAAATGTTTTCTTCGGATAAATCTCATTTAAACAGTTGAAGTCATTATTGTTCTATTATAATTATAGCTAATTAGTTTGAATGATTATTAAAACTTTTCAGTTATCATCTTTAATTCAGTTCAAAACTCTCAACACTTACAATAAGGTAAAATTAGGTTAATAATCTGAACATATACTAACACACACTGTCACATTAACACAATAAAGGTGAATATTAAACGCTGTGAGAATAAGCTGGTCATAAATCCTGTTTTGTTTTTGTAAGCTTCATATTTTAAACGACATTTAATAACACTTTTAAAAACTCACATTATGCTTGAGATTTATCATTCTACGATTTGCATACTGCATTGTGATTTGCTGTGTTTTCTTGAATATATTTGCATTTATATTGACTTTTGTAAAGTCTAAAAGCTGAACTTCAACTCAAAACTATAGAACACTCTAAACAACAGTGAGAGTTCCTCCAGGAAACACATCTAGAGCTTTCAGAACATTTCATCTCCACGACTGTCTAATGTTAAAATGCTGATCAGCAACTCTGAAATCTGAGCAGTTCTCGCCCAGAGCTCTCTCTCTCTCTCTCTCTCTCTCTCTCTCTCTCTCTCTCTCTCTCTCTCTCTCTCTCTCTCTCTCTCTCTCTCTCTCTCTCTCTCTCTCTCTCTCTCTCTCTCTCTCTCTCTCTCTCTCTCTCTCTCTCTCTCTCTCTCTCTCTCTCTCTCTCTCTCTTCTCTCTCTCTCTCTCTCTCCAGGACAAAGGAACGCTCTCCTCCAATCAGACGAGCCGCTCCACTGTTCTCATTAAGAGTGGGAGGAGTCTTGCATGTTTGGAGTGATAGTGATAGTGATATAATATTCACTGATGATCTGATCAGAACTTCAGCGGACTGAACCGGAGCCGGACCCGGAGGAATCTGAAGATATGGGGACGTGGACACACACACTCCACCAGGAGGTATCGCGATAAATACACGTATAACTAATATATCTTTTGAGAAATATGTTCTCCAGATATTTTGAAAGAGATGATTATGAGGTTTAAGATGATTTTTGGATAGAAGCTAAATGAATAAATGTAAATATTCTGATTACAGTAGAACTTTATTCACAAATAGCACAATTCTAACTATTACAACTAAGGGGGAAAATTACTTTAAATGGTAAAAATGTATTAACTAGAACTAGTTTTCCTTTAGTTTGTTATTTCACTCACTCTCACACTCAGTTCTTGGAGAGCACAAGTGCAAGTTTGTCTTGATGTTTTCATCATTAGTATTGTGTGTGTGTGTGTGTGTGTGTGTGTGTGTATGTGGTCAGGCGGACAGTGACGAGTCTCTCCTGAAGCGTGAGGACCGGATCGCGTGTGTGAAGATGAAGGAGGTACACACACACACACACACACTCTTCTGTCTTAAGTCTTGAACGTCGGTGTAAATCCGGCATGTTAGCTTCACTTTAAACTGCCAGTGAAATACATACACTTTGATCATTTGTCTCATCCGTTTAATTATAATCATCTTTGCTCATTATTAACTGTGAACACACTCCGGAAATATTATATAAACATTCCAAGTAAAAAATAATGTATTACACAAAAATAAAAACGAAATTACTCTTCAGTAACTGCAATTTATAATCATTTTTATGCATTAAAATTGTAATTTTCCGGAAACTTTTTTTTTTGAACACTTTTTTTGTCTCTACATCCGTCTGGTTTATTTACCAGACTTAAGTAAATTTTAGACTTAAGTACTGAAGAAAACTTCAGATATATTTTGAACTTTGTTTTAAATTTCATTAAGATTTGAAACCTACTTTAAAGTGGTCATGAAACGCTGGTCTTCTCTCTATTGTGTCGTATATTGAGATAAACACATGTGGGCGGGGCTTGATTGTGTCTGTGGGGAACTGATTGGATGGGTGTGGTTTGCTATTGGCTGATCTCCGGTGAGTGACAGGTTATAGCCCCGCCCACATCATCAGAGAAGAGAAGAGATGCTGCGAGAGGAACTGATTCTCATTCAACATTATTAACACAATACTGATGATGTGCACCCATAGATAATTTAGAATAAACACTGCAATATTACATAAGAACATGTGTGTGTGTGTGTGTCGTGTTCCCGCAGGCGACCCGTTGCACACACTCAGGCTGTCTCTGCGAGTGTTTTCTGCCCGGACGACATCATATCCGGTCATGTGATCGCTGTGATCACGGCTGGGTCGCCCACGGTACGAAACACACGTTTGTTTTGTGATATTTTATAAAACTTGATTCCCGTGTGTGTGTGTGATGGGTTTAGGGGTTAGTGAGGAATAGAAAATACAGTTTGTACAGTATAAAAACCATTACGCCTATGGAATGTGCTCAGATGTATAGCTAAACAAACCTGTGTGTGTGTGTGTGTGTGCGCAGCGGTTGGGAAGCTGTGTCCAGCGCTGGTGTGTTCGGGGCAGGTGGAGATCGTCCACAGTAACGGTGTGTTTGACATCGGGAGTCTGATTCTGTTCGGCACGCAGGCGCTCCCAGTGCGCATGAAGATCCTGCTGGACCGGCTGTTCAGCGTCCTCACACACACACAAGTGCTCAACATCATACACA
>NC_136893.1:739042-761542 GCF_949152265.1 Phoxinus phoxinus
CTCTCTATTGTGTCGTATATTGAGATAAACACATGTGGGCGGGGCTTGATTGTGTCTGTGGGGAACTGATTGGCTGATCTCCGGTGAGTGACAGGTTATAGCCACGCCCACATAATCAGAGAAGAGAAGAGATGCTGCGAGAGGAACTTATTCTCATTCAACATGATTAACTCAATAATGATGATGTGCACCCATAGATCATTTAGAATAAACACTGTGATATTACATAAGAACATGTGTGTGTGTGTCGTGTTCCCGCAGGCGAGCCGTTGCACACACTCAGGCTGTCTCTGCGAGTGTTTTCTGCCCGGACGACATCATATCCGGTCATGTGATCGCTGTGATCACGGCTGGGTCGCCCACGGTACGAAACACACGTTAGTTTTGTGATATTTTATAAAACTTGATTCCCGTGTATGGAATGTGCTCAGATGTATAGCTTAACAAACGTGTGTGTGTGTCCGTGTGTGTGTGTGTGTGTGTGTGTGCGTGTGTGCGCGCAGCGGTTGGGAAGCTGTGTCCAGCGCTGGTGTGTTCGGGGCAGGTGGAGATCGTCCACAGTAACGGTGTGTTTGACATCGGGAGTCTGATTCTGTTCGGCACGCAGGCGCTCCCGGTGCGCATGAAGATCCTGCTGGACCGGCTGTTCAGCGTCCTCACACACACACAGGTGCTCAACATCATACACACTCTGGGCTGGACGCTGCGAGACTATGTGAGAGGATACATGCTGCAGGTGAACACACACACATTCGCTCACACACACTCGCTCACACACACTCACTCGCTCACACACACACACACACACACACACACACACACACTCGCTCACACACACACACTCGCTCACACACACACACTCACTCAGTCACTCACACACACACACACACACACTCACTCACAGACACTCGCTCACACTCATTCACTCACAGACACTCACTCAGTCACACACACACACACACACACACACACACACACACACTCACTCACTCACTCACACACACTCAGTCACTCACACACACACACACTCACTCACACACACTCACTCAGTCATAGGCCTGTCACGATAACAAATTTTGCTGGACGATAAATTGTCCAAGAAATTATCGCGATAAACGATAATATTGTCGATCTGAGACCATTTTCATCTATGTGCAGGTGCATGTGCATGTTTACTGTGTTACCGGCAGTGTTGTGCCAGTTCATACTTAAAAAGAACTAGCTCAAAGTTCAGTTCACACAGATGATAATGAACTAGTTCATGTTCATAGTTCTTTTTTTTTTTTTTATGAACTAAGTTCACATATCTAAAAATGAACTAGTTCACGTTCATTTGTTAAATTCTTTTAACAAAGATGTAGGCTATTATTAATAATAATGTTATTTCAACACAATATCTCGTTATTTCGAAATAATATGTGTGCGTGCATCTGTAAATCCGGTGACGCGTGTATTGATCTTTATTAATAAACAAGTGTTTTCTCTAAAAGTGTCGACTCGGCTGCAAAGATGAAGTTGACGATCGCCGTCTCCGTGTGAACGCGCTTATAGAGAGAAATGCACATAAATAAGCCTAATAATGGATTACTACATAATCAGAGAGTAGCCTTTTTCTTTTTTCGTTTTGAATTATTTCGTTTAAAGACATTTCAAGCTTTGTGTATTTGTCATGTCTGTGTGAGGCATGCACTGAGTTTCGTTAAGTTAGGATGTGCTCTAGTTCACGTGCAATAGCGCGCGGGCGCCTCCGTTATATTTGTTTCGTCGGCCTATTCATTAAATACAGGCAATTGGTTGATGAAAAATTGATTAAAATTAAGATACAATTTATACAAAACGAAATTCACTTTATACAAAACGAAATTCACTTTAAAGAAAGGCTTTCTATAACAACTTCAACTTCAACGGTCAAAATCATGTCTGACCCGCTCCATGTCTCATATTCCGCATATCTCGGTCGTGCTGTTCACTTTTCATAAATCAACATAAATGGAAAAATAAAATAACATTATAATATTTTAACAAATATGAAACGCGCTTTTTTTATGGCTACAACAGTAGGCCTACATATCCTACTCTCTATTTGTACAAATATCTGCACATTAATTTAATTCTGAATTTTAAACACACAAGTTGAAAGGCATTTGTTCAAATCAAGTTCACGGATAATTGTGCGTGCATTTATTAGCCTAATCATTATGATACTAAAATCCTAACAAATAGGCTATGCTATGTACAAAAAATTAGATGAGTTCTCTCGAAAAATCTCGTTCACGTTCATTGTATGAAAAGTGATTCGTTCAGTTCAGCGTTCGGCGAAAATATGAACGTCGTTCATTGAATGCGTTCATGCACAACACTGGGTTTTAGTCGATACTGTTTTACAACAAATGCGACATACCGGCTCGCTCAGGTTAAGTGGTTCACCACGGTCATTCGGTTTGAATCCGAAGTGCTCCCACACTGCAGCTGTCGCGTTTGGCTTTGAAACCGTCTCGTCTTTTCGCTCTTCTCGGCAGATCGCCTCAAGCACTCCCGCCTTCCCACACAAAGTCCATGTGACTGACAAGCGCCGCCTCCCCACACAAAAGACAATGCAACTGACAAGAGGGTTCACTTCTCCTACGCTAAGGAAACGAGAGTTGTCATTCAGTCGCGGATAACAAACAAGTATGCAAATTAAATTATCGCGGCTAGAAAAATTATCGAGGTCATTTTTTTTATCGTGCGATTAATCGATTTATCGACTATCGCGACAGGCCTACTCAGTCACTCACACACACACACACACACAGAGTCACTCACTCACTCACACACACACACACACACACACACACTCACTCACTCAGTCACTCACTCACACACACATACACACTCACACACACTCACTCACAGACACTCGCTCACACACACTCAGTCACTCACACACACACAGACACTCACTCACACACACACACACACACACTCACTCACTCACAGTCACTCACTCACACACACATACACACACACACTCACTCAGTCACTCACACACACACACACACAAACACACACTCACTCACTCACAGTCACTCACTCACACACACACACTCGCTCACACACACTCACTCAGTCACTCACACACACACACACAAACACACACTCACTCACTCACAGTCACTCACTCACTCACAGACACTCGCTCACACACACTCACTCAGTCACTCGCACACACACTCACACACTCACTCACTCACAGTCACTCACTCACACACACACACTCGCTCACACACACACACACACACACACACACACTCACTCACTCACAGACACTCACTCACTCACACACACACACACTCGCTCACACACACTCGCTCACACACACTCGCTCACACACTCACTCACTCACTCACTCGCTCACACACACACACACACTCGCTCACACACACACACACTCGCTCACACACACACACACACACACACACACACACTCACTCGCTCACACACACACACTCGCTCACACACACACACTCACTCACTCACACACACACACACACACACTCGCTCACACACACACACACACACTCACTCACTCACAGACACTCGCTCACACTCACTCACTCACACACACACACACACACACTCGCTCACACACACTCGCTCACACACACTCACTCACTCACACACTCACTCACTCACACACACACTCACTCACTCACTCACACACTCACACACACACACACTCACTCACACACTCACACACACACTCACACATTGAATAACAATGAACCTAATTGAATTTGTATCATAATTGATGAGCTTAGACGCAGAACAGAATTGTCCACATGAGTGTGTGTGATGAAGGCAGGGTCTGCTCTCTCCCTCAGGACTGCATGGGGAAGGTTCTGGACCGCTGGGTCTCCATGAGCCCGGAGGACGAGGTCGCGACCCTGCAGCAGTTTCTGCGCTTTGGGGAAACCAAACCCATCGTGGAGCTCATGTTTGAGGAGATCCGTCCGGGAACAGATCCCAGTCCCTCCGAGGAACGAGATCACTCCCGGAACCCAGCGCTCCCTCAGGCCTTTCCCGTCATCAGCGCGCCGCTCTTCCCAGCGGATCCTCGTCCGGTCCCGCTAACACTGAGCAAACCGAGCGCGTGCGAGACGAGAAACTCAGAGATAAACACACGGCGGGAACACGCCGAGCCGCGTCTCCACGATCCCTCGGGAACACGCGAGCGCCGGCACGGATCGTCCGCGGGGAAAGGCCGCGTGAGCTGCGACGCGTGCGCCAAGACGTTCTACGATAAAGGAACGCTGAAGATCCACTTCAACGCGGTGCATCTGAAGATCAAACACCGCTGCACGATCTCCGGCTGCAACATGATGTTCAGCTCACTGCGCAGCCGCAACCGGCACAGCGCTAACCCCAACCCGCGCCTGCACGCCGCGCTAGAGCACGTGACCCGCAGATTCAGACCTGTTTCCATGGCAACCACCAACACGCGACTGCTCGTGACCCGCGGACGCACGCCTGTTTCCATAACAACTACCGAGACGAGACTGCATGCCACGCTCGATCACGTGACCGGTGGATGCACGCCTGTTTCCATAGCAACTACCCACATGGTCTCAACCGACCATCGTCCAGGCGTCTGTGAAGCTCACAACATCTCAGGAGGAAAAGGAGGAGCTACAGGCAACCGTGCAGCCAATCAGAATGGGCGCGGTGATTTGATTGACATGGCACCTCAAAAGAAGTCGCGGAAGTCCAGCACGCCGCTGAAGTTCAAGCCGGAGGTTCGCAGCGAGAATGATGGTGATCACGTCACAATATCACCACGGCGACTAGTCAACAGTCTCCATGGCAACAAGCATCACACGTTCAACACTCGTAACTACAAACGGCTTCCCAAGACACCGTATGGTTACCGTAGCAGTGTGGAAGAGGGAAACGACTGGATGATGGGAGAGGTTCCAAGAGTGGAAGACGAACGGAGAGAGAGATGTCGACATCTGCTAAAGGTCAAAGAGGAGATGAGTGACCCCACCTGTGACTGTAGAGGTCATCGCCATAGCAACCTGTGACACTGTAGTGGTCATCCACATAGCAACCTGTGACTGTAGAAGCCATCCACTTAGCAAGCTGTGACTGTAGAGGTCATCACCATAGCAACCTGTGACTGTAGAAGTCATCCACATAGCAACCTGTGACTGTAGAGGTCATCACCATAGCAACCTGTGACTGTAGAGGATATCACCATAGCAACCTGTGACTGTAGAAGCCATCCACTTAGCAACCTGTGACTGTAGAAGTCATCCACATAGCAACCTGTGACTGTAGAAGCCATCGCCATAGCAACCTGTGACTGACAGCTTGAGTGTGTTCCTGGTTTTATTGTGAGCGATTCATCAAAGCATGTTTTCATTTAAAAAAAAAGATGTGTATTTGTGAACTTGAAACTAAATATAATTACTTGTAATGATGTTGGCTCAAAATCTTGTAGGATCTTGTAAGTAATAAAGGTTCCGGAGATAAGATTATATTACATGCTTCAACAATCATGTAAAAAAGTCCTAACAGTCAACACAAGCTTTCAGATGCAATTCTCTTCTAACCTGATCTTTCTCCACTGATGACCATTCAAAATGTGTATATATTGTATTATTAATTGTACATTTGTTGCATTTTCATCTTAGCTGCGTACAAAAAGTGTGGAACAATGTACATAAATTATATATAGCCTTTCAAAAGACAATATTTTAAAAAGAAAAAATATACAATACAACTATATCTAGTTTTAAAACTCGCTTAAAAACTCCTCTATTATCTCAGGCTTTAACTCTCCCGGGAACTGGTGTTCTTCACTGAATTCTGTGTTTCCTTTGAACTTGTGTTATTTATTTCTGTTAATCGTGTTTATTTATTTCTATCTATCTTTGTTTAACACTTTGGGTAACTGCTGATGTATTAAATTGTGCTTCATAAATAAATGAAAAGTAAAAAAAAAAGTAAAGTGTTTACTGCAGTCATGTTGTGTCATGTCTTCTCGAGCGCGACCCCGTGTCCCAGTGCTTCCGGGCCGAGAAAGAGAAACTAACATCAGGATCGCGGAATGCGACTGAGAGGAATGTAAATAATTAGGCTACACTAAACCCAAGTAAGTATCACTCCATATATTTCTGGTCATTTCATCTCGATTTAAAAACAACTAAGATGAAATGTATTAATTATATTTGAGTTATTTTTATGTTCGATATTCGCCGGACATCGTGTCCCCTTGTCCCTGTTCTACAGTCTTATTAATTTTAACATTATGTTGCATTATATCGAGATATTCATTCAAAATCACCTGCGTGCGTTATAGCGTAAATCATACATGAGAATGCTTTAACTGCGCATGTCTAAGGGACCATCTGCCAATTTACACCAACCGCGTTAAACGTATAATTTGTATTATTTAAAACTGTGTTTACTCCACATTTGGTGATAAATCTGGTGGTGTTATGTTTATTGCCAGGCTCCATTAGAGTAACCACGTCAGGTCAGACTGAGTTTGTTGTCCGGCTGCTGAGAAGAGCAAATGTCTGTTAGTTTGTTGACAGGAATGCAGAGTCTAGATGAAGCCATGGACTCCAGAAAGAGGTGACACCAGCAATCATACAACATTACATCAGTTTAACTTCACATCAGTGCCTGCACACTGATAGACTGCAATTAGATAGATTAGTATTTAAATTCTTGACAACATTTACTTTGGTGCTGTAAGTGATTTTAATCTTAGCATTTACTAAGTCTAATACATTAATAAAATCAAAAGTTGTATTTGTTAACATTAGTTAATGCACTGTGAACTATGAACAAATTACACTAAAGTTAACAAAGGTGATTAAAGATTAAAGATTGCTCACTTAGTTCATGTTAGTTAAAAAATAACTGTTAACAATGAGATCTTATTGTGAAGTGTGACCTTTATTTTTGATGCTCTGGATAACAACATTAGCCACTTTTTTTTCCTTCTTTTTTTTTTTTTTTTTTTTTTAAATTAAATTTACAATTATCATATCATTCTAAATATTAAAATACCTTCTGACCATCACATCCAAGCATCCTAATTTGAAATCATTTCTCTTTCTAAAGGCCTACATACACAGTTATGATAATACTATTATTGTTCAATACTTTAATACTATTTTATGCAAACAGACATTTTAGTATCTCAGCATAAATCATAATCTTGACTGAGATTTTTTATTTTTACTCCAGGCTTAATTTCCACTTGTTTTTCCCGGTTTCCCATTACATTATTGTGGCTGATATTCAGAAACTTTGGTTTTGTTTAGTGAATCTCAAGCTTTTAGACCCCAAGGCTCCTCATGTTCAAATAGACAATAGTCGATAGCTGCTCATTTTCAAGTAAATACATAAAATAATTATAAATTAAAAAAATTCAACCAAAATTCTTCAGGATTTAGACATTTTACTACCCATGAATTTACATAATATATATTTTTAATTTTTTTAAAAGTTATGTTTTACTCACAAATAGCGACAGTATTAAACTGCTGTTGTTTCTCTGTGTTCTTTAAAAGGAGATGTTCCCCTGAGCCCAGCGGTGTGTCCAGCGCGTCGATGGATCCTCCGCCTAAACTCAGCTCTAAACGCAGGTGAGGAACGTCTCGTGGTTATTGCTGTATGAAAATGACAAAACAAGTCAGTGGGGCTTACATAGACTATTGGAGACTAGTCAAGTAGTTAATTACACAAACACTACTCTGCAGATCTGAGTAAACATTATTTTAGTTACACAACATCTGTAATTGTGTTTCATATCAGTATTGATTAACCCCGTAAAGCCTGATATATGAAATAAAAATCTGATAATTTAGTGAAATGGAACAATTTATTGAATCTTTGGACAAAATATGCACAAGAAGTTTGCATTTTTGAGTATATTTGATCCATCAGGCTTTTATGGCTCATATAGTCTGATATATTGAGAATATGAAGGCTCAGTTTTATTCAGAGGCCCAAACTAAGCAAATATATGATGCAGATGCTGACATTGAAATATGACATATGAAATTCTGATGCTTGTAATTTAAATCAATGAGATCTTTATCACAGTATAGCAGATACTTGCAAAAAAAGCATATAAATATCAATATCTGCCAATAATGTCTTAGTAAGATTATATTTAAATGCTTAGTTTTATCAAAGCTCAATGATGATTGAAAGATTCCTCAAAAGCCTGATGATCATATTTGATACTCAAATAACTATGAAAATAGAAATATGCTTATCATCTGTTTGTTGAATGCTTTTTGAAAGGAGATCGGCCTCGCCTTCAGTTGTGAGCTGTGTGTCCGCCGCGTCGATGGATCCTCCACCTAAACTCAGCTCGGGAGGCTCTTCTGCTAAACTGAGGTGAGGAACATCTCCTGGATGAAGCACATTTATTATCAGATTATCAGATGACCATTTAAAGAGCACCAATAATGCTTCTAGACATCTTCATCTGTGTTTAGTGAATCAATGTATTTACATGCTTGAGTAAATATGTACATGTTCAGCTACAGTAACAAACAGGAGGGATCAAAATCCTCAGATGACGAGATGTCGCTGGATGCCATCTTCAGGGTGAGTTTCAATGAGTGTTTGTCAAATACTGTAGGAATTATAGGCCTCTTGACTGAATATTATCCTGAATTCCCACTTCTTACATTAGGACTTCATGATCAATCTAATTAAAATTGTGATGTGGCTTAGTGCTATTCATCAAAATTCAAAGGCTGCGATTGGATTAAATAAATGTATGCGCTGTGAGATTCAGAGTGAAGAACAGCACTGTGTTTATTTACATGCGAGCGGCTCGTGATCCAGTGTTTTCAGCCTCTCTGTTCACAGTAAATGCTTCATCTTTTAAGTTTGAGTCACTTTAACATGCACCTGAAAACAAAATGTGCGCAAGTCATCTTCACATACTTATATTGAGAAACTCTAATCTTCAGATGAGCCACTTTAAGGCAAATCATTTATTTTACAATAATTTATCATTTTAAAATAAAGAAATGAAGACAGCCATAAATATTAGTATTACAGTTATATCAATATATCACAATTATTTTATAATTATTAATTTAAGACATTTCTCCTTATATAGAACCTTTTTGGCATTTAAATTGAGTCAAGAGCCCTAGAGTTATATATATATAACCTCAGTGAATCTTTTTCTAAGAGTGTTGTCTAGATATATTTACAATGTGTTATTCAGAGGTGTTTAAATAATCAGTGATTTCTGATTTCAGGATCTTGAGGACACAAACATCTTATTGATGAAGAAAGAGCTGAGCAGGTTGAAGAAACTGCTGAGGCCAGATTTCCCAGCATGCTCTGGGAGTGAGGAGGAGGATGATGATGATGAGGGTCAGAGCCGAGTGAGGGAGGGAGTTCTGAGGATCTCGCTTCAAGTCCTGCGGAAGATGAACCAGACAGACCTCGCTAACACACTACAGACCAGTACGAGACCCATTTGAAACTCTCTGTGTGGAGGCATATGGTAGATTGTGTGCAACGGGTTTTTCAGCAAAGTTTTGATCATTTAAAGGCCTTTGCATTTTAAGTACAGTATGATACAGTAGGCTTTATATGGTTAAGTCAATTTGTTCACAGATTTATAATGCATTGTTTTTCTGTTTATTTAATGGTCTACTAATTTCAGAATTGTTTCTATTGCATATTGCAGAGCTGATCTCAGTGAGTCAGCACCAACTGAAGTCCAGACTGAAACAGAGATTTCAGAGCATCAGCGAAGGAGTCTCTAATGGAGGACACGTGACACTTCTGAACGAGATCTACACAGAGCTTTACATCACAGAGGGGGGGACTGGAGACGTCAACGACGAGCATGAGGTGAGACAGATCGAGACCTCGTC
Source organism: Phoxinus phoxinus (assembly GCF_949152265.1). Classification (NCBI taxonomy): domain Eukaryota; kingdom Metazoa; phylum Chordata; class Actinopteri; order Cypriniformes; family Leuciscidae; genus Phoxinus; species Phoxinus phoxinus. Next base: position 748,954 of record NC_136893.1, read on the forward strand.
ATCCAGAGATCTGGAGACACCGATCAGATGTAATGACATCTTCAAACCCTTACCTGGACGAGACAAAGCCATCAGGACGGTTCTGACCAAAGGAGTCGCCGGAATTGGAAAAACCGCTTCTGTGCAGAAGTTCGTCCTGGACTGGGCTGAAGGGAAAGCCAATCGGGATGTTCACTTCATATTTCCACTTTCTTTCCGAGACCTCAACTTGATGAAGGAGAAGCGGATGAGTCTGATGGAGCTTCTCCACTGTTTTTTCACAGAAATGAAACCGATAGAATATAACGACTTCAAAACAATCTTCATCTTTGATGGTCTGGATGAGTGGCGTCTTCCTCTGGACTTCCAGAACAATGAGATTTTGTGGGATGTGAACGAATCGGCTTCAGTGGACGTGCTGCTGACCAACCTCATTAGAGGAAACCTGCTCCCGTCTGCTCGCCTCTGGATCACCACACGACCGGCTGCAGCCAATCAGATCTCTCCAGAGTGTGTCGACCAGGTCACAGAGGTCAGAGGCTTCAGAGACCCTCAGAAGGCTGAGTATTTTCGGAAAAGGATAAAAGATCAGCGTCTGGCCAGTAGAATTGTCGCACACATCCAGTCGTTGAGAAGCCTGCACGTCATGTGCCGCATCCCAGTGTTCTGCTGGATTTCCGCCACTGTTCTGGGGAAGATATGTGAAGCAGATGGTGCAGAGATTCCCAAGACTCTCACTCAAATGTTTACACACCTGCTGATTGTCCAGACCAAACTGAAGACCCAGAAGTATGATGGGAAATGGGATCTACAGGAGGTCCGAAAGAGCATCCTGTCACTTGGGAAACTGGCTTATGAACAACTGGAAAAGGGGAACCTGATCTTCTACGAGGAGGATCTGAGACAGTGTGGCATTGATGTCCGAGAAGCGTCCGTGTGCTCTGGAGTTTGTACGCAGATATTCAGAGAGGAGTTTGGGCTGCAGTTGGAGAAGGTGTTTACCTTTGTGCATCTGAGCGTTCAAGAGTTTCTCGCTGCCTTGTACAAGTTCCTTTCCTTTGCTCAGGACAAGAATGAGTTCTCGATGACGGATTTTATGAAGAGCGAAGTGGACAGGGCCTTGCGGAGCGAGAACGGACACTTAGATCTCTTCCTCCGCTTTCTTCTGGGACTTTCGCTGGAGAGCAATCAGACTCTCCTGCGGGGATTATTCACACCGAGAGAAAGCTCCAGTTGCACGCTGGACACGGTCGAGTACATCAAGAGTAAAATCCGAGAGAATCCTTCCCCGGAGAAGTCCATCAATCTGTTTCACTGTCTGAGCGAGCTGAATGATCATTCCCTGCTGCAGGAGGTCCAGACGTACCTGAGCCGCAGCACAGGTGGCCAGCGCCTCTCCGGAGTCCAGCTCTCTCCGGCCCAGTGGTCGGCGCTGGTGTTCGTGCTGCTGAACTCCACGGAGGACCTGGATGAGTTTGAACTGAGGGAATATGATCTATCAGAGGAGTGTCTTCTGAGGCTGCTGCCGGTGGTCAAAGCTTCCAGAAAAGTGGAGTGAGTATATCATAGTATTAAGTTGCTTGTATAAAGAAAAAAAAAGTACAGAAAATTGGAAACAGAAAACAGAAAGAAATATTGGATCTGTAACACAAATAAATAGTTAAATTAGGGCTGCACAATATCAACCTTAGTCCACATTACATTCAGTACATTTTAATATAATAATAATTAGGGCTGTCCGTTAAACGCGTTATTAACGGCGTTAACGCGAACCAATTTTAACGGCGTCAATTTTTTTATCGCGAGATTAACGCCTAGCAAACTTTGTAGTTTTTTTAACATGCTTTTGCAACAACTATAACGTTATTAAAACTACAACACCACACCGGATCTAGCTAGACCAGAAACAAAACAACAGACACGCCGCACACACTTGTTTGGGCTTGCGATCCGGCCAAACGAGAAGCCCAGCGCCGAGCCGTGTCTAGGACAACTGAGCGCGTCTAGCACATCGGACGCGCACTTTATGGCCAGCAATAAAAACGCTGAATGGCGCCGCCGGTGTGTGTACACTCTTAGAGAATAATGTGTTCGAATTTTAAATACGAGGTGCTGCGCGACGCGGCGCTTCTCGTCTGAACGTTACGTTTTGAGTGGATGAATGATGAGCGCGAGACGCCGAAATGCCAATAAGATTCTGAATGGAAAGTTTACTTTTAAAAAGTTTCCAAATGGTTCAATTGACAAGACCAAAGTGATCTGTGTGTTTTGTCGTTGTGAACTGAGCTATCATCGCAGCACGTCCAGTCTGAACTTGATGGCCAAGCACACACACACACAGCTAATGCGTTTCTACATCAGTAACGTTACCTCATCAGTATTTCTTTCACCCTTTTATTGATGGACATTGTTACATTGTGTGAGAGATTATTTGCTCCAAGTGAGAATGTTAGTGTGAAATTGAACACAGTATATGCCAATGTTGTTTTCAAAAAAAAAAAAAACATTTGCACAAACATAGCAAGCCGATCCACTTTTCCATGTTGATAAGAGCATTAAAATGTGAAAAAATAATTGGACAAAAAGAAATCAAGAGACATTTAGAATAGATAAAAATGTGCGATTAATCGCGAGTTAACTATGACATTAATGCGATTAATCGCGATTAAATATTTTAATCGTTTGACAGCCCTAATAATAATAATATATTTATAAGCACACTTATTATAAGACCAGATTTAAATAGTCTGAGGGTAAGAAAGTAGGGTTACATTCAAGGATTACATGAACTGGTTTAAGTTAGTGTCTGTGTAAATCTATACTGTGTGCTGTTGTTGGGGATAACAACACAGAAATATTCTTTCTCTCCCAGTCTGAGGGGTTGTAATCTCACAGATCAAATCTGTTCAGCCCTGGCCTCCGTGCTCTGCTCAAACTTCTCACGTCTGAGAGAGTTGGACCTCAGTGACAACAACCTCCAGGTTTCAGGAGTACAGCTTTTCTCTGCGGGACTGAAGAATCCTCACTGTAAACTGGAGATACTGAAGTAAGACTCTTTGTATAAGAATATTTGGCAGTGTGCCTTTTTTAATAGAGTGCCGTTTTAACAGTCGGATTCCAGAAGTAAAAACCGTTTAAGAAGTAAATGATAAACCGTTAAAGTAAGACCTACTGTGAGCTATGTTACCCAAGATGCTGCACAGAAAATTCCATTAATCAGAGAGTCGAGACAAGCAAAATGATTCTAAAGATCTCGTTAGCTCCGGCCACTCCCATAAAGTATTGTAAATTATGTAATCAAGGCGGTCTTTCAAATACTTTTTTGATTCAAATTAAATTTTGTAATATTGTGAATCTCCTCTTAGCTGGTTGGTTTGGTTCATGGCTTATAATGCTTTTAACGAAGACTATTTGTTAATGCTTTTAACGAAGACTATTTGAAATCCCTAAGGGAAATATTACTGGAAACAATACTTTCGGAACTAACAACACTGAAAAAGTGGGCCGGACTGATGCGCTGTATTGCAAAGTGTGTTTCAGTTTTAATGACATTTCGTTCCTCTCTAAATGTCTAAATGTGTTCTGATATTACGTGTGCTCTCAATATTAATAATTTGAAATTGAATGCAAATGTTAATGCAGGTTGTGTAACTGCAATATTCGAGAGGAAGGTTGTGCTGCTCTGGTTTCAGCACTGATATCAAACCCATCACATCTGAGAGAACTCAATCTGAACTCTAATAAACCAGGATATTCAGCAGTGAAACTTTTGTCTGTTCTACTGGAAGATCCTCACTGTAAACTAGAGAAAATACAGTGAGTGATATCTGTTTTATATATATTTTTGTATGTATTAATTTTTTCTTACATTTTTTTCACAACAAATACACAAAAATTGTTGCATTCACATTTTAAGCAGCAATACAGCTTAATTAAAGTGTGTTGAGCCGTAGACGTAAACACTGAGTGTTTCTTCTCTCTGTAGGCTGTATGACTGCAGGATTGGAGAGGAAGGTTGTGCTGCTCTGGCTTTAGCACTGATATCAAACCCCTCACATCTGAGAGAACTCAATCTGAACAATAATGAACTGGGAACTTCAGGAGTGAAGCTTCTCTCTGGTCTACTGAAGGACACAAACTGTAAACTGGAGAAACTACAGTGAGTTGGAACAACGCTGGCATGATATCCCAAGCCATTGTGTCCTGTAGAGTCAACCCTGATCAAATGCACCTGAACCAGCTATTCAAATTCTTCAGTAGTACTAGAATATTACAGGCAGTTCAGTTTGACCAATGTTGGCCCTGAACTCGGCAGGACAGTGAACATAAGCTTTTCCAACAACTGACCTCACTTCATCCATGGTGAAGTTTGCCGTGCTGAATGGAAAGTGTGGCATGGGCCTTGGCAGCTGAAACGGGCATACCCCCAGTGGGGTGTCTCTGTAGGGGTCACCGTGTGCTGCTGCCACGCTATTCTCCACATCCTCCTTGGAACACCTAAGTTGCCCGCTCTTAGGCTTTCCTAGAAGGTCAGCTGTAAACTGGAAGGGGTTGTTAAAAAAGGCATTCCACTTACAGCGCTTTTCTCCGTGTTTCTTCCGGAGTGACTCTGCTTTGCGGAGAAGAATTAAGTTTTTCCGCACCTCCGCCCGTATCTGGTTTAGTGCTGGTTTCTCCTCATCATTCGCCTTCTGCCATCTTCTCCTGAGTGTTCTCAGTTGCTCCCGTAATTCTTTAATCTGGCGCTGCCTCCTGCTTGGACCAGCTGGTGGTCTTCTAACATTGCATTCCTTTACACCAAAGGTGTCCAGACATGTGTGAAATACAGTTTTTACCATGGTTTTGATCTTCTTGGTTACATCTCCCTTAAGAGTATTGTCCAGGGTGATGTCCAGGTCTCTATCCAGCTGGGCCCATCTGCGGTCTCTTCTTGACCTTCTTGATCTGCGGTCTCTTCTGTTTATGACTTCTTGACTCTCAGTCATAAACAGCAATTGTTCAATTTTAAACTTACCACTATCATACTTATAACTAATTATGAATGGAGAATTAATGCTAAAATGTTGTTGCTTGGTGAGAAGAAAAATTATTGTAATTTTGTCATCAGGCAAATGTTTGTTTCTGATGCAAATGTGTTTTTCTTTATCTCTCTGCAGGCTTGATGACTGCAGTATTGCAGAGGAAAGTTTTGCAGTTTTACTTTCAGGTCTGAGATCAAACCCTTTACACATCAGAGAACTTAATCTGAGCTGGAACAAACCAGGAGATTCAGGAGGGAAGCTTCTCTCTGATCTACTGAAGGACCCACAGTGTAAACTGGAAATACTACAGTGAGTGATGTTTCATATTCAAGACTTCAAAACACAACCTCACCAACATTACATGAAGAAATAAACTTGAACTAGAAGGTAAGACACTTGTAAGGTGGCATTTCTGGTGGCTCAACAAAAAAAAAATCAATGTTGGAGTGAATGTTTCTCTCCAAGTACTTTAGTGAGGTACTGTTAACTTTAATAGCCCACATTTCTAAATGCTCAACTGGTCTCTTAACAAATTGAATTTTGATAAAGTTCCCCTCATTCTTATCTTTTACCTGCAAAATAGGAGTGTTGAGCTGTATGACTGTGTTCACACTTGGCAGGGCTGTTTGGATTAAAACGTACTGTGGTGTGATTACACTGTTAGTGAACGCTGCGCAAACAAGTGTACCGAGATCCCTGAAAAGGTGCGTCTTGGTCCACTTCCAAATGAACTCTGGTGTGGTGCAACATTCAAAGGCATTTAAATGGACCAAAAGCAGGATGTGATGTCATGAGATGCAACCCTAAAAAGGACAGAATGTTCAAGCATTCCTTGTTCTACTCGTCATAGTCGCAATGTTTCCCATTATAGTTCGGTACAGGCATCAGAAGCGTGTCTCCTCGCAGCAGATCTTCATTTGCATGTGTGACGGAGGAATTCCTGTCGCTGTTTTGACTCCTTTACAAATTTTATAAGCACTTCAAGAATTTTCAGCAAGTTAAAATACCATCCTATATACACACAAACAATGAGCGTTTAGCCCAGCAAATATATTTTATTGTTTTTGTTGCTTTATATCTTCAAGTACAGTGTTAGAAATGACAGTGTAAATGCTAAGCGAACCAAAACTAAATTGATAATTTTCCTTTTGGTTCCGGACTAAAATAACCAAGAGAAGTGAACTACAAGTGTGAACACACCCTGAGTGTCTTTCTCTCCTCAGGTTGGAGTGCTGCAGTATTGGAGAGGAAGGTTGTGCTGCCCTGGTTTTAGGTCTTTTATCAAACCCATCACATCTGAGAGAACTCAATCTGAACTACAATGAACCAGGAGATGTAGGAGTGAATTTTCTGTCTATGCTACTGAAGGAACCACACTGTAAACTGGAGAAACTAAAGTAAGTGATGATTGTTAATCATTTTATCAAATCAATGTGTATTATATTTTTAAATGTTTCATTCTTCATTCTGTATTGAATGCAGAATTTGTGTTGAGCAGTAATTGTCAGCCGTTCTCTTCTCTACAGGCTGGAATATGACAGCATTGGAGAGGAAGGTTGTGCTGCTCTCGCTTCAGCACTGAAATCAAACCCCTCACATCTGAGAGAACTCAATCTGAGCTGGAACAAACCAAGATTTTCAGCAGTGAAGCTTTTGTCTGATCTACTGAAGGATCCACACTGTAAACTGGAGAAACTACAGTAAGTGATGTTTTAAATATTATTTGTATTTCATATTTCTAGATATATTTAAGGTAACACTTTATTTCGATTGTCCACTCTAATAACTATAAGTATATTTGTAACTATATGTAAACTAGCAGTCATTAGATTATTTGTAGATTGTCTGCTTAATATCTGCTAACACTTTATTTTGATGCTCCTCAACAGACATTCTACTGACTATAAGTAATTATACAACTACGTCAACTTATTCTACTAACCCAAACCCTAACCCTACAGTCTACTAATACTCTAATGATAGTTAGTTGACATGTAGGTGCAAAGTTACTTACTGTATATTTAGTAGAATGTCTAAAGTGGAATACTGAAATAAAGTGTAACCATATTTACCATATTTAATTCCAAACTTTCTCCTCTACATTTTTTGTACAACAATCATATAAAGCCAATAGCACACAATGTAAAATAATTTCAGTGGACTGATATTGTGGTTACTGTATGTTCAGTTCATCAGCATCAGTAGTTCGTAGGGCTGCACGATCTATGTAAAAATCGAATTGCGATCATTTTGATTAATTTCTGATTTGCTGTGTAATTTTGTAAATTACTTAATTATATATCAGTATGGCTATAATAATTAAAAGCAATACAAAATTATTATAATTAATTAAACAAATGCGAAAATAAGAAATATTACTACTGTAATATTTCACTGTAAAATAAGAAAAATATAATAGTAACTGTAAAATAACAATGCTAATGTTTATGGTTGTCTTAATTTCTTAATTTTCAAATGTTAAATGTTCTACTGGAAGATCCTTACTGTAAACTAGAGAAAATAGAGTGAGTGATATTTTATTATATTATCAAATCATTCTCTGATTTATATACATTTGATGTATTATTTTTCTTACATTATTTCACAACAAATACAGCAAAATTGTTGCATTCACATTTTAAGCAGCAATACAGCTTAATTAAAGTGTGTAAACACTGAGTGTTTCTTCTCTCTGTAGGCTGTATGCCTGCAGGATTGGAGAGGAAGGTTGTGCTGCTCTTGCTTTAGCACTGATATCAAACCCCTCACATCTGAGAGAACTCAATCTGAACAATAATGAACTGGGAGCTTCAGGAGTGAAGCTTCTCTCTGGTCTACTGGAGGACCAACACTGTAAACTGGAGAAACTACAGTGAGTGGTTTCATTTTAGTGTATTTTTTTGGAAAATATTAGTGTATCGTACCAACATTAGCAGGATGTGTTTTTTTCAAACAAATACATATACTTTAGTGGTTCTCAAACAGGAATGACTTAAGAGTATTTAAATTAATAAATGATTATCATTATATTTAAATAAACTTCCTCTAATCTAAGTTAAAATACTAAAAAGACACAAAATCAAGATGTAAACTGAAAACTCTGCAAAATGTATTTTGCTTTTCCCCCAATAACTATTGTTTTTATTTTATAAGTGTTCTTTAAATAGTTTCAACAGTTCTTGAAGTGTCAAAAAAAAAGAATGAATCATGGTTATTAATTTAATATGTCAATACTTTAAGTTTCAAGTATTTTATTTTATTTGAATTTGGAGTGCGGGACGGTTTGGACTGCAGAGTGAAATGACTTGCCTGAAAGTGACTTAAGATTTAGCTTGGTGCTGAATCTCTCTTTCTCTTTACAGGCTGGAATACTGCAGTATTGGTGAGGAAGGTTTTGCTGCCCTGATTTCAGGTCTGAAATCGAACCCGTCACATCTGAGAGAACTCAATCTGAGCAGGAACGAACCTGGAGACTCAGGAGTGAAGCTACTGTCTGGTCTCCTGAAGGATCCACAGTGTGAACTTGAGAAACTAGAGTGAGTAACATATTGCGTTTTTAAACACGTTTTCATACACAGTGTCACTCACTTCTGTTCATGCATGAGTGTTAAGGCATTTTTCTCCCTGCAGGCTTGATGACTGCAGTATTGGTGAGAAAGGTTTTGCTGCTCTGGTTTCAGGTTTGAGATCAAACCCCTCACACATAAGGGAGCTCAATCTGAACTCTAATAAACCAGTGTTCTCGGGAGTAAAGCTACTCTATGATCTACTGGGAGATCAGCACTGTAAATTGGAGAAACTACAGTGAGTGATATTTCATATGTCTCAAAACCCATACAGACTTGATGACAGTTATAAACAACTGTCTAAAAACAATGTTGGTGAAAAATCTTAATGTTAGCATTGGATGGAAGTATATTTATGATGTATGAAAGTTCAGCTCTACGTGTCTTTCTCTCCTCAGGTTGGAGTGCTGCAGTATTGGAGAGGGAGGTTGCGCTGCTCTGGCTTTAGCGTTGAGATCAAATCCCTCACATCTGAGAGAACTCAATCTGAACTACAATGAACCCGGAGATTCAGGAGTGAAACTTCTGTCTGTTCTATTGATGGACCCACGCTGTAAACTGGAGAAACTAGAGTGAGTGATATTATTATTATCGAATTAAAACAAGGCACAGTGATGCATTTAGCAGAACATTTTAACTTGATGTTTAAATTTAAGGGTTTGTTGACCCAAAAATGAAAATTCTGTCATCATTTACTTACCTTTGTGTTGTCACAATCCCATAAGACTTTTGTTCATCTTCGGAACACAAATTAAGATAATTTTAATAAAATCTGAGCCAGTTCTGTACTTGCCTTTGACAGCTACGCAACTACCACTTTGATGCTTCAAAAAGTTCATAAAGATTTTGTAAAACTAATCCATATGAATTGAGCGGTTTAGTCCAAATTTTCTGAAGAGACATGATCACTCTATATGATGATGAACAGATTGAATTTAGGATTTTATTCACATATAAACATTGATCAGCGGACATAAACGGAAATGTCACTTCCTGTTTGTCTGTTTTGGTCTTGTCTTCTTATGTGTTTTATACACTTATAAAAATGGACTTTGAAGTGTCTTCAACTGAAGGACTTCAACTGCGTTTGTGTTTCTGTGATTCCCGCTGGTGTGTTCAGTTCTGCCACTTGTTGTGGTGCTTCATCCGGCCTTCCTGAGTCCACCGGCCTACCAGAGTCCACCGGCCTGCCTACCTGACCGTGTTCATAGTGTGGTTGCTGCGGACTAAGCATCTTTCTCTGGAGAATTTCGTTGCGATTGCCGTTGCGTGTTCCTGTTTGCTGGCTTCCCCGAGGACCAGTTTTGCCCGTTTATTGGTCCCCGAGGAATCTCAAACGTGCTGCGTAACAGATGAGAATGAACCTCATTGGTTCTTCTGGAAGCTCAAACGTGCTGCAAGGTGATGAATGTTTATATGTGGATAAAGTCCCATTCACAACTGAACGATAACTATAAAGATAACTATTTGCATCCACACCAACGAACGATAACATTCTGTTTATTCTAAGCTTGCGCGCTGTGGTTTCAAAGTTTGTACAATATGTCATTGAACATGTTTTTGCTGTTCTTGTTGCATTTACACGACTTTACTCAGCAGATGTCCTCAGCATGCTGTGTTTTGAATGAATCTAGCAAGTGCATGCGATCTAATCTAACAGTGAATTTAGCTGACATAGTTAATATAGTAGAATAAAACACTTCAAAGGAAGTAAGACAATGTTGTTGAAACTAGCGCTGGATACCTGAGGTTATTTTATGCTACACTGTTTGCTAGTCTGGCATAATGTTCTCATCTCTGTTAGGGTTAGGAAACAAATCTTTCTGAAAGTGATCCCAACGATATTGTTACTCTATATTCTATAGAGTAACAATAGAATCTGTAGACAAATCTGTGGTGTCTGCTATTCTTTTCATATTTAGAAATCATATTGATTTTTAGAACTGTATCTTTATAGTTATCGTTCTTGGTGTGAATAGGCCTTAAAAGCCTAAATTCTGTTTAATCTGATCATCATATAATGTGATCGAGTCTCTTCAGAAAATCTGGAATGAACCACTCAATTCATATGGATTAGTTTTTACGATTTCTTTATCAACTTTTGTGACACTAAAGCTTATCTGCCTCCAGAAAAAGTGCTAAATATTTTGATTTGCTAAACTCTGTACTTTATACAAACAACAAGATGCATACTTCCTATTATGACCATTACTAATTAATATTATTACTAATAAGACAGTTTTATTATTAAGTATGTAAGCCGGCGATGTATTCTCAATGGCTCCTGCTGGATTGAGTATTGAGTGTTTCTCTTTGTCTCTGCAGGTTGTCGCACTGCAATATTAGAGCCCGAGCATGTGCTGCTCTGAGTTCAGCTCTGAGTTCAAACCCATCACACCTGAGAGAACTCAATCTGAACTATAATCAGGACATTTAACACTCTCGGATCTACTGGATGCACATTGTTAAGTCAAACTAATGTTACATTTCAAAAAACTGTGTAAATGTGTAAATACACGTTCAGTATGTTTGAGTGGGGCACAACCTAAGTTGTAACACACTTGTTTTAAATAATTCCACACAAGCCAGCATTACGCAACTTGTGTATTAATGTATAGTGTATTTACTAGTTGCCATATCAACACTATATAGAGAAAAAATTGCGCCAAAATTAAGAAATCTTTGGAAGATATCACTGAACATTATTCAACCATAGCAAAAGTAAATTTCTTACTAATGTTAATTTTTCATCTGCTTTTTGTGTTTATTTGAAATTAGACAAATCTGATATTATGTTAATCTCCGATCTGTTATTTAACAGTTGAGATATTTCTCTAATGCTTCATTAGAAGACACTAGCAGGGTTTAAATCCCAGATCTGCAGTTGTGCATGTTGTCACACTGCGTTACAACGAGCCCCTATTAGAACTACGCTATTCTATTCTAGACTTTTATTAATTCTATTGAGAAACCATGAGAAAAAGGTAAATAGAGACTGAGAGTCAATATTATGTACATGTATAACATTTGTTTATTTTTAATTATGAAAAAATGCCATTATTTTATATGGAAAAGTTATTAATTGTATTTTATTGAGAAAATATTGTGCCCCGCTCTCCCCTATATCCTTTTTTTAACAACTGACTTTCCAAAGTCGGAAGGTTTTTCTGTTTCACTTAATTAAGTAGTATGTTAAGGTTTCCATGTTCATGGTTGTAAACCTAATGTATATATTTGTAATTAAAATATGGATTTTACAAGCCTAAAAAGGAATATGTTTTCACTATAGGGCTTACTTACTTTATTAACATAATGGGTAATACTTTACAATAAGGTTTATCAGTTAACATTATTTAACGTATTAACGAACATAAACTAACAATGAGCAATACATTTGTTTGTTTTTTATTATTAATCTTTGTTAATGTAAGGTAATAAAAAATACAGCTATTCGTTGTTAGTACATGTTAGTTTACAGTGCATTAGCTAATGTTAACAAATACAACCTTTGATTTGAATAACGTAGTAAATGCGGAAATTAATATTAACTAAGATTAATAAATGCTGTAGAAGTATTGTTCATTCTTAGTTCATGTTTGTTAACTGAGGTAGTTAAATAATGTTAACTAATGAACCTTATTGTACAGTGTTACCACATCATTTATGTGACAAACATATACGTATATTGTCAGTAATTAGCTACAATCAGTTAGTAATGATGAACATTGGCTCTTGATAGATATCGAGACAAACTTAAAAGTTAATTATAATCGATTTGGTCTATATATTGTTTAATTTTGAAAATGAACACCTTGCACGCGCGCTACACTGAGGTAAAATCCCGCCCGCTTTCTAACTGACGTCTTTGAAAAAGCACGTGATCAAGTGTCTCGGTAAAACATAGTTTAGAACATGGAAATGTTCATTTTAATTCCAGTGGTATATTTTATCAGATAAATGCCTGGAAATGAAACTGGCATATTTCTGAATGTCATAGACAGAAATAATGCTCGCCGGTGTACG
>NC_136893.1:766047-768547 GCF_949152265.1 Phoxinus phoxinus
ATTATTATACACAGTACACACACATATATGATGTAAACAAAAACTTTTATTCTGCAAACGATTAGTTGCGATTAATCGTAATGCAGCCCTAATTCACACCAAGAACGATAACTATAAAGATAACTATATTTGCATCCACACCAACAAACGATAACATTCTGTTTATTCTAAGCTCGCGCGCTGCGGTTTCAAAGTTTGTACAATATGTTTTTGCTGTTCTTGTTGCATTTACACAACTTTACTCAGCAGATGTCCTCAGCATGATGTGTTTTGAATGAATCTAGCAAGTGTATTCTATCTAATCTAACAGTGAATTTAGCTGACATAGTTAATATAGTAGAATAAAACACTTCAAAGGAAGTAAGACAATGTTGTTGAAACTAGCGCCGGATACCTGAGGTTATTTTATGCTACACTGTTTGCTAGTCTGGCATAATGTTCTCATCTCTGTTAGGGTTAGGAAACAAATCTTTCTGAAAGTGATCCCAACGATATTGTTACTCTATATTGTTATTGTTATAGCTTTGGTGTCTGCTATTCTTTTCACATTTAGAATGATTTTTAGAACTGTATCTTTATAGTTATCGTTCTTTGTGTGAATAGGCCTTAAAAGCCTAAATTCTGTTTAATCTGATCATCATATAATGTGATCGAGTCTCTTCAGAAAATCTGGAATGAACCACTCAATTCATATGGATTAGTTTTTTTGATCTCTTTATCAACTTTTATGACTTATGAAAAGTGCTAAATATTTTGATTTGCTAAACTTTATACAAACAACAAGATGCATACTTCCTATTATGACCATTACTACTTAATATTATTACTAATAAGACTGTTATCACTATAGTTTTATTATTAAGTGTGTAAGCCGGCGATGTATTCTCAATGGCTCCTGCTGGATTGAGTTTTGAGTGTTTCTCTTTGTCTCTGCAGGTTGTCGCACTGCAATATTAGAGCCCGAGCATGTGCTGCTCTGAGTTCAGCTCTGAGTTCAAACCCATCACACCTGAGAGAACTCAATCTGAACTATAATCAGGACATTTAACACTCTCGGATCTACTGGATGCACATTGTTAAGTCAAACTAATGTTACATTTCAAAAAACTGTGTAAATACACGTTCAGTATGTTTGAGTGGGGCACACTTGTTTTAAATAATTCCACACAAGCCAGCATTACGCAACTTGTGTATTATTAATGTATAGTGTATTTACTAGTTGCCATATCAACACTATATAGAGAAAAAATTGCGCCAAAATTCAGAAATGTTTGTAAGATATCACTGAACATTATTCAACCATAGCAAAAGTAAATTTCTTACTAATGTTAATTTTTCATCTGCTTTTTGTGTTTATTTGAAATTAGACAAATCTGATATTATTTTAATCTCCGATCTGTTATTTAACAGTTGAGATATTTCTCTAATGCTTCATTAGAAGACACTAGCAGGGTTTAAATCCCAGATCTGCAGTTGTGCATGTTGTCACACTGCGTTACAATGAGCCCCTATTAGAACTACGCTATTCTATTCTAGACTTTTATTAATTCTATTGAGAAACCATGAGAAAAATGTAGATTGAGACTGAGGGCCCTATTTTAACGATCTGAAACGCAAGTGTCAAAGCGCAAAGCGCAAGTAACTTTGTGGGCGGATCCCGGCGCTGTTGCTATTTTCCCGGCGGATAAATGACTCTTGCGCCCAGCGCAAATCTAAAATGGGTTGGTCTGAAGTAGCTTCATTATTCATAGGTGTGGTTTGGGCGTAACGTGACATAAACCAATCAGAGCGTCCTCTCACATTCCCTTTAAGAGCAGACGCGCTTGTTCCATGGCGGATTGCTATTATAACGGCGGATTTGCCAGCGCACGCCAGGAGCAGTTCACAGCCAAAGAGACCGACGTTCTCGTCAGGGCCGTAAAACACAGAGAAGTGACATTGGGGATGATGGGAGAAACCCACCCAAATTAGCTTCGGTTAAACAGGCGTATCTTTTTCACATCTTCACGGACACAACCTCCCTCGTGTGTTAATATTTTTCCTTGTAATAATGTATGATTTGCAAAAATGAAAACTGCTGCGTCTGTTTATAATTATTAGAGAATCAAAGTGTATGCGCGTTAACACACTGCATTATGGCCAAGCACGCGCCCTTAAAATACCACATCACTAACGCGCAACGCGCCACTGTCTTTAGACTGTTTTTTTCCTGGTCTGTGGCGCTATTGCTTTCTAAAACTGGAAAATAGCACCAGGGCAGTTTTGCGCCGGAACACGCCTCCTCTTTGCGCTGAACCGCCCCCGCGAGCGCAAGTTCATTCCCTAATTTACCGACGTGCGTCTGTGGAGGGAAAAGTCCGCTGTGCGCGGGTGCAAAATAGGAATGATACATGCGTCGGTGTTCAAAGTCAATTGCGCTGGGTGCAAGATAGGGCCCAGAGAGTCAATATTATGTACATGTATAACATTTGTTAATTTTTAACGATTAAAAAATGCCATT
>NC_136893.1:776047-778547 GCF_949152265.1 Phoxinus phoxinus
TAATAAAATACAACTGTTCATGTTAGCTGAGGACCATTTATTATTAATAACAGATAGGCCTACAACTTTTCATTTAGTAAATGCTGAATTAGTATAATTAGCCTTAGAAGTATCTTCATCGTTAGTTCATGTTTACTAATGTACGGTAGTCAACTAATGTTAACACATAAAAACTTATTGAAACCTATCGTGATTTATTAAATTTATATTTTAATTTATATTGATAAATTATTAAATATATATTTTTATTTAATTTATATTATATATGTATTACTATTAGAACAAGGAAAACAGAACCAGCTGAAAGTTTAACATTTTACATTATTATGTTAATGTAAATAATGTTAATGATGATACTAGTCTTACTATTTTATGAAATATATTGTTATATAAATATTTAATTAATGCATTTAAAAATTGTCTATATATATGCATGTACATATGTATATTTATGCATTTTGCAGACATTTTTTATCCAAAGCGACTTACATTGCATTTCAAGGTACACATTTTACATTATTATTATTATTTACATGATATATGTTATCTTTATATGATATATTTATGCGGTCGCTGAAGTTGTGATAGTGACCAGACTGATGTAAATATGCTTCACACACACGTCAGGAGATACGACTCCACACGCAGAGATTAATCATTCATGCTCCGAGTAAACCTGCTGCACATCTTTAATTCATACTACACACACACACACACACACACACACACACACACACACACACACACACACACACACACACACACACACACACACTTCTTACATAACAGTCAGACTGACGGATTGATCTCGACGTGTGTGTGTGTGTGTGTGTGTGTGTGTGTGTGTGTGTGTGTGTGTGTGTGCGATACAACACTCGACTCAGGACCAGGAAGTGAGCCCCTGATTGACATGTGCAGTGATGATGTCACAGAATAACACTCACGATGATGTAACGCACACGTGGAACCATATCTGATCAAACCAGTGTTTATTTATGTAAAAATGTCTTTCTCTCCTGCGCTTCACATCTGCTCGTGTTCACTATAGTTTATAGTAGTGCTGTCATGAAGCTCATTTGAATAAAGCGTCTCTTAAAGGGACAGTTCACCCAAAAATGATCGTTGTCATAATTTAATCTCGCTCGTTTTCTTCCACCAATGACCTTCAGTCTTCAGTCGAGCACAGATGGAGATGTTTCGAAGAACGTCGTGAATCAAACACTGGCTTCCAGTGTAATGGACAAAACAAACTGAGGCGTTTAAAAAAACACATTTTGTTTTTTTATGCTTTCATTTTTCTGGATTATTCATGATGCAAATTTAGGAATATATTTCTGTCATAATTTCTTCAAGTTAAGCCAGACTTTTATGTCGGCGGTGTGTGAATCTGACGTGTCTAAACTCAGGATGGATGTTGTGCATCTCCGTGTTCCGTCTGATGGCATCATCAGGTCGCTGTTGCCATGGAAACTGGCTCTCTGTGTCTCACACACTCCTCACATGATGTTCAGACCCTGGGATAAAACACGAGCCTCTCACACACACACACACACACACACACGTAGTGCATGATGGTGATCATTAGTGTGTCGGCTCATCATCTGTGTTGTGAAGATCTGCAGAAAAACAAGGAACAGCCCATCATTAATTTAAGCATCTGCAGTTTACTCTCGTCCAATCACACGGCAGCGTTTGCCCTTAGTCGTTTCCCAACATGCATAAACTGACAATAAGCGATCCGTTTGTTCCCGTGTTTATTAATCTCTGTTAGTGTCGGTGAATTAAAGCTCAGGGTCATGAAATAATATTATCAGATACAAATTTTGATATTAATAATGTTGAAATTAACATTAACTACGATTATTAAATAAATTCACTCATTTAAATTATGAATAATAATCTTATTATAAAGTGTTACCGAATGTTTACATATTTGTACTGGAAAATAAGAGAAAATATTTTTGTGTTGTGTATTCAGCCTCATGTTTGTGTATTCAGTGTTTAATATGTGTGGGGGTTTGGTGTGTGTGTGTGTGCGTGTGCGTGTGCGTGTGTGTGTGTGTGTGTGTGTGTGTGTGTGTGTGTGTGTGTGTTTCTCACCTGTAGAAAGTCAGTGAGAAGGTTGGAGGAGCTGAAGGGACCAAACTGGATGATGATTTCAAAGAAATGGAAAAGGTATATTCTCTCTCTCTCTCACACACACACACACACACACACACACACACACACACACACACACACACACGCGCGTTCTGAGAAAATTCAGGAAAAAAAAGTAATAATTTATTATGAAATAAATAAACGTTCATAGAACATATTATTGTTAGCTGGGTTATTACAGTGAAGCTTTGAAACATTGAATAAAGTGACACAGAAATAACTTGACTTCTATTCAGTTTTACATGTGTGTGTGTGTGTGTGTGTGTGTGTGTGTGTGTGTGTGTGTTTGTTTACAGAAAGTGGACACAACGAGCAGAGCGGTGCTCGACATCATGACCAA
>NC_136893.1:783547-806047 GCF_949152265.1 Phoxinus phoxinus
AAATAAACATAATATTACACATTATTTCTGCACACAATGACGAGAATGCACAAGTGAACTTGAACTACGTTACGTGCCATTCATTCAGATGTTGATGTTGTGGACGCGCTCTTCCTGGAGCAACTAAACTCAAATAATGCACAATGTTTTATTGCAATATTGTTCTCTTTATAATGTTGTGTAATATGAGAGTCCTGCCAATAGTCATTATTAGTCGTGCAGTGCCGTTTGAGCTGGAGCTGATCACGCACTACAGCGCTAACTCAGGGATGCCTCCAATATAAGATAACTCAGATATAGATCGGCATACACAAAATAAACACAATATTACAACTTACATTTGCACAAAACAAAGGCTGCGAATGAACACGCAAACTAAGTCATGATGACGGTGTAAAATGGTCCCAAACAAAACTCGCTCGCTGTGTTGCGCGGTTGAGCAGCGCACGCATGAACTGCTTAATCAATGATCGAGAAGTTGTATCGATTAAATGTATTATCGACAATTAATCGATCGCCGATTAATCGTTGACATCCCTTCATGTAATATTCAAATTTTCTGAGATTTAGAATTTGGGGTTTTCATAAGCTGTGAGCCATGATCATCAAAATTATAACTTTTGCACGATATTCACATTTTTCTAGTTTCACCTGTATATCCCACGTGCACTTTTATGATGGACAGATGCAGTTATGATGGACAGATAAAGATTAAATAAATAAATAAGAATAAATTATGTGTACTGTCCTAGACTAACTGGGACTCGTCACAGCACTGTTAGCTTGATTGCGTTTGTTGCTCTCCTCATTTGTAAATCACTTTGGATAAAAGCATCTGCTAAATGATTAAATGTAATGTGTGTGTGCGTGTGTGTGTGTGTGTGTGTGTGTGTGTGTGTGTGTGTGTGTGTGTGTGTGCAGATCGAGCAGGTCAGTCAGCTGGCGGCTCTGGTTCAGGCTCAGGTGGAGTATCATCAACAGGCCGCTGAGATCCTGCAGCAACTCTCCAGCAAGATGGAGGAACGGTCAGCTGACACACTCCCATCATGCACCTGGGTCATCACATGACACGACTCTCCACTGAGAGAGACACTAGTTCACATTAAATCCAGAGTACACGCTGTAGATGATCTGATTTACCTGTAAAAAAGTATAATAATAATAATTTCATAGCCTGTTAACTGTCAGTTTTTTAATCTCATATTTTAGTAATCATCATAAATTAGGTATCAAATTAAACACTCAAAATACTTCAAAAACAACTTTAAAGATATCAACTTTAAATTCGGAACACAGCTTTGATTCTCTAACAGTTTTAGAGTCTAAATTATTTTGTAATATATAGATTTTGTATAAAATAAATTAAATTTTGAATTATAAATGTTTGTGTGTGTGTGTGTGTGTTACAGGATAAAGGAGACGTCCAACAAACCGCGGAAGGAGTTCATCGCTAAACCGCGCTTGGAGCTTCACCTGCCCAGCGAGAATCACAACGGAGGAATCAACTCTGCCAGATCACCTGCGCGCTCACCAGGTACACACACACACACGCACACACACACACACACTCACACACACACACACACACACACACACACACACACACACACACACACACACACACACACACACACACGCACACACACACACACACACACACACACACACACACACACACACACACACACACACACACACACACACACACACACACACACACTCTCTCATGCTGTCCTCCTGTGTCCCTCAGCTCCGCTGGATCAGCCGTGTTGTCGCGCGCTGTACGACTTCGAGCCGGAGAACGAGGGCGAGCTCGGCTTCAAGGAGGGTGACATCATCACCCTGACCAATCTGATCGACGACAACTGGTACGAGGGCATGATCAACGGCCAATCAGGGTTCTTCCCCATCAACTACGTGGACATCCTGGTCCCGCTGCCCCACTAGGCTCCGCCCACTCCGGTTCCAGCCTCGTTAGGCTCCGCCCACTCCACTCCTGTCTCATTAGGCTCCGCCCACCCCGATCTGTGCTACAGCTTCACTTCCTGTTCCTGTGACTCGGAGGATGATGATGATGATCATGATGAAGATTACAGACATTACGGAGTCACGTCTGAGTGGAGAAACAGTGCTCTGTGTGTGTGTGTGTGTGTGTGTGTGTGTGTGTGTGTGTGTGTGTGTGTGTGTGTGTGTGTGTGTGTGTGTGTGCGCTCCTGGATTCACGGTGAATCATGAGTCTATATATATATTTCTCGTGTTCCAGATTAATTTATTTGTACGTGTCGCTTCACTCTCAGCCTCACTTAAGATCATCGCACATGGAGTCCGATATTTTTGTACGTTAAAAAATAAATACGCGCACACGTTATGTCAATCACGCTTACACACTGCCTGCGAAATTTTCCGTAGCAAGTATTTCGAGGGTGTTTAGAGCCACCGAATGGCAAATAAGGACGGCCTCCGTGTGCAAGGGCCTCAACTCCAGCGCTATCCCAGCATGCCTTTAGGGAAGTTCTGGACCGAGGACGGGTTCTTCTTCTGCTGCCGGAACAGAGTCACTGCCGATACGTTCACACGTAAACTAGCGTCTGCGCTCAGAAGCACACGCTCCTCCTCAGAGTGTCCGTCTCGTGTCCAGATCTACACATTCCTAAATCAAGACACATTTACTGGAGAACAAGCGTGACGTTTACATGTGAAGTTGAAATGTATGAAAGTGAAGCGAGTTTCTGCTTAAAACAAGAACGAATATCCAATATCTGCCGCCGGGGTTCTGCTCCTCAAGCTAATGTTTGTGAATGCTCAGTGCAGATCTCCTCGGGATATCTAATTAAAAAAATAAAGGAATTGACCGTTCGCAAAGCCCCGGCCCCCTTAGTTACTGTCGCTATGCCCGACAAGCCACGCCCTCTCACACACACCATGTTCTCACACAGTGAACAACACATCGCGGAGCAGAGAGACACTGACACACACTGACAGACACAGACCAGATTACTTTTGATATTAAACAAAGTCTCAACTTTCAAATTTGGCCATTTTTTAAAAGAAATTTAAACAATAAATACAGTTTTGTGTCTTTAATGTGTGTGTCAGATCCTCAGTTAAAGCCGCTCGTGAACCATCATCTCTTCTTCTAGTTCATTTATAGCATCAGATAAACATGAATGAACATCAGAAGGAATGTTGTTTTAACCGCGGAGAGACGTCAGTACACTCCGCTTCTCACGCTCAAATCCTCCAGCGTTAGTCTACTAACTCTCCTGACAAAATGGCGGATGGCGAAGTATGATTGGTCAGATCACCTGTCAATCAAACTCCCTGCGAAGGGTCAATTGCGATTGCGACGTTTGGAGTTAAATTTTTGTTTTAAAATTAAAAATTAATTGCGAAATTGCAGAATTCTGAGTGCAGATCTCGGGAAAAATGTTTCCCCCGCCGATTGAATATTAGATATTTACGCTGGACAACAAGATAAAAAATGGGACCACGTTACAGAACGTTAGTTACTGTGTCAACTACCAACGAGCGATACTCTAGTTACAGTTTTTATTAATCTTTGCTAATGTTCACACATACAACTCTTGATTATCAGCTCATGTCAGCTCAGGTCCATTAGATCATATGAACAGATGCTCTTAGTAAATGTGGAGATTAATATGAACTAAGATCAATAGATAAGTATTCTTCATGGTTGGTTGATGTCGGTAACTAGCGTGAACTGAAGGAACCGCTGTAAAGCACAACTCAACAACACTGAGGCAGGAAATAATGTGTTTGCAGTGTGGCTGGGTTATTTACTCTTCTTGTTCGAGAACTACTTATTGTTCATAATTTCCAGAGAAATTTGAAATGCAATACGGATATTGAGCACAAAGCTGGTTTGTTACTGGTCTAAACTGGCCAACCAGCACTAAAGCAGCTCCAACTGCCATTGGAAACCAGTTACCCTCATAAACTAGCTTTCTTTGATCGTAGATGTTTCCTAAAGTCTTATTTTTGAAATGATAAGTGGTATTTCCACGAATGCTAAGTGCGCTGGTTATTAGCGTACGGTTGTGTGTGTGTGTGTGTGTGTGTGTGGTGGTTTCCACGGTTTACTGTAATGCTAGTTACTGCTGTGGTAGTTACGTGATGTTCGTGAGCACTGAGACTGAAGGATTGACTGCCGCTGATGAACATATAGCGTATAATGGCGTCTCGCGACTGAAGTGTAGCTGCGTTAGTTGTTTAGTGGTTAATATGGACCATGTTCTGCACGGCTCGCGCTGTGTGTCGTTTGATGCCTTCAGCGTCTTCGGCTTTCGTCTGAAACCGTATGTCGATCGCTGCTCGCGGGCAGTGTAAAACCAGTGTAAAGCTCGTTTCTGCCGCGGGATTACAAAAAAGAAAAATGTAATTGCGACTTTTTATCTCACACTTATGATTTTTTTCGCAGAATTCTGAGCAATTATCTCGCAATTCTTTTTTTTTCTGCCACCGATTTTTTTTTTTTTTACAATTAATTGCGCCTTTTTATCTCATATTTATGACTTTTTTCGCTTTATTTTATCTCACAATTCTTTTTTCTGCCATGGAATAAAAAAAAAAGTAATTGTGACTTTTTCAGAACAAAAAAAGTAATGGCGACTTTAGTAGTTAAAATAGTTTTTTGTAAATTAAAAAGTAATTGCGACCTTTTTCAGTCAATGAAAAAAAAAAGCAATTTAAAGACTGTTAATATCATGATTAATGGCTTTTTCACAGAATTCTGATTTCAGATCTCGCAATTTTTTTTCGCCAACGGAATAATTCTTTTTCAAATAATTGCGACTTTTTATCTCGCAATTATGACCTTTTTCCGCGGAATTCTGAGATCAGATCTCACAGCTCGTTTTTGTCTGCCATTGAAAATTGTTTTAAAAGTAATTGCGACTTTTAATCTCACAATTATGGGGTTTTTGCAGAGTTCTGAGAGCAAATCTCATAATTAGTTTTTTCCCCTGCCAATTATTATTTTTTTAATGAAAAGGAATTGCGACTTTTTTGCCGTAACAGAAAAAAAACTAAATAAGTAATTGCGACTTTTAATCTCATGATTAATGTCTTTTTCACAGAATTATGATTTCAGATCTCGCAATTTTTTCTCGCCAATGGAATAATTAAAAAAATTTAAATAATTGCGACTTTTTATCTCACAATTATGGGGTTTTCGCAGAATTCTGAGAGAATCTCGCAATTCGTTTTTTTCCCCTGCCAATTAAATTAAAAAAACATTAAAATGGTAATTGCGACTTTTTATCTCACAAATATGACTTTCAGTCTCAGTTTATATTAGAGCCGTGCGATATGGACAAATGCTATCACACTTTTTTGAGCAATTTTGCGATTTTATGCAAATATTTCTTACACACTTGTCTGTATAATTTTTTGGAAGCCAGATTTTTTTACAATAATTGCGTTTAACTGTTGCACTTTTGCAGTTTAAAATTGAAAAGAGTCTGAATTATGAGATAAAAGGTCAATTTCCTCTTTCCTGTTGTTAGTTTAGAAAGCTGTTATCTCGTATGATAATAAGTTATTTTGGCCGGTTCGAAGCGCAGCCCAGATTTCTGTGTTTGATGTCAATCAAATATTTACACTGATGAGGATTTACAAGTTATTGTCAATTGTAAAATACATCTGTACAAATGAAATGTATATCTCTGAATTCAAATTATGCTATTTATTCTTTTTTTTTAACCTTCTGAGATTTTAAGTTAATAATAATATAATTTAACAGCACATTTGCATGTTCACGGTTCTCTGATGTCGGGTAATGGTCACATGACATGCAGCTGAACACAGTTCTTCCCAAAGTACGGTAATGAGAATTCAGGATTAAACGTGTTTACTTATCATGGAAATATTGTCACAGTGCAAAACATCTTAAAACAGACATCATTTTTTTAAATGTAAAATATAATTTCTATAGTTATATTACTATAATAATGAAATATAACCCGGGCATTTCTTTAAATGATGCATCAATAATTATTAATATGGAAGGTCATTATTGTCACGTCTTTGTAATTCATAATTTTGACACAAAAAGTTGTAGTTGTGACGATTATGAGATGAAAAGTTGAAATTATCACTTAAAAAGTCATAATTATGACAAAAAGTTGAAATTGATAATTAGTTATAATTATGAGATGAAAAGTCAAAATTCCTTAAAAAGTCATAATTGACAAAAAGTTTAAATTATGACAAGTCATAACTGTGGTGAAAATTAGAAATTCATTAAACATTAATATTTGTGACAAAATATAATAATGACATCATAATTATGATAAAGTCAAAATTAAAAAAGTCATAATTATGACATAAAAACTTTGATAATTTTTAAAGTCATAATTTTTACATGTTATGCCATTAACCAGATTCACCAAAGCCTGAGTGGCATAAAGTTGCTTCCACAGTCATTCCGAATCAACTCTCTATGGTTTCTAATGGATCTGATGATTTCATGAAACATCTGCAGTGTTATTATTGATAGTATTATCACAGATTTCCTGTCAGTCACTTCTGATATGGCAATAATTCTGGAATCACACACTTCGTGAGCTCTATATGAATATATATATGTGTATATGAATATTATCTGTGAGTGTTTGAATGGCAGTACACGCGTGTGTGTTTGTAGGACGTTGTGCACGTGATGTTGATGTTCTCACTGCAGAGATTGGCTTTATGAATGGGTTATTATAGTTTGCCATGTTCCTTCATGTATTGCTCTGGCTGCAGTTTCTGTGCTGGACGACACGTGTACCGCTTGATGTGAGAATAAAGCTTCTCCTGCAGGACTTTAATGCAGCGCTCGAGTCCTATTACTGGACATTTAAAGTCCCCCTCTGGTGTAAATCATGTGTAAGTTCATAAGTGGACAGCATTGCTGAGTATTTTCTGCTTAAAACTGCAGTGAACCAAAGACAGTCTCAAACACACAATCGCTGGTGTTTCTGACGTCACACACTACCTTGACCAATCAGATCAACGTGTGATCGTCAACCAGTGGAGCTCTGAGTGAGTGGAGGCGGGGCTCATTTGCATATTCATAGAACCGCACATACTAAATGAGGCAAAGGTGTAGAGTTACATTCAAGATATTGTAAGACATTTTTCAAGGAAAAACCTTTTAAATATAATTTTTGTGATCAAAGAAGACTTTTAAGAGATATAATTATTGACTACAGGACTCTAATACTAGAAGATCCACCAAAATGTTCTTTGTCAAAAGTCTTCATCATTGCAGAGTTTTATTAAATTAGATTGTGCTGGTTTGAACCCTGAGAGAATTTTTTTTTATTCATCTAAAAACTTAAAAAAAGTTAAACCAAATATAGTTTTAAGCAAAAAGTAAAGTGTAAACACCTGATAAAAACAAACCAACAATTATTGGACATGCACAAAATGACTGTTTTGTGTCAGAATGCATGTTTTTAATATTTTTAGACCACAAAATATGATCCATATATATTATATAAAAAATATCTTAGTATCTGTAAACAAAGTTTTTTGTACTCACTTGTAATACTGTTAAATGTATTTAAATCCAAATTTTACTTTTTCAAATATTTTATTATGTACTTCTAACGTAGTTGGCCTCAATCTATCTTGTATTTACTCAAATCCATTTTTTTTTATTTATAGTAATCAATTTTTGTATATTAATCGTATGCATTTGGTCATTAATTTGTACATTTTACAAAGTCAAAATTATGACAAAGTTGAAATGACATAATTACGAAGAAATGCCAAAATATCACTGAAAAAAAAATCATAATTATGACAATTTCGACTTTTTAATCTAAAAAAATAATTAAAAAATCATTTTTTCTTGTGGCATAAATATAGTAGCAACATTTTAAGTTTCCCCTTATACTTACACTACAGACATGCCTTGCAGATCCAGTATAACAGTTCTGAATAACACACTAATATACCCAGTGCCTTACACACACTGAAATAATGCAATAAACAATAGAAGACGTGACAAACCATATTTAAAAGAAAAGCCCAGGGAATTCTGGGAATGTCAGTTTACACTGTACATTATGAGCATTAGTTATTTTTTACATTCAAAAAAATTGTACATTTAACAGTATTTTACTGTAAAATTACATCAAATGTTTCAATTTAGAGTAAGGGAATTTAACGTTAACAATCATATATTCTTTAATGAATGAACATTCCCTTAACTTTGTTAGTCCACCGGAACGGTTCATCAGTCGAGCTCAAACCTGCATCACCGAAACCTCCCCAAGACCAGAGAAAACACACACACTATCAAAGTCTTTAAAAATTTATTATAAAAACGCCCTTCTACACATTACAGGATCAACCGCTAGACGTGTACAAAAATAAAAACAAATCTAAAAAGAGATCACTTGCGTTATTGCTCGAGTCGTTAAACATGTACAAGATGGAAAACACAAAATAAACCCCGTGGTGACGCGGCATTACTCGTCGTCGTCGTCGTCCTCCTCGTCTTCATCCTCGTCCTCATCCTCCTCTTCCTCGTCATCATCGTCGTCGTCCGCCTCGGGCTGGACCTTCTTAGCGGAGCCGGTCGGTCGACCTGGCGCCTTCTTCGAGGCTCCGCCCCCTGCGCGGTACGCTGCCACGTCCTGCCAATCAGAGAGAGAGGTCAGACACTGGACACGCCCACCTCATTACATAAACATGACCGCTCAAATCAAACGCCGCTTGATGACAATTAAAATCACAATTTATGCACAAGACGAATGTTTTGTTCACATTGTTTACTTTCAGTATTTAAAAACAAAACATGCTATATATTAATAAAACATCTATATGATAAAACTATTATGCATTTCAACTTATTTTTGATACACTTGAATGTTTTATACATATATATATATATATATATTAGTGCTGTCAAATCAATTAATCGCAGCAAACTAGTTTATAGAATGCGTGTGTGTGTATATATATATGTGTGTGTGTAAATATATGTGTGTGTGTATATATATATATGCGTGTGTGTGTGTGTGTAAATATATGCGTGTGTGTGTGTGTAAATATATATGTGTGTGTGTAAATATATGTGTGTATATATATATATATGTGTGTGTAAATATGTGTGTGTGTGTATATATATATATATGTGTGTGTGAGTGTGTGTATATATATATATATATATATACACACACGTGTGTGTGTGTGTAAATATATGTGTGTGTGTGTGTAAATATATGCGCGTGTGTGTGTGTAAATATATATGCGTATATATATATGTGTGTGTGTGTGTAAATATATGTGTGTGTATATATATGTGTGTGTGTGTGTAAATATATGTGTGTGTATGTATATATGTGTGTGTATGTATATATATATATATATATGTGTGTGTAAATATATGTGTGTATATGTGTGTGTAAATATATGCGTGTGTGTGTGTGTAAATATATGCGTGTGTGTGTGTGTAAATATATGTGTGTGTGTGTGTAAATATGTGTGTGTGTGTAAATATATGTGTGTGTGTAAATATATGTGTGTGTGTAAATATATGTATGTGTGTATATATACGTGTGTGTATATATATATATATATATTTATGTGTGTGCGTGTAAATATGTGTGTGTGTGTAAATATATATGTGTGTGTATATATATATATATATGTGTGTGTATATACGTGTGTGTATATATATATTTATGTGTGTGTAAATATATATGTGTGTGTGTAAATATATATGTGTGTGTATATATATGTGTGTGTATATATATATTTATGTAAATATATATGTGTGTGTATATATATGTGTGTGTAAATATGTGTGTGTGTGTATATATACATGTGTGTGTGTGTATATATATATACGTGTGTGTGTGTGTATACCATATATATATATATGTGTGTGTGTGTGTCACACAAAATGTATAAACTAAAATTACACTTATAAATAATTAGCCGGTACACTATAATTGAATAGTTAGCTCACCTTCTCGTATTTCTCGCGCAGCTTGGCGGCCTTCTGCTCGAACGGCACGCGGTCCTTGATGGTCTGCTTCGACCACCGCTCGCCCAGCTTCTTGGCGGTTTCCCCGATGGACAGGCCGGGGTTTTCGCTCTTTATCGTCGGCCGATACTCCGCGCAAAAGACGAAGAAGGCAGACCTGCGCAAAAAAAAGAAAAACCTGTCAGAAATCACCGAGACGTGCATGTTAGCATGCGGGGTGTTAGCGCGCGGGACGTACGGCGGGCGCTTGGGGGCGTTCGGGTCTTTCTTCTTCCTCCCCGTCTTCCCCACGCCTTTGGGCGGCACGTAGGTCTTCATCTCCTTGTCGTAGCGAACTTTGTCCACTTTAGCTAGGTCTTCAAACCGGCTCTTCTCGACAGCGCTCAGCGCCTGTGGACATAGCAACGGTTAGGCGGACGATTCAACGACACGCGGGCGCGACTCACAGACGCGGTTGCTCACCCTCCATCTCTCGGAGCATCTCTTGGAGAACTCGGAGAAGTTGATCGGCACGTCGGGACTCTTGCGCTTGTGCTCGTCGCGGGACGTCTGCACGAAGTACGCGTACGCAGACGTCTTGCCCTTGGGCTTGTTCACGTCTCCTTTCACCATGGCTGATCCGCTGGCGGAAAACAACAGCGTTACTGGAAATCAAGCGTTACACACACACAAGTACATCAGAAGCAGCTGGCGAAGATTCATTAGCCTAATATTGACTAGTCTAGAATCATTTATCCACTGTTAATATACTAGGGCTGTAAACGATTAATCGAATCCAAAATAAAAGTTTATGTTTACATAATATATGTGTGTATTGTGTATAATTATTTTGTATATATAAATACACACACATGCATGTATATATTTGAGAAATATTTGCATTTATATATTTATATGATTTATATTATATATAAATAGAACTATTTGATATAAATATATTTTTTCATATATATATATATATATATATATGTAGTATGTGGTTTTTAAAAGTAAATAAAAGAGTTTAACTTGTGAAATGAGTGCATTATATCGGATATCAGTCATTTCACAATTCAAATGATTTTCTAAAAACAACATGCTATATATAACGCAAAACATTTAACGTTAAAATCGTGCATTTTCAACCAGAACTAATCCATGCCTGCATTTCAACGAAACTTTTTAAAAATACTATTCAACGTCTGTGAGCATTTAATGGCTGATTTCCGATGTAACGTTAATGCAACAACTCAAATACAATATCATTTTTATTCGCTAAAAACGCATCGCATGAAAAATCAATCCACAAAAATGCAATGAGCGGATGTAAATAAAAATAAGTCGCGCTGAAATGCGAGCATGCGTAAACGAGTTCTGGCTCGAAAATGGCGAATTTAAATGTTTTTAAACAGTTGCTCGGAGGCTTTTGTTGAACAAAGATTCCTCCATTTTCTTTCCCGCCTATTTCCTTCCATGCACCCCACCCCCTACATGATTAATCTCTCTCCGAACACATGAAATCATCCATAAACCCGAGATTAACTCGATACACGCGTGAATCGGGTCTCAGAGCGCCGTTACTGACCCGAATCCCCGTTAAAACACGGTAACTGCGCGCGCGCTCCGGTTACAGCACAACACAAGCGCGCGCGGACTCACGCAAACCGTCTAAAACCTCTTTAAACCGCAATCAGTGTCTAGTTTTAGTATCGTACGTGTGGTATTATAGTAACGACACACGTTTAAACACGAAAATAAACGTTTAAATCGATTTAAAATGTAGTTTTCTAACCGAACAAACCTTTTCTTTCTTCTCAGCAAAACAGCGCGAGCCTCTCCTCAGTTCTGTGTCTCCCACGTGATTCCTTATGCTGCGTGTCTGCGTGACGCACATAACATACGGCACCCTGGGCTCGGCGCCTGATTGGTCCAGCTTGTGAATAGAGTCGTCCAATCATCGAACGCTTCCGCAGCGCTGATTGGCTGGACTGAAACCCTCAGCGGTTCGAAATGTTTGGAAACTGAACTCACAACAACGAACGGATTGACCATTTAAATATATAAATTATAGTCTAAATTATTACAATAATTATCAATTATTATATAATACAAATTATCTAAACTAATATAAACCACACGTTTGAAATCCCTTCGCCTTTGTCCATATGGTTACCCAACTCAGGAAAGCTTGTATATAAACGCCGGGAATGGTTTTATGGTTTTATTTCTTGCAGCGGCTAATGTGTTAACCTAAACCCGATTTATGATCGCGAAAATAAAACACAAACACCTACAGATTGTTTAAAGTGTTTCTGGTGTAATGTTTCTCCGCTCAACGTGGAGGCGCAACAGCGCGCACCCCCGATCCACGTGACCTCACGCGCACGCGCTGAAGAAGAGCGGACTGGTTCAGCGCGCGCATCTCAAGTTGCGATCGCCGTAAATATGAGTATTTTTGCGAGTTTATGAGTATTATATTTTAGTTTATTTTAACGCGACAGTCACCGCGGGAGTGTGTGCTCGTGTAGACGGATGGAGGAGTTTCTAAAGCACTTTAAAACCCACAGCAGAGCGGTACATCTATTTCATTCTGTATAAGTCACACACTCCGAGCTCTCTGTCAGATGTTTATGCTTCTGTATTGGCTTTATGGTTTTTGTAAATCATAATTATGCAATAAATTGAAATTATGACGTCAATAAAATTTTAAATTACGACACGAAACACCATAAATGTCATAAAAAGCCATATTTTGTACACTTATGGTCGAAATTATGGCATAGAAATATATAATTATCACATAGACAGTCACAATTTCGACTTTAGTATGTCATCATTTCGACTTTTTAAGTCATAATTTTAACTTAATATGTTATTATTTAGACCTTTAATGTCATAATTACATTTTACCAAAGCATGATTTTTTTCTTATGTGGCTAAAACGTGCTTCCATAACACACACACACACACACACACACACACACACACACACACACACACACACACACACACACACACACACACACACACACACACACACACACACACACAGACAGAGAGACACACACACACACACACACAGATAGATAGATAGATGGATAGATGGAGTGTGTGTGTATTTGTGTCTAGTCATGTGACCCTATGTGTAACAGCAGTTGTGTTTGTCCAGTGATGTGTGTGTGTGTGTGTGTGTGTGTGTTTCAGGATCAGCGCTGGCTGTGTGAGGTGTTCGAGGTGATGATGATGTGTGTGTGTGTGTGTTTCAGGACCAGCGCTGGCTGTGTGAGGTGTTCGAGGTGATGATGATGTGTGTGTGTGTGTGTGTGTGTGTTTCAGGACCAGCGCTGGCTGTGTGAGGTGTTCGAGTGTGTGAAGGAACAGCTCTATCCGCTGCTCGACGCGTCTCTGGGTGTGTGTGTGGAGCGTCTGTCTCTGGCTGTGGTGTCGAAGGTGCAGAGAGCCGTCGGCTCGGACCTGCCCGTCAGCTACAGGTGTGTGTGTGTGTGTGTGTGTGTGTGTGTGTCCATCTGCAAAAAATGCTTTTCTTACTCAGTACTTGTGTCTTGTTTCCAGTCTAAATATTTAAAACCTCTTACATCAAGATGCATTTACTAGATGAGTGAAAATACATACGATATTAAGTCCTGTTTTTCGGGGAATTGATCAAAATTAAGTGAGTTTATATTTAAAGGATCAGTTCACTTTTAATAAAACTTGTGCTGATAGTTTCCTCTCCCCGATGTCATCAAGATGTCCATGTCTTTCTTTCTTCAGTGGAAAAGAAATGAAGGTTTTTGATGAAAGCATTTCTCCATATAATGGACGTCAATGGGCCCCAAACGGGTCAAGGTCCAGATGACAGTGTCAGCGCCGCTTCAACGGGCTTTAAACAACACCAGACGATGAATACGGGTCTTATCTAGCGAAACCATCGTCATTTCAAACATAAATAAACAAGTTTAAGTTTTATAAGCACAAGCGCTCGCCTTGCTCTGTTCTGTGATGCGCGTTCGTGACGTCACGTAATACACAGTTACGCTGTAAAGGTCGCGCTTCTGTGAAAAGTAAAACATTTCTGTCCTGACGAAAATGTTCTTTTAGGCTTTTTAATATTCCAACACCAGGATACACACACGAGATGGGCATTTTAACCGATAAACTGACACAAAGACATTTGAATATGTGTGTATGGTCCTCCTTCTGCACATCTGTAAACACTGACTCGTCAAGCGTGACCTTTACAGCGTAACTGTGTATCACATGACGTCACGAACGCGCATCACAGAACAGAGCAAGGCGAGCGCTTGTGCTTATAAAACTTAAACTTTTTTATTTATTTAGACCGTATTCATCGTCTGGTGTCGTTTAAAGCCCGTTGAAGCGGCGCTGACACTGTCATCTGGACCTTGACCCGTTTGGGGCCCATTGACGTCCATTATATGGAGAAATGTGTTCATCAAAAACCTTCATTTCTTTTCCACTGAAGAAAGAAAGACATGGACATCTTGATGACATCGGGGTGAGTAAACTATCAGCAAAAGTGTTTTTTAAAAGTGAACTAATCCTTTAAAAGTTATCTGGCAATGAGGTCAGAAAAATAATGTTGTTTCTGTTTGAATTGAGATGTAAGAGTGTTTAGATATCTGGCCTGTAAACGAGACAGAAGCACCGAGTAAGAACGCTCTTCTTCATGTCCGCAGGTGTGTGTCGGTATCGGAGCTGAAGCGCGCGCAGAGAACCGCTTGCTTTAGCAGCCTCAGCTGGAGCTCCGCCCACTACAGGGAGAGCGCCAGGGGGGCGGAGCTATTGCTGCCTGAACACAAGCCACTCCCCCGCGAACACCTGCTTCTGATTGGCTCTCTGTGTGACGGGCGGGCCAGCGGCTCGAGTGACGGCGTGTGGCGGGTGAGGGACGCTGGAGGGAGTGTGTCCTGTACGGTGAGTGTATATATATGTGAAATGAGTGTTTAATTTTATTGATAACACAATCTTTTCACACATAATGAACTCCCGTCTGCGTCCCGTCTGATGGAGATATAGAGGCATTTCTCATGGATATGAGTGTGATATTGCTCATTAATATCCAAGTATATGATCCAGCTTTCATATATTCATGAGAATAAATCAGTTTGAATAAGGAAAGCGATATCTTTTATCCTTTCAATGGTTAAAGTTTCCACAGTCATTGCTTGTGCTGCTCTTTATTTGTTTTATTGTTTTATTTTTATTTATTAATTTACCTTTTTTAGAATTTGAAATTTAACCCTTATATAGGCATCAGCCATTACATATTTAACACAGTAATATCCTATACTAAACATTGACAAACTATATATCATTTGAAAGCTTACAATCTCTAGTTTACATATTTGGTGACTGATTTATAAAATACACTTCAGAGGAGCCGTAATTTATCAATTTGCAACAAGAATATGTTCACACTCCTGAGGCGTGTTCAGACCTTTATTTTGAAATAGTGATGAACATGAAAAATCATGAAAGAATGGTAGAAACCTCAGTTTGTTTTCATGCCAAGAGCTCAAAAGATAGCATCCGTTCAATTCTTTTAGAAAAAAAGGTCTGAAAATGTTTTAAATATAAAGAAAACAATAATAGATTCAGCATTAGTGATGTGCGGCGAGCTATAATGCACATACGTGATCTTCTGTGTTTCTTAGAGGTTCAAAATCTGCCAAACTTCCAACACTACTTCTGAATAGGATGTCTAGTTCATAAATTGTATGAAAAATTGTAAAAATAATGGTTCAGACTCAAACCACATATGGAGATGGAGACGCCCTTATATGGGCAGTGATGTCCACTAGTGGAGAAGTGTGGTACTGCGCCCAAACTACATCTCACTGAACGCTCATTCTCTGAGATATCAACCTAACATTAGAAACACAACTTGTTCAGACTTTTGGCTTTGATTTGCATTTTAAGAGTCCACCAGGTTTTGAAAATATATATTTTATATAAAATATGAATAATTACATTTTTAACATTGTACATTTTCATAAACTCAAACTTCTATAACTTTTTTTCTGCTTAACTTTCTTAATTTATTTCACTTCTACAAAATTCTTCCCAACGTCTTCTTTAAAACAAGACCAATCTTAACATCTATATTCCAACGCATTCTTGAATTACAACCATTTAAGTTCGAAATGTGCATTTTCATGACTATTAAAAAAATATCATGTGATGGGTCATGTGACACTGAAGACGCTGTGTGTGTGTGTGTGTGTGTGTGTCCAGATGCTGACGTCGTCTTGTCTCTGGCTGGGGAGGCTGATGCTGTTTCCCACATGGAACTACATCCCCCAGAATGCACCTGAAGCGGGTTACCTGGAGCTGATCGACGCTCCGGTGTGCGTGACCCTGGAGGCCATGGCCTTTGACCCCGGAGGATCGCTGAGTGAGGTCATCGGTGTGAGGCGGGCGGCTGAGCTGCTGAGGCAGAGGTGGGGATGAGATGATCACAGGAGATCTGGAGAAACGTTTATATAAGCGGTGATGTCTATGGCAGGTTCAGAAAGTAACGTGGCGCTTTAAATAACGTGAAGTGTCCATCGTTACCCCAGTAGTGGAGACTAGAGCCTGTGCTAAACGTGTGTTAGTCACTGAATCATCCACTCAACTAGGGATGCACATTATCGATTAATTCATTCATCATTAGTTGATTGACCTTATCGATCGATTAACGATTAACTGATAAGCGGCTATTTTCCTGAGAATGTAAATTTCTCACGGTATCAATAGTGTCTTTAACATAAAAAGCCAAATATTGCTTATACTGAATAAAAATGCATGTTATATTGCTCAAATGATGTTTTATAGTTGTTTAGGGATGTCCATTTTCACAAATTCCCATGATCGATGGATGAATGTTTCAATGACATTGATTATTTAATTATCAAATATAATGACTACTATACACCGTGTCACCAGCGCCGCCTCAGACGCAGAGTGTGTGACTGGACGAGCTCTCCCTGAACACGGCAACTAAACCCAATGCATTCACAACCATTTAACACAATAGTGTTCTCATGTTATGTAATATGTCAGTCCCAAACTATTCATCGTTATTATTAGTCGTGCATTTCTGCTTGAGCCGCGCGCTGGATGAAGGCTACCGTTAAACTGGAGCACTTAGTTTGCTAGCGCGTTATTTAACTCAAAGAAACGCATCCTATATGAGATTCATCAGATATATTCTAAATAAACATAATATTACACATTATTTCTGCACACAATGACGCGAATGCACAAGTGAACTTGAACTACGTTACGTGCCATTCATTCAGATGTTGATGTTGTGGACGCGCTCTTCCTGGAGCAACTAAACTCAAATAATGCACAATGTTTTATTACAATATTGTTCTGTAATATGACAGTCCTGCCAATAGTCATGATTAGTCGTGCAGTGCCGTTTGAGCTGGAGCTGATCACGCACTACAGCGCTAACTCAGGGATGCCTCCAGTATAAGATAACTCAGATATAGATCGGCATACACAAAATAAACACAATATTACAACTTACATTTGCACAAAACAAAGGCTGCGAATGAACACGCAATCTTAGTCATGATGAAGGTGTAAAATGGTCCCAAACAAAACTCGCTCGCTGTGTTGCGCGGTTGAGGAGCGCACGCATGAACTGCTTAATCATGATCGAGAAGTTGTATCGATTAAATGTATTATCGACAATTAATCGATCGTTGATTAATCGTTGACATCCCTTCCCTCAACCGATCGTTCTGTTAGTCGTCTCTTCAGAACTGTGGGATCTGTGTTTTACTGATAAGAAAGGTTGATTGTGGATTTATGGTGTGAGGATCAGGTGTGTGTGTGTGTGTCAGTGGGCAGGTGTGTGTGTGTGTGTGTCAGGTGTGAGGATCAGGGGTGTGTGTGTGTCAGTGGGCAGGTGAGCGCGGTGTGTCCGCTGCTGCTGATCGCTGTGTGTGTGTGTGTGTGTGTGTGTGTGTCAGGTGTGAGGATCAGGGGTGTGTGTGTGTCAGTGGGCAGGTGAGCGCGGTGTGTCCGCTGCTGCTGATCTGTGTGTGTGTGTGTGTGTGTGTCTGCTGCTGCTGCTGATCTGTGTGTGTGTGTGTGTGTGTGTCAGGTGTGAGGACCAGGGGTGTGTGTGTGTCAGTGGGCAGGTGAGCGCGGTGTGTCCGCTGCTGCTGATCTGTGTGTGTGTGTGTGTGTGTGTGTGTGTGTCAGGTGTGAGGATCAGGGGTGTGTGTGTGTCAGTGGGCAGGTGAGCGCGGTGTGTCCGCTGCTGCTGATCGCTGTGTGTGTGTGTGTGTGTGTGTGTGTGTCAGGTGTGAGGATCAGGGGTGTGTGTGTGTCAGTGGGCAGGTGAGCGCGGTGTGTCCGCTGCTGCTGATCTGTGTGTGTGTGTGTGTGTGTGTCTGCTGCTGCTGCTGATCTGTGTGTGTGTGTGTGTGTGTGTCAGGTGTGAGGACCAGGGGTGTGTGTGTGTCAGTGGGCAGGTGAGCGCGGTGTGTCCGCTGCTGCTGATCTGTGTGTGTGTGTGTGTGTGTGTGTGTGTGTGTGTCAGGTGTGAGGATCAGGGGTGTGTGTGTGTCAGTGGGCAGGTGAGCGCGGTGTGTCCGCTGCTGCTGATCGCTGGGAAGCGCTTCTTCTGCCTCATCCTCAGTGACGGAGGGTCTTCAGTGCCCGTCTTCATCACGGTCAGTGTTCAGAGGAGTAAGGGTTAGGTTAGGGGAGTAAGCTACACACACATCCTCAACACACAGTCTGATGAATCTCTCATGTAACTTCCCTCTTTAGGAAGCCAAGCACCAGTACTGGAGGCAGTGTGCGTGTGTGGGCCAGAGTGTGTGGATGTCGTCTCTGCGTGTGTGTTCGCTGCAGGGTCTGGAGGGGCGGCGTGTGTTGTCCGACAGCTGTCAATCACGTCTTCATCCGCACGAGAGCTCAGAGCAAACAGACACACACACAGACGCACACACAGACGCACACACAGACGCACACACAGACGCACACACAGACGCACACACAGACAAACACACAGACACACACACAGACACAGACACACACACAGACGCACACACACCCCTGCCATCAAGCTCCGCCCCCTCAGTCAGAGTCAAACGCTCCACACTCATCAGCTTCAAGGTGAGGCTACACAAAAACTACACAATTGAAGGGGTTCATATTTTGAACTAATATATTAAATATAAACTGCTAAATACTATATTATATGTTTTTGTAATTTTTGTATTTTAAATGACTAAATTACTGTTTGCTATATATTTTTTTTAATTATTATTAATATTATTTTATAGCCATATTGATATATAATCACAAAAATGTAGTCAAATTGGTGGAAATAACATAATTTAAAAGAATAAAACAGATAAAATAAAGCAGGATACTTACATTTCACACTCGTAAACAGAAAAATTCCCTTTAATCAAACAGGTGTGACCTTTAACCTGTGCTGTAAACCGTGTGTTTGATTGACAGGGTACAGTCACGAAGATTTTGAACGCAGAGGCGGGGCTTTATGAGATTGACAGGCAGGTGGGGCTTTGCCTGGCCTATCAGCCGGCTCAGAAATGGGGCGGCGGCTTGAGGCCGGGGGCGGAGATCCAGGTGAGTGTGATGTCATCAGGTGATGTGCTTTATTCACTCTAGAAGCCAAATAAATAAAAAATCTCAAAAATATGCTAAAAAATATTCAGAGTTATAAAGTGTGTGTACGCCAGAACCTGCGTTTTAATTTTAAAACTTTTTCTCCCGCAGCTTCACAACGTCCACTTCACGTACCACGCTTCCCCGTTCGCCCCGCGAGTCGTGCTGTGCGCGTGTCTGCGCTCCAGCGTGCAGATCAGCGCCTTCAGCCGCCTGAGGTCAGAGGTCGAGGCGCCGGGGTCACATGGGCCGCTGCAGCGCCTCCTGCTGGAGAGGAATCTGGGCGTGTCGCAGTATCTGTGGCTCTGCTACTGCCACAGCGCCGTGAGCGAGAGGTGACCACACACACACACATCAGTGGCTGATTAACATTGATGACAGGAATTAACGAGAATTGCGATGCGGCTTATTGCGATGATCAAATATCAATCAGTGCATGCGCTGTGAGCTCCAGAGAGGCGTAGCACTGTGTGTCCACACGCGAGCAGCTCGTGCTGCAGGGTCTCAGCCTCTGTTCTCAGTGAACGCTTCGAGGTCGAGTCGCTGTAGAAGAAGAAGAGAAGAGAAGCTTTAAGGCTCACCATGGTTTTCCGTCGAAATAAAAACTTGGTGCTTTATGTTTTAAAAATGAAGAAATGAACACAGTTATACATATTAGTATTGTCGTTTTATATGGTTATACTGTAAAATAAAATTCCTATTCTATTTCTTATCTGTCTTTTAAATCACAATTATATTTTGCTCGTGCAGCTCTACTCAGCTCTAAACACTGTGGCGTATGGTGTGTGTGTGTGTGTGTGTCAGGTTGTGTCCGCGCTGGGTGAGAGCGGAGCGAGTGTGTGTGGTCGCCGCGCGGCTGTTGGACTTTGTGTGTGAGGCTGGACAGAAGACGCAGAAAAAGAGGAACATTTACAGAGAGATGATACAGGAACCGCACAAGTGCCCTGTTACCACGGTAACACACACATATACCCTGTTACCACAGTAACACCCACTCATGCCAGTACCATGATAACACACTCACATACCCTATTACCACGGTAATACATCCACACATATACTGTTACCATGGTAACATAGACACACCCTGTTACCATGATAACACACTTACACATACCCTGTTACCACAGTAACACCCACACATACCCTGTTACCACAGTAACATCCACACATACCGTTACCACGGTCACAACTCACACATACAGTGTTACCATAGTAACACACAACACCCCCTTTTACCACGTAACACACACAAGCCGTTACCATGGCAAAAGACACACACACACACACACACACCCTGTTACCTCGGTAACACCCACACATACTGTTACCATGGTAACATACACATACCCTGTTACCACAGTAACACACTCACACACCTTGTTACCATGGTAACATACACACATACCCTTTTACCACAGTAATGCATCCACACACACTCTGTTACAATGGTAACACACTTACACATACCCTGTTACCACAGTAACACCCACTCATGTCGGTACTATGGTAACATCCACACATACTGCGCTACATTTACATTTACATTTATTCATTTAGCTGACGCTTTTATCCAAAGCGACTTACAATTGCTATATATGTCAGAGGTCGCACGCCTCTGGAGCAATTAGGGGTTAAGTGTCTTGCTCAGGGACACATTGGTGTCACAGTGGATGTGGATGTGTCCCCCCCCCCCCCCCCCCCCCCCCCCCCGTTACCACACACACACACACCTTGTTGCCTCGGTAATCCACACACGCACACACACACACACACACACTGTTACCTCGGTAACACCCACACATACTGTTACCATGGTACAATACACATACCCTGTTACAACGGTATCACATCCACACATACCCTGTTACCACGGTAACACCCACATATGTCGTTACCATAGTAACACACACATACTCTGTTACTACGGTGACACACAAACCATGGTTATAAACACATACACTGTTACCACAGTAACATGCATCAGTTAATTGCTAGGGGAAAATGTATATAAATCTTTGCAAAAAAATGCAGTTTGATGGGTTTTTTTCCACAAATGATTTTTGATGCACAAAAATCCCCCCCCTCCCTCTCTCTCTCTCTCAGTACTGTGTGTGCTGGCCGTCGGTGGCGCTGTGGTCAGTGAGAGAGGTGTGTGAGTGGATGTGGCGTGAGGTGTGGGTGTCTCTCTCTCTGCTGTCTCTCCTCCCTCCCTCAGTGAGTCACATGACGTCGCCGGAGCTGAACGCTTCGCTGTCCTGGTCCACACACTCGGTCCCGCTCACACACACACACTCGGGCCCGCTGCTGTTACTGGGGGTTCTGGAGCTGGACTCCACCCGTGCCACGCTGCAGCTCCGAGACCAGACGCACGCCCTCGACTGTGTGTGTGTCCAAACCGGCCAATCGGGAGCCATCGACACAGCCTGGCTGGGTAATCACACACTCACACTCAACATGAATATTATTATTACAATTTACATATTACTGTGTTTTATGTGTTTATTTTAATTTTTTTCATGTTAGTTAAAGTTAAAGGTGCAGTGTGTAAATGTTGCGCCCTCTAGTGGTGAGGTTGTGAATTGCACCCAAAGACCTGAATGACTGATAGATGTAATAAAGTCTGCTTCGTTTACAGAGACTGGTAATTCTAGAGATCGACAGGATAAGAATGAAATGTACTAGAAGATTGTGCTTTATCAAACATGACACATCATTCATTATTACTGCAGAATATCACTTTATCACATTTATGCAGTGAGGAAGTTTTTTAAAGGAACACGCCGACTTTTTGGGACTTTAGCTTATTCCCCGTATCCCCCAGAGTTAGATAAGTCCACACACACCCTAAT
>NC_136893.1:811047-833547 GCF_949152265.1 Phoxinus phoxinus
TCAGACTGTTTATTCTGATCAAGAACTGCCCACCTCACCAGGAGGAGACCGTCTGACGTGTACAGCTTCTGCTTCCTCTCCTGCTAAATCATGCTAGAAGCTCTAGCAATGTGCTAAATCATGCTAACGATGTGCTAAATCATGCTAGAAGCACTAGCAATGTACTAAATCAAGCTACCAATGTGCTAAATCATGCTAGAAGCACTAGCAATGTGCTAAATCATGCTAACGATGTGCTAAATCATGCTAGAAGCACTAGCAATGTGCTAAATCATGCTAACGATGTGCTAAATCATGCTAGAAGCACTAGCAATGTACTAAATCAAGCTACCAATGTGCTAAATCATGCTAGCAACATGTTAAAACATTTTAGTAAAATATGCTAAATCATGCTATAAGCACTAGCAATGTATTAAATCATGCTACCAATGTGTTAAATCATGCTAGCAACATGTTAAAACATTTTAGTAAAATATGCTAAATCATGCTAGAAGCACTAGCAATGTATTAAATCATGCTAGCAACATTTTAAAACATTTTAGCTAAATCATGCTAGAAGCACTAGCAATGTACTAAATCATACTTGGTGCTAATTCATGTTAAAAACATGCCAGCAGTGTGCTAAATCATGTAAGCTATGTGTTAAATAATGCAAGCAAAATGTTAAAACATGTTAACTATGTGTTAAATCATGTTAGCAACATGCTAGCAGTGTTAAGTCATGCTAGCAGCACGTTAAAACATGTTAGCAGCACGTTAAAACATGTTAGCGGTTTGTTAAATCAGGTTGTCATCATGCTAAACATGTTAGCAATGTGTTCATTTATGCAAGAAACATGCTAGCAACGTGTTCAATTATGCTAACAATGGTAAAACATGTTAGCAATGTGATAAATAATGCTTAAATATGTTTAAAATGTGCTGAATCATGTTAAAAATTTATTAAATTATGCTAGAAACATACTAGCAACGTGCTAAATCATGCTAGCAATGTTAAAACATTTTAACAACGTGCTAAATCATGCTAGCAATGTTAAAACATTTTAACAATGTGTTAAATCATGCTAGCAATGTGTTAAATTATGCTAGCAATGTGTTAAATCATCCTAGTAAAATGTTAGCGATGTGTTAAAGGCACTTTATCAGGTCGATCCAAACCTGTATGGCTGTCCTTCCGTGAAACATAGAAAAGATACTTTGAAAGATGTTGGGAGTAGAAGTAAGTCACACAGGTTTGAATGACATCACTGCGAGTTAATGATGTCATCTCTCTGTCTGTCTCTCAGGATGTGAGTGTGTTAAAGACCACAGGAGTTTCAGCGAGGGGCGGAGTCACACAGCTCATTAGCCCCGCCCTCCTGCTGCAGCCGCAGTGGCGCATGCACACGCTAACAGACACGCTAACAGACGAGCAGGTACAGATCGTCTCAGTTTAGCACATCACATTAAACTAAACGAAGCTGAAGTTAAACAAAGTTTGTTTTTGTATTCCAGTGTCATCAGTCAGGTGTTCCTGCGCTCATGAGCGTATCTGAGGTTCTGCACAGCAGGTGACGACTATCCGCTACAGCTAAACACATCTTTAGACGTTCACATCTTCAGTCAGTCACTGGCTATGTTTACATGCTGTTACATTTTGCTATTTCTACATCATTACGCTATTTCTACGTCATTCCGCTATTTCTATATCATTACGCTATTTCTACATCATTACGCTATTTCTATATCATTACGCTATTTCTATATCATTACGCCATCCATCCATCCATCTTCTTCCGCTTCATCCGGGGCCGGGTCGCGGGGGCAGCAGTCTAACCAGAGATGCCCAGACTTCCCTTTCCCTAGCCACTTCCTCTAGCTCTTCCGGGGGGACACCGAGGCGTTCCCAGGCCAGCCGAGAGACATAGTCTCTCCAGCGTGTCCTAGGTCTTCCCCGGGGTCTCCTCCCGGTGGGACGTGCCCGGAACACCTTCCCGGGAAGGCGTCCAGGAGGCATCCGAAACAGATGCCCAAGCCACCTCAGCTGACCCCTCTCGATGTGGAGGAGCAGCGGCTCTACTCTGAGCTCCTCCCGAGTGACCGAGCTCCTCACCCGATCTCTAAGGGATCGCCCAGCCACCCTGCGGAGAAAGCTCATTTCGGCCGGCTGTATCCGGGATCTTGTCCTTTCGGTCATGACCCAAAGCTCATGACCATAGGTGAGAGTAGGAACGTAGATTGACCGGTAAATCGAGAGCTTCGCCTTGCAGCTCAGCTCTTTCTTCACCACGATAGACCGGTACATCGACCGCATTACTGCGGAAGCTGCACCGATCCGTCTGTCAATCTCCCGTTCCATCCTTCCCTCACTCGTGAACAAGACCCCAAGATACTTGAACTCCTCCACGAGGCAGGAACTCTCCACCAACCTGAAGTGAGCAAGCCACCCTTTTCCGACTGAGGACCATGGCCTCGGATTTGGAGGTGCTGATTCTCATCCCAGCCGCTTCACACTCGGCTGCAAACCGTCCCAGTGCATGCTGAAGGTCCTGGTCTGTAGGGGCCAACACGACAACATCATCCGCAAAGAGCAGAGACGAAATCGTGTGGTCCCCGAACCCGACACCCTCCGGCCCCTGGCTGCGCCTAGAAATTCTGTCCATAAATATTATGAACAGAACCGGCGACAAAGGGCAGCCCTGCCGAAGTCCAACATGCACCGGGAACAAGTCTGACTTACTGCCGGCAATGCGAACCAAGCTCCTGCTCCGGTCGTATAGGGACCGGACAGCCCTTAGCAAAGGACCCCGGACCCCATACTCCCGGAGCACGCTCCACAGGCCGCCTCGAGGGACACAGTCGAATGCCTTCTCCAAATCCACAAAACACATGTGGATTGGTTGGGCAAACTCCCATGAACCCTCCAGCACCCTGTAGAGGGTATAGAGCTGGTCCAGTGTTCCACGGCCGGGACGAAAACCGCACTGTTCCTCCTGAATCCGAGGTTCTACTATCGGCCGTAATCTCCTCTCCAGTACCCTAGCATAGACTTTCCCGGGGAGGCTGAGAAGTGTGATCCCCCTGTAGTTGGAACACACTCTCCGGTCCCCCTTCTTAAAAAGAGGGACCACCACCCCAGTCTGCCATCCCAGAGGTACTGTCCCCGACCGCCACGCGATGCTGCAGAGACGTGTCAGCCAAGACAGCCCCGCAACATCCAGAGACTTGAGGTACTCAGGGCGGATCTCATCCACCCCCGGTGCCTTGCCACCGAGGAGTTTCTTGACTACCTCGGTGACTTCAGCTTGGGAGATGGACGAGTCAACCTCCGAGCCCTCAGCCTCTGCTTCCTCCATGGAAGACGTGACGGCGGGATTGAGGAGATCCTCAAAGTATTCCTTCCACCGTCCGACGACATCCCCAGTTGAGGTCAACAGCTGCCCTGCTCCACTGTAAACAGCGTTGGTGGGGCACTGCTTCCCTCTCCTGAGTCGCCGGACGGTTTGCCAGAATCTCTTCGAGGCCAGCCGATAGTCATTTTCCATGGCCTCTCCGAACTCCTCCCAGGCCCGAGTTTTTGCCTCCACAACCACCCGGGCTGCAGTTCGCTTGGCCTGCCGGTACCTGTCAGCTGCCTCAGGAGTCCCACAAGCCAACCAGGCCCGATAGGACTCCTTCTTCAGCTTGACGGCATCCCTTACTTCCGGTGTCCACCACCGGGTTCGGGGATTGCCGCCTCGACAGGCACCGGAGACCTTACGGCCACAGCTCCGAGTGGCCGCTTCGACAATGGAGGTGGAGAACATGGTCCACTGGGACTCAATATCTCCAGCCTCCCTCGGGATCCGGTCGAAGCTCCGCCGGAGGGGGGAGTTGAAGATCTCTCTGACAGGAGACTCGGCCAAACGTTCCCAGCAGACCCTTACAGTACGCTTGGGTCTGCCGAGTCTGTCCAGCTTCCTCTTCCGCCATCGGATCCAACTCACCACCAGGTGGTGATCAGTTGACAGCTCCGCCCCTCTCTTTACCCGAGTGTCCAAGACATACGGCCGCAGGTCAGATGAAACGACCACAAAGTCGATCATCGACCTACGACCTATCATTACGCTATTTCTATATATTACGCTATTTCTATATCATTACGCTATTTCTATATATTACGCTATTTCTACGTCATTCCGCTATTTCTATATCATTCCGCTATTTCTACGTCATTCCGCTATTTCTATATCATTACGCTATTTCTACGTCATTCCGCTATTTCTATATCATTACGCTATTTCTATATCATTACGCTATTTCTATATATTACGCTATTTCTATATATTACGCTATTTCTACATCATTACGCTATTTCTACGTCATTCCGCTATTTCTATATCATTACGCTATTTCTATATCATTACGCTATTTCTATATATTACGCTATTTCTACATCATTACGCTATTTCTACATCATTACGCTATTTCTACGTCATTACGCTATTTCTATATCATTACGCTATTTCTATATATTACGCTATTTCTACATCATTACGCTATTTCTACGTCATTACGCTATTTCTATATCATTACGCTATTTCTATATCATTACGCTATTTCTATATATTACGCTATTTCTACATCATTACGCTATTTCTACATCATTACGCTATTTCTACATCATTACGCTATTTCTATATATTACGCTATTTCTACATCATTACGCTATTACTACATCATTACGCTATTTCTACGCAATTACGCTATTTCTACATCATTACGCTA
This sequence comes from Phoxinus phoxinus, assembly GCF_949152265.1. Classification (NCBI taxonomy): domain Eukaryota; kingdom Metazoa; phylum Chordata; class Actinopteri; order Cypriniformes; family Leuciscidae; genus Phoxinus; species Phoxinus phoxinus. The sequence continues at coordinate 815,794 of NC_136893.1, forward strand.
TTTCTACGTCATTACGCTATTTCTATATCATTACGCTATTTCTATATCATTACGCTATTTCTATATATTACGCTATTTCTACATCATTACGCTATTTCTACGTCATTACGCTATTTCTATATCATTACGCTATTTCTATATCATTACGCTATTTCTATATATTACGCTATTTCTACATCATTACGCTATTTCTACATCATTACGCTATTTCTACATCATTACGCTATTTCTATATATTACGCTATTTCTACATCATTACGCTATTACTACATCATTACGCTATTTCTACGCAATTACGCTATTTCTACATCATTACGCTATTTCTACGTCATTACGCTATTTCTATATCATTACGCTATTTCTACATCATTACGCTATTTCTACGTCATTACGCTATTTCTATATCATTACGCTATTTCTACATCATTACGCTATTTCTACGTCATTACGCTATTTCTATATCATTACGCTATTTCTATATCATTACGCTATTTCTATATATTACGCTATTTCTACATCATTACGCTATTTCTACATCATTACGCTATTTCTACATCATTACGCTATTTCTACGCAATTACGCTATTTCTACATCATTACGCTATTTCTATATATTACGCTATTTCTACATCATTACGCTATTACTACATCATTATGCTATTTCTATATATTACGCTATTTCTACATCATTACGCTATTACTACATCATTACGCTATTTCTACGCAATTACGCTATTTCTACATCATTACGCTATTTCTATATATTACGCTATTTCTACATCATTACGCTATTACTACATCATTATGCTATTTCTATATATTACGCTATTTCTACATCATTACGATATTTCTACATCATTGCGCTATTTCTACGCAATTACGCTATTTCTACATCATTACGCTATTTCTACATCATTGCGCTATTTCTACGCAATTACGCTATTTCTACATCATTACGCTATTTCTACATCATTGCGATATTTCTACATCATTGCGCTATTTCTACGCAATTACGCTATTTCTACATCATTACGATATTTCTACATCATTGCGCTATTTCTATATATTACGCTATTTCTACATCATTACGCTATTACTACATCATTATGCTATTTCTATATATTACGCTATTTCTACATCATTGCGATATTTCTACATCATTGCGCTATTTCTACGCAATTACGCTATTTCTACATCATTACGCTATTTCTACATCATTACGCTATTTCTACATCATTATGCTATTTCTACATCATTGCGCTATTTCTACGTCATTACGATATTTCTACATCATTGCGCTATTTCTACACAATTACGCTATTTCTACATCATTACACTATTTCTACATCATTACGCTATTTCTACGCAATTATGCTATTTCTACATCATTACGCTATTTCTACGCAATTATGCTATTTCTACATCATTACGCTATTTCTACATCATTACGCTATTTCTACGCAATTACGCTATTTCTACATCATTACGCTATTTCTACATCATTACGCTATTTCTACATCATTACACTATTTCTACGCAATTACGCTATTTCTACGTCATTCATTGCACACGCGCAGTCCTTTCAGTTTCGTTCTTTTAAATCCAATCAAGTGTTGGCATGTTCTCTCGATCGGATTAGAAAAGGAATAAACCCCCGATCGACGTCTCATTGGGACCGAGCTCAAGCGGGTCGGTTGAGGCGTTTACATGAAGACTTCAGTGCGATTGAGCCGCCATACGCTCACTAACAGATTATTTGGCTGCGTGTAAACGTAGCCAATGAGAGACGCTTTGTGTGTTTTAACAGCTCCGCCCCTGAGATCGTCTCCTTTTATGGAGTTGTTTCTCAGCGAATCACATTACAGGAGGACAGCGGAACTAAACCCAAGATCCAATCACTGACTGCCACTAAAGGTTTGGCTCCGCCTCCTCGTTCTCTCTCTGCATTCCACTCGTAGTCTCTATGTGTGTGTGTGTGTGTGTGTGTGTGTAGTTTCACAGAGATCTTCCCTGTAATCTTCCAGATCCGAGCGCCGTAGAGGATCTGAGGGTGCGTCTGAGCGTCCAGGACTCTGCATGTCCAGGTCATGTGATCCACGTGTATCTGGACCTGTCGTGCGGCCCGTACACACTCGGCCTGGTCCCCGGAGCCGCGCTGCAGATACACCACGCTCAGCGCAAAGTGTCCAGGTGTGTGTGTGTGTGTACGAACCCTGTATTCATTTTTTCTTAGTTTTCTTGCGACTGTTTACAAATTATCCAAAGAGTCTGCTGTATTTTACTTTATTATATCATATTATATTATATTATTACTTATTATTACATCATCTGTCAGGAGTTTGGAAACATTACGATTGTTTAAAAAGAAGTTCTGAAAGAAGGCAGACATTTGTGTTCAAAAATGTATTTGCTGCTCAAGAAACATTTCTGATTATTACTGCTGCTGAAAACTGCTGTGCTGCTGCTTCATATATTTGTGGAAATGGAGAAACTTTTTACAGGATTTACTAACAGCATTTATTTATTATTTATTCGCATTTCAATAAATGAATATATCAAATGTATTAAATTATTTTGTAACATTATACATGTTTTTACTGTCACCTTTGATCAATTTAATGTGTGTGTGTGTGCGTGTGTGTGTGTGTGTGTGTGTGCGTGTGTGTGTGTGTGTGTGTGTGTGTGTGTGTGTGTGTGTGTGCGTGTGTGTGTGTGTGCGTGTGTGTGTGTGTGTGTGTGTGTGTGTGTGTGTGTGTGTGTGCGTGCGCGTGCGTGTGTGTGTGCGTGCGTGTGTGCGTGTGTGTGTGTGTGCGTGTGTGTGTGTGTGTGCGTGTGTGTGTGTGTGCGTGTGTGTGTGTGTGTGTGTGTGTGTGTGTGCGTGTGTGTGTGTGTGCGTGTGTGTGTGTGTGCGTGTGTGTGTGTGTGTGTGTGTGTGTGTGCGTGTGTGTGTGTGTGTGTGTGCGTGTGTGTGTGTGTGTGTGTGTGTGTGTGTGTGTGTGCGTGCGCGTGCGCGTGCGTGTGTGTGTGCGTGCGTGTGTGCGTGTGTGTGTGTGTGCGTGTGTGTGTGTGTGTGCGTGTGTGTGTGTGTGCGTGTGTGTGTGTGTGTGTGTGTGTGTGTGTGTGCGTGTGTGTGTGTGTGTGTGTGTGTGTGTGTGCGTGTGTGTGTGTGTGTGTGTGTGCGTGTGCGTGTGTGTGTGTGTGTGTGTGCGTGTGTGTGTGTGTGTGTGTGTGTGTGTGTGTGTGCGTGCGCGTGCGTGTGCGTGTGTGTGTGCGTGTGTGTGTGTGTGTGTGTGTGCGTGCGTGTGTGTGCGCGCGCACGTGTGTGTGTCTCAGGGCGTGTAACGTGTACTGCCGCTCTCTCCCCATCAGCCGTGTGAGCGTCACTGATCTGAGTTCAGTCTGCTCAGGGTGAGTGTGTTTACTAACTTTACTTCCTTTCAATTTCAACCAGGAAATACAGGATGTAGAATTGTAGTTTGAAATCAAATCTTGTATTTTTATTTATTTATTATAAATTATTTATTTATTCACTGAAAAAATGCTTTTCTTACTCAGTTTTTTTTTGTCTTGTTTCCAGTCCAAATATCAAACATTTCTTAAATCAAGATGCATTTACTAGATGAGTGAAATGACATAAGATATTATGTCCTGTTTTCTGGGGAATTAATCAAAATTAAGTGAGTTGATGCTTAAAACAAGCAAAATGATCTGCCAATGGGGTCAGAAAAATTCTTCTTCATTTTCCACATCTTCACGGACACAACAATGATTTCCCTCGTGTGTTAATATTTTTCCTTGTAATAATGTATGATTTGCAAAAATGAAAACTGCTGCGTCTGTTTAGATGAGAGAATCAAAGTGTGTGTGTTGTTCACACTCTACATAATGGCCAAGCACTCGCTCTTAAAATAGCATCTGACTAACGCGCGGCGCCGCTGTCTGTAGACTGGGTTTCTCCTGGTCAGTGGCGGAGTTGTTTTCTGGAACTGCAGAATATCACCAGGGCAGTTTTGCGCTGGAACACACTCCTCTTTTCACTGAACCGCCCCCCCGAGCGCAAGTTCATTCCCTAATTTACCGACGTGCGTCTGTGGAGGGAAGAGTCGCTGTGCGCGGGTGCAGAATAGGAATGAGACATGCGGCGGTGTACAAAGTCAATTGCGCTGGGTGCAAGATAGGACCTCGGTGTCTGGACAGTGTTGTGTGAGAGAGAGAGCACAGGACAGGTCAATCACTTCTGCAGGCGGGCTCCATTTATCATCCAATCCGGATTTCGTCTCGTCCTTTTCCCTCTGGACGCGCGAATGGATTTAAAATGTTCAAGCGTTCAACTAGACGCGACAGACACGAATTTGCCGCTCTATTCGCGTGTGGTGTGAGCGCAGCGTAAGGACGTGGAATTAAAATGGAACTAAAATTTTGATAATAATGTGAAAAGGTGATTTCTTGATGTGATAAATAACTGATATTTTGACTTTGATCTCAGTTTTTCACGCTTGGCGTTTCCATCCGTCTCTCTGCAGGTCAGGTGTGTCTCAGGCTCCTCCTCCTCCTCCTCCCATGATGCTCTTGGGCGAGTGGGCGTCGGCCAGGACGCAGCGGGGGGTGGTGGGGCAGGTCAAAGGTCACGTGGTGCGTGTGCTGTCTCTGCGGCTGCAGTGGACGTGTTCTCTCTGCGGGAGCATCTTCAGACAGGTAGTGATGTCATCGCTTGCGTCACATGTTCTGTTAGGCTGATTACCCAGAATTCCTTCCTGTCCTGTAGTTTTTCGTTTTTTTTTACCATTTAGGGATAAAAAAAGTCTCTGTCTTTGAAGAGTTAAAAGTTAAAAAATCAAACATAATTATTTAAGATTAAGTTAAATCATGCTGACAGTTATAAACCTCCGATTCACAACCGAGTGATGAGTGACAGTGATGAGTGATGAGCGAATAACGGGATTTTGAGTTGAACTCTCGCTTCTGTCGTGTTTGTGTTTTATTTCATCCCCACAGACGTCCTGTGGCCGGACTCACCCACCCTGTGACTCGACCAGCTCAGTGTTTCAGGCTGAGGCGAAGTGAGTGTGTGTGTGTGTGTGTGTTTGTGTGTGTAAGTGTGAGTGTGTTTGAGTGTGTGAGACTGTGTGTGTGTGTGTGTCTGTGTGTGAGAGTATGTGAATGAGTGAGTGAGTGTGACTGTGTGTGTGTGTGTGTGTGAGTGTGTTTGTGTGTGTGTGTGTTTGAGTGTGTGAGACTGTATGTGTGTGTGTGTGTCTGTGTGTAAGTGTGTGAGTGTGTTTGAGTGTGTGAGACTGTGTGTGTGTGTGTGTCTGTGTGTGAGAGTATGTGAATGAGTGAGTGAGTGTGACTGTGTGTGTGTGTGTGTGTGTGAGTGTGTTTGTGTGTGTGTGTGTTTGAGTGTGTGAGACTGTATGTGTGTGTGTGTGTCTGTGTGTTAGTGTGTGTGTGTGTTTGAGTGTGTGAGACTGTGTGTGTGTGTGTGTGTGAGAGTGTGTTTGTGTGTGTGTGTGTAAGTGTGAGTGTGTTTGAGTGTGTGAGACTGTGTGTGTGTCTGTGTGTGAGAGTATGTGAATGAGTGAGTGTGACTGTGTGTGTGTGTGTGTGTGTGTGTCTGTGTGTAAGTGTGAGTGTGTTTGAGTGTGTGAGACTGTGTGTGTGTGTGTGTGTCTGTGTGTGAGAGTATGTGAATAAGTGTGTGTGTGTGTGTGTGTGTGTGTGAGTAAGTGTGAGTGTGTGTGTGTTTGTGTGTGTGTGTGAATGAGTGAGTGTGTTTGAGTGTGTGACTCACTGTGCGTGTGTGTGTGTGTGTGTGTGTGTGTCTGTGCGTGTGTGTCTGTGCGTGCGTGTGTGTCTGTGTGTGCGTGCGTGTGTGTGTGTGTGTGTGTGTGCGTGTGTGTGTGTGTGTGTGTGTGTAGGGTGGCGGTGGAGGACGGTTCTGGTGAGGCTCACGTCTGGTTCTCGTCTGAAACGGTGTGCGATCTGCTGATGTTGAATGCGGGTCAGTGGGAGGGGCTTCAGAGGCACGTCAGGGTCAAAGGTCACGTCAAGGTGTACACACGCGGATACAGCATGGTGAGCATTTCAACTCTACACACACACACACATACATGATCCTGTGATCTCACTGCATGTGTGTGTGTGTGTGTGTGTGTGTGTGTGTGTGTAGACGTGTGACGAGGACCCAGACGAGTCTTTAGTTCAGTATTTGAACTGTTTGTGCTCCAGCGCCGCTGTGTGTCGACAGATTCACCTCACCTGCCGAATACGAGCTCAGAGAACAGGTAAACACACTCACACTCACGCTAAATCCGTGCTTAAAGGTGCAGTGTGTAAGTTATAGCGGCATCTAGTGGTGAGGTTGTGAACTGCACCCAACAGAAGTTACGGTGGCCGACAGGAAGTGATGTCGTCGTCTGAGACAGCAGAGAGTAGCCAGTTAAAGGTGCAGTCTGTAAGAATGACAGCTAGTGGTGGAAATAGGTATTAAAAATATCATAGATCGTCGTTTGTCCCGCCTCCTCAGACTCGCAACATACAGCATCACAGAACAAAACAATACCAAACATCCCAGCCTGGAAACTCATATTTCACAGTAAAATAACTGAGAAACAAGAATGTGAAGTTAGCATGTTTCCTTTATATATGCAAACATATTATGTGTTTTATGCTTTAGTAGAGCTTTACACACAGCACCTTTAAGCAATGAGGTTTCTTTACAAAGATTAAGTAAGAAATTAGATTTACTTGATTATTCAATAAAATGATGTTATTGCGACTATTATTGTTACTTGTACTAAATTCTATTTACTACTACTGTAAATTACTTAAACTAATACATGAAGCAAACGAATAATAAATAAAGCAGCAACTCAAAATAACAGAAGACAGAAGAGTAACCGAAGAACATAACCTTTTATACTTCTAATCCCTCATTAATTTTAGTAAAGTTAGACATCAACCTCCTTACTATTCCTCAATCTATTCCTTATAAACAATAACAAGAAAAACTAAATTATAAAAATAATGTTTCTAATGAATTTTTGGTAAAAAAGTGTATAGGGTCGCTAGTGACCGGAGGATGTAATAGTGTAAGTGTTAGATTTCTGCACAACAATAACTCTAGTGCACTTCAGCTTTGCTCCTCAAGGTGGCAGTGTCTCATACGGTGATGGTTCACTCACAGTTACTGCAGGCATACAACTAAACAACACGGATATAAAGACCCAAATATGTAATAATGATTGCTGACACATTCATGCATGCTGGGTTGAAGTCAAACTCCTTTACTGTGAACACTGATCACGAGTGTGTAGACCAGTGCTGCGCTTCACTGTGCGTGTGTGTGTGTGTGTGTGTGTGTGTGTGTGTGTGTGTGTGTTTCAGGGAAACCTCTGCTGAGGAAAGTTCATCGAGGACAAACAGAATTCATCTGCAAATTCACACCTGCACTGCAGTTACAATGCCAACACATACACACACGCTAAACACACACACACACATGCTCAGACATACACACACGCTAAACACACACACACACACACATGCTCAGACATACACACATGCTAAACACTCACTCACTCATTCACACACACATGCTAAACACTCACTCACTCACTCTCACACACACACACACGCTAAACACACACACACACACATGCTCAGACATACACACACACACACATGCTCAGACATACACACATGCTAAACACTCACTCACTCATTCACACACACATGCTCAGACATACATACACGCTAAACACTCACTCACTCACTCTCACACACACACACACACGCTAAACACACACACACACACATGCTCAGACATACACACACACACATGCTCAGACATACACACATGCTAAACACTCACTCACTCATTCACACACACATGCTCAGACATACATACACGCTAAACACTCACTCACTCACTCTCACACACACACACACGCTAAACACACACACACACACACACATGCTCAGACATACACACACGCTAAACACACACACACATGCTCAGAGATACATAAACGCTAAACACTCACTCACTCACTCACTCACTCACACACACACACACACACACACACACACACACACACACACACACACACTAAACACACACTGATACGCACAACCAATGCTAAATGACTAAATGCTAATGCTAAATGCTGCTCAATGTTTCATGTGTTTTAATGTTCTGCTGCCGTTCTTGAGTGTTCATTGAAATATGTTTGTTATTAAATAACAATTATGTTTTTACACTAAATATTGTAACCAAACTCTTGTTCAGGAACAGAAATAAATTATATTTTATTCATTAAGTTTATTGATTTATAGATTTGAATGTCTTAAATAGGCGTTCAGTTTGAAGTTTGTCACCACTTAACCAATCACACGGTAGCAAAGCATGTGGGGGCGGAGCTCCCTTCAAAATGAGCCTCAGGGGGCGGAGCTCCTACAGATGAGCCTCAGGGGGCGGAGCTCCTACAGATGAGCCTCAGGGGGCGGAGCTCCTACAGATGAGCCTCAGGGGGCGGAGCTCCTACAGATGAGCCTCAGGGGGCGGAGCTCCTACAGATGAGCCTCAGGGGCGGAGCTCCTACAGATGAGCCTCAGGGGGCGGAGCTCCTACAGATGAGGCTCAGGGGGCGGAGCTCCTACAGATGAGCCTCAGGGGGCGGAGCTCCTACAGATGAGGCTCAGGGGGCGGAGCTCCTACAGATGAGGCTCAGGGGGCGGAGCTCCTACAGATGAGGCTCAGGGGGCGGAGCTCCTACAGATGAGTCTCGGGGGGCGGAGCTCCTACAGATGAGCCTCTGGGGGCGGAGCTCCTACAGATGAGCCTCAGGGGGCGGAGCTCCTACAGATGAGCCTCTGGGGGCGGAGCTCCTACAGATGAGCCTCAGGGGGCGGAGCTCCTACAGATGAGCCTCAGGGGGCGGAGCTCCTACAGATGAGGCTCAGGGGGCGGAGCTCCTACAGATGAGCCACAGGGGGCGGAGCTCCTACAGATGAGCCTCAGGGGGCGGAGCTCCTACAGATGAGGCTCAGGGGGCGGAGCTCCTACAGATGAGGCTCAGGGGGCGGAGCTCCTACAGATGAGCCACAGGGGGCGGAGCTCCTACAGATGAGCCTCAGGGGGCGGAGCTCCTACAGATGAGCCACAGGGGGCGGAGCTCCTACAGATGAGCCTCAGGGGGCGGAGCTCCTACAGAAGAGCCTCAGGGGGCGGAGCTCCTACAGATGAGCCTCAGGGGGCGGAGCTCCTACAGATGAGCCTCAGGGGGCGGAGCTCCTACAGATGAGGCTCAGGGGGCGGAGCCTGCAGACGGTCATTGATCACACAGGCAGCAGGACAGAAGGTATGTCACACATTACACGATCAGCAGAGGATCATTTCACTCTTAATGCGATCATTATTTTCCTGTTATCTGTAAAGCCGCTTGGAAACTCTGTATTGTATAAAGCGCTGTATAAATAAATGTGACTTGACTTGATGGGTGATTGATCATGTCATAACGCTTGAGTTTGTGTGAGTTCAGTTCTCAGTGAGGTTTTTGTTGGTTTGTGTTTTTGGAGATTTTAAAACTTCACGTCGTGTCACAGTGTTAAAAAGTTCATGTTTAATATTGTGAGATTTACGAGCTGGTAATGTCAGTTACGCATGTTAATATTGTTCATTTTAACGGCTCTTATCAAACACACACTTCTGTCTCTAGCAGATGTTTATGTGTGTGTGTGTGTCCTTGGTTCTGTGTGTGTGTGTGTGTTTGCTATAGAAATCAATACGTGCAGCAGGAGAGTAAATAAAGCTTCAAAAGGAGACGAGATCCTCTGGAGAAGCTTCTGCTGGTGTGTTTGGTTAACGCTGCTGGTGTGTAACTGGTAATCGCACTGGTTAGGGTCAGAGATTGTGAAGTGTGTGTTTTTGTGGCGTTGTGTTTGTACTGGTCTCATATTCCCGGTCAGCTCATGAACTCCACACTGGTTATTCTGGATAAACTAATGCAGAGATTCCCAAACAGTTTTATTTTTACGTGTTTTTATTTTTAAATAATTTCATAATGTTTAATTCGACATTATTTAATTATTTTTTTAATTATTTATTCATAATTTTATGATTTAATCAAAGTTAATAAATGGTTTATTTTTATTTGTTTTATTTTGACATTATAATTTAATTAATTATCAGTAACTAATTTGTGTTGATTTATTTTAATTTAACATCTTAAAAATCTCTCTTTTAATTTTACATTTTCCAACCAGATTTAAACTTTGAGTGAATCAGTGTGTGTGTGTGTGTGTGTGTGTGTGTGTGTGTTAGTGAGAGTGTGAGGGAGTCTGTGAGGGAGTGTGTGTGTGTGTGTGTGTTAGTTAGTGAGAGTGTGAGTGAGTCTGTGAGGGAGTGTGTGTGTGTGTGTGTGTGTGTGTGTGTGTTAGTTAGTGAGAGTGTGAGTGAGTCTGTGAGGGAGTGTGTGTGTGTGTTGGTGAGAGTGTGAGTGAGTCTGTGAGGGAGTGTGTGTGTGTGTGTGTGTGTGTGTGTGTGTGTGTGTGTGTGTTAGTTAGTGAGAGTGTGAGTGAGTCTGTGAGGGAGTGTGTGTGTGTGTTGGTGAGAGTGTGAGTGAGTCTGTGAGGGAGTGTGTGTGTGTGTGTGTGTGTGTGTGTGTGTGTGTTAGTTAGTGAGAGTGTGAGTGAGTCTGTGAGGGAGTGTGTGTGTGTGTTGGTGAGAGTGTGAGTGAGTCTGTGAGGGAGTGTGTGTGTGTGTGTGTGTTAGTTAGTGAGAGTGTGAGTGAGTCTGTGAGGGAGTGTGTGTGTGTGTGTGTGTGTGTTAGTTAGTGAGAGTGTGAGTGAGTCTGTGAGGGAGTGTGTGTGTGTGTTGGTGAGAGTGTGAGTGAGTCTGTGAGGGAGTGTGTGTGTGTGTGTGTGTGTGTGTGTGTGTGTGTGTGTGTGTGTGTGTGTGTGTGTGTGTGTGTGTGTTAGTTAGTGAGAGTGTGAGTGAGTCTGTGAGGGAGTGTGTGTGTGTGTTGTTGAGAGTGTGAGTGAGTCTGAGGGAGTGTGTGTGTGTGTGTGTGTGTTAGTGAGTCTGTGAGGGAGTGTGTGTGTGTGTGTGTGTTTGTGTGTGTTAGTTAGTTAGTGAGAGTGTGAGTGAGTCTGTGAGGGAGTGTGTGTGTGTGTGTGTGTGTGTGTGTTAGTTAGTGAGAGTGTGAGTGAGTCTGTGAGGGAGTGTGTGTGTGTGTGTGTGTGTGTGTGTGTGTTAGTTAGTGAGAGTGTGAGTGAGTCTGTGAGGGAGTGTGTGTGTGTGTGTGTGTGTGTGTGTGTGTTAGTTAGTTAGTGAGAGTGTGAGTGAGTCTGTTAGGGAGTGTGTGTGTGTGTGTGTGTGTGTGTGTGTTAGTGAGAGTGTGAGTGAGTCTGTGAGGGAGTGTGTGTGTGTGTGTGTGTGTGTGTGTGTTAGTTAGTGAGAGTGTGAGTGAGTCTGTGAGGGAGTGTGTGTGTGTGTTGGTGAGAGTGTGAGTGAGTCTGAGGGAGTGTGTGTGTGTGTGTGTGTGTGTTAGTGAGTCTGTGAGGGAGTGTGTGTGTGTGTGTGTGTGTGTTAGTTAGTTAGTGAGAGTGTGAGTGAGTCTGTGAGGGAGTGTGTGTGTGTGTGTGTGTGTGTGTGTGTGTGTTAGTTAGTGAGAGTGTGAGTTAGTCTGTTAGGGAGTGTGTGTGTGTGTGTGTGTGAGACAGTTAGTGTGAGTGAGTATGAGAGTGTGTGTGTGAGTGAGTTAGTGAGTGTGTGAGAGTTTATGTGTGTGAGAGTGTGTGTGTGTGTGTGTGTGTGTGTGTGTGAGTTAGTTAGTGTGAGTGAGTATGAGAGTGTGTGTGTGTGTGTGAGTTAGTTAGTGTGTGTGTGTGTGTGTGTGTGGTCATTTCCCGTGTCTGTTGCTCCTCTCTGGTGTTGGTGGGCGTGTCGCTGGTTTATCAGTCGCTGGACAGGAGAGATAGAGAGAGAGAGAGAGAACAGAGAGAGAGAGAGGCTAGCGAGGCTGAGCGTGTGATGATGTCATCACCGCTGGGGCTGATGGGAAATGAGCTCAAGCGGGCCGGCGTTGCATCAGATCTGTGGACTTCATTGATCCAGTAAAAAACATGCTGGGAACTTCCAACATTACACAAATAATCAACAGAACTTTCGAGATTTGCGAAACACGTGAGATTTAAATAAATATGACTGTTAAATTCAGTATGTATAACTAGCTGGATATACAAATATTAGAAATCTGTTGAATATGTGTGTGTGTGTGTGTGTTGCAGGTGTTGTAGGATGATGGATTCTGTCACAGGATTGATCACTGCGGTAAGAGTTTCATTCATTCACACTTTTATAAATTTTTTGAAAATCTTTATCTTCAAACGTTGCGTTCTTCCTCTTGTTTGTGTTTCTGACAGATTCTGATATCTTTTTACCCGTTACTTTTGGTCTATATATAAATCACAATCATTGTTTTAAAGGAATATTTTAGCTTCACCCATAGTCACAATCATATATATATTTATATATATTATAACATTTGGATTTCACACATTCATTTATTATTCAAACAAAATCCTGTCATCCAGCATCTTCAAAATAAATGTAGGATGATGGAAAATAAAGTATTTTCTGTGAACAAAATGCTTTTTACTCTTCGCTATTGCTTCAATATAAAAGAACAAGCGCGCCGTTATTGCATTGCAACATGTTCAAGTAAGCCAGATATGAGCCGATTCTGTGCAATACGCTTTATTAATATCATGATGACTCACGAGTATTTGCGCTAAATCTGCACTGATCTGTCTTACACGAACTTCCCAGCAAACTGAGTAAGCATCGTAAGTAAGCCACAGTTCATTGTCGCCTGCGTTTGGCGGGTGTTCACATAGATATGTATAATAAAGGCTAGATGTCTCGTCCGCGCTGCTGGCCAATGGAGGTCGACGTCCGCACACGGCGGCCATCTTGCCACAGTCAGCTCGCTCACTCGTAACATTGTGTTTAATGGTGCATGTGCTTTTTAAATAACCATTGCTCAATTTTCTACCGATGTTCAAACGGGTTGGTTTGTTATAAACGTCAGAGATGTAGTTATGACACTGCATAATTATAATATTATATATTTCAACATGTTCAAGCATCCAGAATTATAGCCACGTTAATAACGTTTGTAAGAAAGCAAACCGTTTGTAAATCCGTCAGGATTTCAGCGAGATAAGAGTATCTGTGTTCGTGCAGATCATCACCTTACAGAAAGCTTCCCTGTGACAAGATGGCCGCCGGTGATGCCGTTCGAGACTCCGCCGTAAGACATCTAGCCTTTATTATGTATATCTATGGGTGTTCATTTCAAACCCTGATTGTGATGTCACAGTGTAACAGGCCCCGCCCACGAATGGTGATGGACTCCGCCCTGTTGGTTAAGCCCCTCCCCCGAGTGATCGCCATATTGATCTCCTCCCTAGAGCCGCTAGTGGAAACACAACGTCTCCGCGGCACGGTAAACGATCTGAACGTTCTGTTGTTGGCGTTATCAGTGAACAGAATGATGCGTTACTTTTCCATTGCTTCACTATGTTAACGCGCTAGATGTGTTTCACCGTTGCGCTCATGTCTCGCGTCTTTTATAATCTTGGTCTTCTAAAAACGCAGCGCTCAAGCTAAACAAGGTTTGCGTTTTTCACTGCTCGCGTTTTTTGGACGCAATGAATGGCCCTGAATGGAAGAAGAAGAAAAAACACGCAAAGTCCGTCTAGCAAGAAAAAGAAAAGGAATGCAAACGCGTTCTGTGGAAACGGCTCCATCGCGGGTTTGTTTTTGTGTTGTTTGAGGATCCACGGCATGAGCTGTAAAGGCTCCGCCCACTTCTGCCATAACAACCACTCGACCTTTATTCCCTGCATCCAACACACTGATACCGAGAACTGATCATTTGTTTACCATCTAATTTACTCAGGCCTTAATATTTGGGCTTATTGTGAGGTGATAACGATATTCCCTCAGTGTTCGGCTCATCAGTGTAGTTTTTCTTAATATTTTGAATTCGTTTTTAGTCAAAGTTTTAGTAGTTTTTTCCCCCCATTAATTTATGCTTGTGTTCATAAGTTTGGCTGAAATCATGTGTGTGTGTGTGTGTGTGCAGGCCTCAGGGGGCGGAGCTCAAGCGGATGAGGGCGTGGAGGAAGGGGGCGGAGTCAGGAGGCGGGTCCCTCACATTGAAATGAAGCTGGTCCCGCTGGAGGAGGGGTCAGAGGTCACGCTGAACAGTGACATCACTGCCATGGTGGACCGCAGGAAAGCAGCCGTCTACCTCACGCTGATCGGCCTGCTGATATTCTGCACAGGTCTACACACACACACACACACACACACACACACACACACACACACACACACACACTAGTGTTGGGGGATAATTCATTACAAATAACTTGTTACATAATCAGATTCCTTTTTCAAGAAACTCGCAAAGTAACTAAGTAACACAATTAGTTACTTTTTTGGGAGTAACGCACTATTATAATGCATTTATTTTAAAAGTAACTTTCCCTGACACTGCTCACACTCTCACTCACTCACACACACACACACACACACACACACACACACACACACACACTCACACACACTCACACACACACACACACACACACACACTCTCTCTCACACACACACAGACACACACTTTCTCTCTCACACACACACACACGCACTCATACACACACACGCAGACACACTCTCACACACACACACACACACACTCTCACACACACACACACACGCACTCTCACACACACGCACGCGCACGCACACGCACACTCTCACACACACTCTCACACACACACACACTCCCACACTCACTCACTCACACACACACACACACACACTCACTCGCTCACACACACACACACACACTCTAGCTCTCACACAAACACACACACTCTCACACACACACACACACACACACGCACACACACACACTCTCTCGCTCATACACACACACACACTCTAGCTCTCACACAAACACACACACTCTCACACACACACACTCAGAGTTGGGTCTCCTCCGCAGCGTTCCTGCTGGGATACGTGGCGTTCCGGGGGATGTGTCACCTGTGTGTGGACGAGGGGGACCTGATCCCCCTGAACGACGCAGCGGGAGTGGACCCCCCGCCTGAGGGAGCGGTGCTGTACATGTCCGAGCTCAGAGCCATGCTGAAGAAATACCTGAGGGAGGAGCGGATCGAGAGCACACTCAGGTCAGCAGCAGAACACCAGCAAACATAAACACTTACTAAAACTAAACTATACAAATCGGGAATTCAAATAAATTATTATAAAATAAAACTCTAAAATAAAAATAATTGAGTTTAGCTGCATGTCATGTGACCACTAACCAGCATCCGAGACCCGTGAACATGTGAATGTTGAACTCACCTGTGACCTCTGACCTGTGTTGTGCTGGTGTGTTTCAGGCGCGTGACCTCTGACCTGTGTTGTGCTGGTGTGTTTCAGGCGCGTGACCTCTGACCTGTGTTGTGTTGGTGTGTTTCAGGCGCGTGACCTCTGACCTGTGTTGTGTTGGTGTGTTTCAGGCGCGTGACCTCTGACCTGTGTTGTGTTGGTGTGTTTCAGGCGCGTGACCTCTGACCTGTGTTGTGCTGGTGTGTTTCAGGCGTGTGACCTCTGACCTGTGTGTTGTGTTGGTGTGTTTCAGGCGCGTGACCTCTGACCTGTGTGTTGTGTTGGTGTGTTTCAGGCGCGTGACCTCTGACCTGTGTTGTGTTGGTGTGTTTCAGGCGCGTGACCTCTGACCTGTGTTGTGTTGGTGTGTTTCAGGCGCGTGACCTCTGACCTGTGTTGTGTTGGTGTGTTTCAGGCGCGTGACCTCTGACCTGTGTTGTGTTGGTGTGTTTCAGGCGTGTGACCTCTGACCTGTGTTGTGCTGGTGTGTTTCAGGCGCGTGACCTCTGACCTGTGTTGTGTTGGTGTGTTTCAGGCGCGTGACCTCTGACCTGTGTGTTGTGTTAGTGTGTTTCAGGCGTGTGACCTCTGACCTGTGTTGTGTTGGTGTGTTTCAGGCGCGTGACCTCTGACCTGTGTTGTGTTGGTGTGTTTCAGGCGCGTGACCTCTGACCTGTGTTGTGTTAGTGTGTTTCAGGCACGTGACCTCTGACCTGTGTGTTGTGTTAGTGTGTTTCAGGCGCGTGACCTCTGACCTGTGTTGTGTTGGTGTGTTTCAGGCGTGTGACCTCTGACCTGTGTTGTGTTTCAGGCGCGTGACCTCTGACCTCTGACCTGTGTTGTGTTTCAGGCGCGTGACCTCTGACCTGTGTTGTGTTAGTGTGTTTCAGGCGTGTGACCTCTGACCTGTGTTGTGTTTCAGGCGTGTGACCTCTGACCTGTGTTGTGTTAGTGTGTTTCAGGCGTGTGACCTCTGACCTGTGTTGTGTTTCAGGCGCGTGACCTCTGACCTGTGTTGTGTTTCTGGCGCGTGACCTCTGACCTCTGACCTGTGTTGTGTTTCAGGCGCGTGAGCCGGGCGTCTCATCCTCCGGGATCTTCAGAAGGGAACGCTTTGGCCCGGGAGATCCTCCAGAACCTGCAGAACCTCGGCATGGATCACACCTGGACCGACTCGCACTACGCCACGCTGCAGTTTCCCTCCAGGTCACACTGCATCGGTCAATTTGTGGTCAACCTATTAACTACATTACCCACAATGCTCTACAGAAAACTCCACCAATCAGAGTATCTGCGAGCAAAAGAGCTCTTTAGCTCCAAATCAAGTCTGTTTAGTTCCGTGTAACTGATACTCAACTGCCATTGGCTCATCTGCGTTCAAGGGGAGGGGCTTACCGATAGGTCAATTGACTCTCTATATGCATACACAAAGCTATGAAGGTCATGTGATTCTCCATGTGTTGGTTTGGTTAAAAAAAAAATTTGTTTATTTTTTTTGCTAAAAAATTGGGCGGGCACCAACGCATCATACGTCTGCTCTGCTCCTATAGGACGCAGCAGAACACTCTCTGGTTGGTCGATTCTGAGGGGGCGGAGCTTGAGGAGATTCTGTTAGACAGCGAGGGATACTGCGCCTACAGCGCCACGGGAACAGCCACGGTAACCATGACGACCACCGCCGCTCATACACACACACACACACACACACACAATGCCTCAGCACTTCGATTTGTCTCAACATGGGGACAAGAGAGCTGTCAGTCAATAAATGTCAAAAAGTATCTCTCAAAAGTAACTGTAATACTAGTTGTGTTACTAGTTATTTGAAAAAGTAATCTGATTACATAACTCAAGTTACTTGTAATGAGTGACACACAACACTGGCAAGAACCTCGACTGAAAAGGGGTCTATAATCCTGAAAATAATATTAAATTATGAAATGTGAGTCTTCGTGTGTGTGTGTGTGTTGCAGGGAGGCGTGTCTGAATAATGTTTGGCTCGGTGTGTGTGTGTGTTGCAGGGAGGCGTGGTGTACGTGAACTACGGGCGTCGGCAGGACTTCGAGGATCTGCGAGCGCTGGGCGTGTCCCTCAACGGCTCCATCGCTGTGGCGCGAGTGGGCGGAACCGTTAGCTTCGCTGAGAAGGTGTGGCTTGCGCAGGAGGCGGGGCATGTGGGCGTCCTAATTTACCCCGACCCCGCCGACGTACCCCAGGATCCACGCCGACTTGGTCTCCATAGCAACGCCGTCATCTCCGAACACGTACGGAACAGCCCA
>NC_136893.1:843547-871047 GCF_949152265.1 Phoxinus phoxinus
AAAAATGTGTCCGATTTAAATGATAATTACAAAATATTATTATATTTTGATTATTAAAATAATGTCAGTCATTTTTAAAGCCCAACGAGAGGTAGTTTTCATTGTGAAACTTCCAAACATGTGGTATCTCTGAAAAGCCCTGAATCTGATGATGTATGATGTCAGAGAAATTTGATGAAATATAAAAAATAAAAAATGCTTTTCTTACTTAGCATTTTTGACTTGTTTCCAAATATCTAAAAATTCTTAAATCAAGATGCATTTACTAGATGAGTGAAATGCTATAAGATATTATGTCCTGTTTTCTGGGAGAATTAATCAAAATTAAGTGAGTTGATGCTTAAAACAAGCAAAATGATCTGCCAATGGGGTCAGAAAAATAATGTTGTTTCTGTTTGAATTAAGATTATTTTTCTGACCCGATTGGCAGATCATTTTGCTTGTTTTAAGCATCAACTCACTTAATTTTGATTAATTCTCCCAGAAAACAGGACATAATATCTTATAGCATTTCACTCATCTAGTAAATGCATCTTGATTTAAGAAATGTCTGATATTTGGACTGTAGATAAGAACACATTTATCCACGTTAGCTGCGGACTCAGAACACTGTTTTCTGCACACAGGTGGAATACTACTTCCTGTCGCAGTACGTTTCTGTGGTGGAGACGCCGTTCCGGCACGTGTTCCACGGGCGTGGCGATCACACTCTGAGCGCGCTGGCGGATCATCTCTCGCTCCTGCGCTCGGACCCCAAGATGTTCGACGAGGCCCGCTTCCGCCGCCAGCTAGCGCTCTTCACCTGGACGCTACAGGGCGCCGCTAACGCGCTTAGCGGAGACGTCTGGAACATAGACAACCCTCTCTAGAGCTCATGAGCGTTAGCGTTTATTTATCCAGCCGACCCAGAACAGTCACTCTAATCTCAGGGATATTCTACAGCGCTTAAAAGTGACATATTATGCCGTGCCTAATTTAGTATGCGCAGCTCTATGAATATGCAAATGAGCCCCGCCTCCACTCACTCACTCAGAGATCCACTGGTTGACGATCACACGTTGATCTGATTGGTCAAGGTAGTGTGTGACGTCAGAAACACCAGTGATTTCAAACCGTGTTTTTGAGACTGTCTTTGGTTCACTGCAGTTTTAAGCAGAAAATACTCAGCAATGCTGTCCACTTATGAACTTACACATGTGTGTGTTAAAGCAGATTAATAACTCCACATACACACATAAACTACAGTAAAAGCTGGATTTTCAACACACTTTAAGTTTATGGTAATTTTAACATATGTATGTACATTAGCTTACTCAAATATTTTAAGTTGAGAGCGATTAAAATGAGTACAAAATAAGAATCTGCTTACTTAAACTTTAAATATCTTAACTTAACTTGATGTAACTGATTACCTCAAACTTTTTTTGAGTTTTGCCAACTTATTTGGGTTTACAGCGTGTAGTAATACAAGTGGAGATATACGTTATGCGTTTTCTCCCTCTGAATGTACCAGGACACAAGAACTAATTTAGTTTAATATAAACTATACAGACCAGAATATAAACACAAAGCACTAAATTCCATGTTAAGCATTTCTTTCACTGGAAGAAAAGACATTAATGCCTCATTACGGTGATATTAAGACCAAATCCAATAAATAGCTTATTAATAAAACATGCAAAGTTTCACGTTTAACGTTTTAGAATATCCCAAATTTGATTGCATTGCTTCTGGTTCAGAGAGTATTTTCATACCTGCTCCACAACTGTGATTTACTAATATATTATTTTCGTCTCTTCTGGTGATCTTCTCCGTTATCTAAGCGACCACTGGATATCTCCTCGTAAATTACTTTGTTAATTAACAGTTATGATTGAGAAGAGATTATTTTTTTTATTACTGAGTGATAATGAGAGACTTATGAATGTGAGCGGTAATTATCGGGAGCAGTGACTCTCATAATTATGACAGTCATACTGTCGTCCAATCAAAAAGCAGCATCTGCTTTCAATTAACTCTTTGATGTCACATGACCCTGCCCTCAGGCTGTGACATCATTGGTGCAGTCACGCCATGTCCTCATTACCGTAATTGTGATATTCCAACTTGTAAAAAGCATTCATGTCCTCATAATTGCACTTCAGCTTGTATCACATGACCACTGTAACGCATTGGTAGTGTTGCTATAGGATCGGATAAATTACGACATGGAGTGAACACAGCATTTTACCTGTAGATCAGGTGCATCTCATGTTAAACTCTTCAGTCTGGATTGATGTGTTGAGCACCTGATCATCTGTCTGTCACCTACTTTATTGATCATTGATTAGATTCTGAAGGGATTTACAACATATGCTGTATGTTGTAAAAATGTATGTTTGCATTACAATAAAAACAATTTTTTTCTCTCTCTCAAATACCATTTTTATGAAAAAAATTCAAAAACATCTACAACATATTCAAAGGAATACATGGTTGTGCCACTATTGCTGTAATTAAAAAGCATATTTGCGGGGTTTTCCCAAAACAAACGGATCAAATACATCTCTGATGCCCCCAGAGTGTGTGTGTGTGTGTGTGTGTGTGTGTGTGTGTGTGTGTGTGTGTGTGTGTGTGTGTGTGTGTGTGTGTGTGTGTGTGTGTGTGTGTGAGTGAGTGTGTTTAGTTTTAGCTCAAAATACCCCACATTTTTTTTATATAGCATGTTAAAATTGTCACTTTTTGAGGGTGAGCAAATACGCCTAATTTTGTCTGTCCCTTTAAATGCAAATGAGCTGCTGTGACAAGAAGTGACACATGTAGAAGCAACAGGACGTCTCTGAATGGTTAGTTGATGAATTTCATAGACAGTATAAGAGATGCATTTATGTAGTTTATGTGTAGTTATCTTCTAGTCACTCACTGATTAGCATATTCTGTCGGGTTCAGGGGCGGGTTTATGTAAATATTGGGGTTGATGATGATGTGGAAATGTGTAGTCCTACCAGCCGTTTGTTGTGGCCTAGTCCTTAAAAAGCCATTTCTTTAAAAGCAAATATCTTCTTTTGTTTTGAACTTTGAGCGTTGTAACTTTTCAGATGTTGTTTGCTCAAACAGCAACATTAACTAAAGTTAGAAAAGTGGAATCATAATCAACCACCTCTTTAAAGTAGTCTCAATGTATTTTATAATAAACACAAAACCAGAGAGCAATCTGATGAAAGAGGCGCATGCGCAAACAACTTTGAGCAGCGGGAGTGCTCGTTCTGAGGTAAGACCAGGGTAAGGTATGTTTACTTCATAACAAATCAAATAACATTTTTATGTAGTCAAAACATGTCTAATTTAATTTTAAAATAGTGACGTGTTGAATAAAGAATTATGAAAATATGTTTTAACTCTAAATACGCGTAATTTGTCATGTATAACAGACACACAGCCGTTAAAACATTCAGGGTGGTAACGTTATCTACAACATCATCAAGGGTTATGATATGGATATAGCTGGTTTTACCTAAACGAACGGACCAAACTGCAACTCTGAAAGAAGTTTAGCTGTAAATTCCTAAAGTAATTTCAGCGTATTTTAGTCAGAATATAACGTTACACAAAACAAGGACAGTCTGATGAAACGTTTTATTTAAAAAAAGAAACCGTTTGAACGGGCGCGCATGCGCAAACGCCTCGAGCACGCAAGAGGAGTTTCTGAGGTAAGAAACATTTGCTTCACGCTTAAACAAGTACTTTTATAAAATCAAATAATGCCTAATTTGATTTTAAATTAACGTTTTGGATAAAGACCATTATTATGAAATAGCCGTTAAAATATCACTGTAGTGCCGTGTTTAATGTCTGACGGTCACAGGAGTGAAAACGAGGCTGAGGGAAAAGTTCAGTTTGTTCAACGCGGTAATTGTTGAGCTAAACTTTCATCAGACAAAATGTCTATAAAACAGTTTTGAAAGTTGTGAATTTTGAAAATTAAATGTGATATCAGACCATTGTAGCCTTACTGTGTGTGCCAATGTCCATAGCCTCGTTTTCATCCGCATAAATATGGATATGACACATTCCCTGACTATATAACGTTAGGCTAAGGTCTATTAAAACGTTATATGCGAAAAATAGATTACATTGAAAGTAATAAAAAACAGAATGACAAAGTGAATACTAAATTATAATTTCAGTTTATTCGTGGTAATCTACAGGTAATATCTTTTAAAATATCTTGTAAAATTGTAGTTTTACACTTGACATAGTTATTTCCACTTTAACGTGGTTCTTTTTTCTGATCTGATTCATCAGATTCATGAGGTGAGTATGAATTATTTCTTACAGTCTGTATTTACATGCGAGTTAAATATGAAATTGAAATAATTTTCTTCTGTGACTCCAGGATCAGCGATCATGATCTTCTTCACGGTGGCCGTGTCGTTCACGATGTCTTCCTGTGAGAGCTCCTACTTCAACCCATCATGATGTCATATCCTGTGGGAGAGACAAGAGGGATTCGATGTTGAGGTCGCAGCGCTATGTTAGTGTTATTGTAATATGGTTACAGTAATATTCCAGTTATTTTCAGCTGAATCAGCACAGACGTTCAGATGAAAATGAGCCAGAATATTCCTGTATGAAGTTATCACACGAGTGACTGACGTCTGTCGATGAAGTCTTCCCAGTCGCTGGTTCTTCATCTCCGCTGGTCTAGTCTTCACTGTCTTCATCCCCACCGTCACTTTCATCACTATCTCCTTCCTCACTGCCATATTCCTCCTCCTCTTCCTCATTTCCTCCTTTCTTTTGTTCTTCATCCTCTCCATCTCCCTCTTCCTCATCATCCTCCTTCGCTTTATTTTCCTCATTTTCTGTGCCTCCCTCCTCTTCTCCCTCTTCCTCATTTTCTTTCACTCCTTCTTCCCCCTCTCCATTTCCTCCTTCATCTTCTCCTTCCTCTTTATTTCCTTCTTCTTCCTCATCTCCATTTCCTCCTTCCTGTTTATTTCCCTCTTCCTCATCTCCGTTTCCTCCTTCCTCTTCTTCTTCATCCTCATTTCCTTCTTCCTCATCTTCGTCTCCTCCTTCCTCTTCCTCATTTCCTCCATCCTCTTCATCCTCTGCTTTCTTCTCCTCTTCGTCACTGTTTCCCTCGGAGTCGCTCTGAAAACCATCAGAAATTTTGCGATGATATCATTACAATTTAATTTAAAAAATCTAAATTTATGATTTATATTTTTTAATTGCATAGGCCTATAGAATTTCCATTTATTTAGATTACACAGTTTTAACACAAAGAAACTAATTAAACTTAACGTGATTCATATTTGTCAGTCATACATCAATGAAAGAAATTATGAAAAGCGCTATACAAATAAATGTGAATTGCATTGGTTTGATTGATTGAAATTTAAAAAGGCTTTTATTCAAATTTTTTCAAATCAGCAATTCAATTTATTCCGTTTAAAAAGTATAAACATGGTTCAAATATGACTCGCTTTGGAGCAAGCAATATTCAGTTTGTTAAAAATGTATTGGATTTATTGATGATGAATATATAAAGCTGGTTATTGTGTATTTAAAACACATTCAGTTTATTAATACTATTACAGGAATCTGACCTTTGTCATTTATATATGACTGACACATTTACATCACTTTAAGTTAATAGTTTGTTAAAACTGAAAAACAAATTTATATGCATTTTAAACACATCTTTTTTAATTTAGGCCTAAATATTTTCCTAGTGAAATGTTGACAGGTTTGCATGATGGCCAGTGTTTATATCACTAACTTAGAGTGAAAACGTGTGTGTGTGCGTGTGTGCGTGTGTGTGTGCGTGTGTGTGTTTCGTACCCCGTCGTCTTCTGAACTCTCGGATCGTGTTACTCTCCGTCGCTGCATCTAATTAATTTATATTATGAGAAAAATTGTTTATTTAGCAACACATCCTGATTTTCCCCTCAAATATTAATAATATAACAGTAAAGACGAATGTGGTCAATCTCACACAAAAATATCTGTCAACATATAAAATGTTTCACCAGTTTTATTAACCCTGAATTATCTTTACTGTGAGTGGAAAAAATAAATATCTATGTAAACGATCCAGATTTTTAGTGTAAAATAGTTTTGTTTTGTTTTTTCGTAAAAAAATGTATTTCATTTTTTTGCGTAACAATAATAAAAGGTATTTTTCACATTACAGTATTGAGAATTTGAAAAGGCAAATATGCTTAATTGTAATGAAAACAATGCTTAGTTTTAGGTTTTTCAGGTGAAATATAACCTGAGCATTTCTTGACAGTTTTTGTGAAGATTAAGTATTTCTGATATTAAACTTTAAATGGCAAATAATGTCCTGGAAGAAAGTAAAATGTGCTAAAACACTCACAGGCAGCGCGTGTCCGAAGACCAGAAGACACAACACCAGCAGAGCCGTCTTCATTCTTGAAGTCCCTGTGAACAATGAAAGCCATTAATGATGCGTCTTCAGTCTGAGTAAAAACAGTACATCGGGAGACTCAGTGTTACCTGTGATCGAGCTCGAGTCGAAGCGAGGAGTTACGGGAACACAGAAGATCGTGAGCTGAAGTTTCTCTACGCATCTCCTCAAACACACACGGCATTTAAACGAGCGTCCCGACATGCTGAACCAATCAGGAGAGAGCGGGGGCCGCCGGGCGAGACGCTGCGTGATTTAATGAAAATAACGGTGCCGCTATAAAGATCTATTTGTGTAGCGGTGAGCGTCACCACTGGCTTTGAAATGGGAGTGTGTGTGTGTGTGTGTCTTTGTACCTAGTTAAACATGTTTTGGGGAACTATGTGTACCCAGAACTGAGCTAAACCTGACGCACGCTTCTTTTGGGGATGGCTTTGTTTGTAAAAAATTCACTCACAAAAATACATGTTTTATATATTTACGGTAGGACATTTACTAAATATCTTCATGGAACATGATCTTAATATCCTCATGATTTTTGGCATAAAAGAAAAATGGATAATTTTGACCCATACAATGTATAGTTGCTATTGCCATGTGCGGCTCCAGACTGGGTTTGAGATCCAGGGTCACATGTGTCTTTCCGCAAACATTGAACATAATTTCTGATTGACGTAAACCTTCTAAACGAGAGGTTTTGCGCTCGTGCACGGCTGCACGCGAAGTCGGAGCTGAAGAAGAAGCCAGCGTCTATCAATGAACAAGAGAAACTGAACATGGCGGAGTCAATCCCCAAGAGGAGGAGGAGGGTTAGGGCGAGAGAATACCATCGGTTTATTCCAAGACACGTCTTCTTCTTCAGCTCCGACCTCGCGTGCAGCCGTGCACGAGCGCAGAACCTCACAACACACAGCTCCTGTCGGTGATTGGTTGGAACACTGTTTATTTATGTTTTGAGTGGTTGGTGAAACCGATTGTTTTTTTGTGCAGATCTCAGAGCGGCTGCCTACAGAGACGCGGCGTTCTGACGGCCTGCTTATGGGGCGGCAGCTAGCGGATCGTTCAGGTACGTTCACACTACAAGCGACACGTTACCATTCATTTCAATGGGAAGCGGGCGTTTTCCGGCGACACGCGCGATCGTGGCCGTTGGCGACCTGATGGGTCTGGCGACGCGACAAAGTTGAGATCTGTTTAACAACCAATAGGAGTGAAGTCAGAGGAGCGCGTGATCATCCGTCACTCTCTGACACAGTCCAGTTGAACGAGAAGCTAATATTAGCCGTCAGAAACTGTCCTATAAGTTGTGATATATCTCCGTGTGCATACAGTGGTGTTCACAGCACTGACTCAGAGCCGGACTGGTTTCGTGAACGCATATGGTCCGGTATTTGGACAAAGTCGCTTGTAGTGTGAACGTACCTTTAGGAAAGATTAGATGAATGTGATCATTTATGTTTGGGCCTGAAATCGCTGATACAACCTTTAAGTTCATAAAATTATATTTATTTCAATGCTTTACGGGCTTTAGCGTGATGTTTCATTGACAGAAGTGCTCAAACACGCATGTCTGTTACAAAATGGATGTTTGAGCCTCGTTTATTATAATTTTTTATTTCAAAATGTATTTAATTGAGGTGTGTGTATGTATATATATATATATATAACACACCTCAACCACCGTCACAGCCCTAATTACTAGTATTCTCCACTAGATGTCATCCTGTCCAGTATGTGTGTGTGTTTTTGTGTATGTGTGAGTGTCAGTGTGTGTGTGTGTGTGTGTGTGTGTGTGTGGAGTGAGTGAGTGTGTGTGTGTGTGTGTGTGAGAGAGTGAGTGTGTGTGAGTGTGTTTGAGAGAGTGAGTGTGAGTGTGTTTGAGAGAGTGAGAGTGTGTGTGTGTGTGTGTGTCCAGCCACAGATGGAGTTGGACACTCATACCCCTTTTCTTGTGTAATTTTAGCGTGTTTCAGGACACAGATATGAATTTGAATTATAAAGATGTTTAATATAGTCATTTTAATTTCCTCTGAATCAGACTTTATTGGGCAGCTTTATTTGAAAGTGAGATCTTCAGGAAGTGTGGGCGCTTCTGATCTCATGAAGAGTAGATATTTCTTCATCACGCTCACATTTCCAGACGTCGAGAACACGCGCCTCGTGAACTCTGACTGATGATGTTGACGTAATGTGGCGGGAGAACGCGCCACAGCACGCCACAGGAAACCGTAAAAATGTGCCGTGACCTTCATTTGGATCTGAAACACTTATTTGGATAAGAACAGTCGAGTTCTGCACGGACATGTGTTTGTTCAGGAAAAAAGACAAAAGAAAAAAAGATATGAAACTGAAGCCTGTGTTTTATCACCATAACTAAGTTGTTTTCAGGATTCTCAGCCCTAAATTCTCTTCACTTTGAGTAGAAAAAAAATGGAATATAAATATATGAAAATTATCCCGTCTACAGACAACGATTTTCACTGTATGTAATGAAAATAATGTCTCAATGCTACAAAAAAGTTCTTTAATGCAAAATATGATTTTTGCATGGGTAAAATTTGTGTTACAAAACAATTCTTACATTTTTAATGTGAGAAAGATAAAAAACAGTTACCTTTCTGTTCGGTCACGTTCGGCGTGACTCAGACTTACCGTACTGATTAATCGCGCTTAAGGAGCCTGTCATCTTCGAGTATTGATCAAACGAGTCAAGTCACTTTCATTTATACAGCGCTTTTAACAATATAGATTGTTTCAAAGCAGCTTTACAGTGATAATAGTAAATTAAAGTAACAGATTGTTCAGGCTTTACAGCAGCTCTAGACTAAAGCTATTGTCCAGATAAAGTTAGTTTTGATTGATTCACTTCCGTTGCAAAGATCATTAGTTATTAACTTAGGGGCCGCTAACACAAAACGCTTAAAGGGATGGTTCGGAGTAATTTCAACCTAGAGTCCTTTGCACCATGACCTCGAGCCCTTTTTTTAAATAACGAACGTTATTAAAGTTAGAGCTTTGTAAAGTTTTTAAAGTTAAAGCAACATCCAAATGTTGTATCTGGTAAATTACCCCACTAATAATGCCCGGAATGGTACCAAACTTCTACAGTAGTACAAATAGGTTATGTACTCATAAAACAGGGCATTGTAAAGTTTGTAAATACATCAGGAGTTTATTTAAATAACACTTGCCTGATGGCTTATGCTACCGCTAACCCGGACGTCGAGGTCACTTGTGTGATTTGGGAAGAGCCTGTAAAAGTCCTGGCAGAAAGCGACGCATAAGGATGTAGTGTAGCGACGCCCAGTTCCAGGAATGCACACATTTTTTGTTGATAGTACCAGTTTGCAGTAATTATTAGTTAACACCAAGTTGTCAACACTTCGGAAAAAATTATATATTTTTTTGGGATATACCAAAAAACGTTTTCAGCACCCACATATAAAACCCCCCAGCAAATTCCTCTGTTCCTGTGTCCCAAGAGGGCCAGACTGGCGGTGTGCGACCCTGCAAAGCCTTAGCACCTTCAGCCCCCTCTTGTATTGGCAGCCAGGTGTGGTTATAGGACCCGATTACGCCTTCCCACGCACCCCCTGCCGAACTGTAGAGACAGGTAAGTGTTGCACCGCACACTCGGACCCCTCCGGGCCTTCCACCTCGCTGCCCCACCCCGGGTACGCCTGTGGTGCCCCTGGTCCCCCCTGGCTCAGAAAGTGCTTCCCAGTCTGTCACGCTGGCTCCTCCATACCATCAGACTCGGCTACACAATTCAGTTCCTCCGGCACCCGCCCAGGTACAGCGGTGTTCACTTCACTTCGGTGTTGAGCGAACGTGCCCCTGTCTGACTGAATACGACTGTCTGACTGTGAGACTGAATCCTGTCTATAAAAACCCTTATTGGCCTCCATCAAGAGGGTAGGGGACCTGCACACATTTTCGGTCAACGAATCGTGCCTGAATTTCGTGCCGGCTAACTCTTACGTCATCCTGGATGGGGTTCTCTTACGGAACCCCGGCCTGGATACGTGCCCAAGGTTTCTACCACTCCCTTTCAGGACCAGGTGGTGACCCTGCAAGCGCTGCCCCCGGAGGAGACAGACCCAGCCCTGGCTTTTCTCTTTCTTGCTCCAGTTGAGTTCCCCGTTTACCGAAACCTGTTGAGTTCCTCCACAACCCTTCCTCCACAAGGCCTAGCACCTAGTATGCATTGCTGTGCTAGACTGGGTCCCATATGATCTCTACAGCGATCCCATATTCTTCCACGGTACGGCTCCCTGCGGCGAGCCCGTGTCTTTCCCTTGGCATAGCCGTCTCTGGTTATCCAAGTCTGCCAGAGCTCATCTCTGCCTCAATAATGATGGGGGATCAGAAGGCTTTCGCTAGGCACTGGAAGGTGGCAGCACTAGGTTTCTATGTTACTTGGGATACCAATCAGTATGGTACGTCTGACTCGAATGTGACCGAACTGAAAGGGAACGTCTTGGTTACGTATGTAACCCTCGTTCCCTGAAGGAGGGAACGGAGACGTGAGTCCCGTCGCCACTATTGCTGGACCACCGCTGACCCTGAGCTCCGCTCGGCTCCTTGGCAAAAAACAAATGGTGCGTGCATCTGCTTTCGTGTTTATACCCGCGCTGCGGGGCGGAGCGAGAGATGCGAATCTCACACACCAATGTGCATTGGCTCGTTTTATCAATACTCAAAGATGCGTGATCCCAATGAGTACGGTACGTCCGACTCGCGTCTCCATTCCCTCCTTCAGGGAACAAGGGTTGCATACATAACCGAGATGATCAGATTCACACGAGATGACAGTCAGACAAAATACAGCAATATCAAAGAATTTCTTCGAAAGCTTTATTTTCTCAGAAAGGAATCAACAATCCACTTTAGAAATCCACTGACATTCAGAAATATATTTACATATACAGATGTTTATTGGGGTAATTATATATCATAAATGGGTAGTTAATGCAGGATATTGTAAATAAATATAAAGGAAGTACAGCTGTCTTAGAAAGTATTCAGACATTTTTGGACACTTAAAAATGCCTAAATTTCATTCAAAACAAGTGGCATCTGGGCTCAAGTGATGCTCGAGCAAAACTAACACTTTTCCGAGTCACTGTGAATCATATTATCATAATCTTTTAGTGGATCTTTGAAGTCAGTTTTCCTCAAGTTCACACGTTGCATCAATTTTTCTAACCAGAAAGTGTCCACAATGTTTTGTCTGTTGTTTCATATTACAAACTTTTCATTTTGTGAAATGTTTTGAGTGTGTTTGTGCTGCATTTCTTTAAAATTAATGCCACTTGTTTTGGTATTTGTATATATAATTCAAAAACATAATTTTGGCACCATTGCAAATATTTGGTCCTTTAAAGAGGTCATGACAGATTCAAACAAACAAAAAAATATTTTAGTAGGCAAGGCAATTACTTGAGGTTCACTTATAGTAATTATTTCAACGCTCTGTCTGAAATTATCAGTTTTTAAGGCGCGGCTCCTATAAGGCTTGTCACATTATTATGATTGGCTAACGTCACTGCATAGGAAACATATTAACACACACTTGCCATTGAAAACAATTATCCAAATAATCCATAAGCATTCTAAAATCATTTACTAAAGTCAATCAATATAAAAACAGGCCATTTTTGGAGCTTGATTAAACAAACGCAGGATGTTTTATTGGTACAAAGACCTCTTATATAAAGAGGCAAATTTGATTTCTTTAATTTTAATTTCTTTATTTGTCATTTTTTTTTTATCACATTTTAACCTTCCATAATGATGAAGAAAGTTTGATTGCAAGTAAAGTCAGTGTGCATGTATTATATATTATTATAATGATAAAACTTGCAAAACATATCAAGTCTACAAAAGTTAATGTAAGTGTTAAGGACAAAATACTATGTTCTAAATTCATATATATATAAACAATAATAAGTAAATGTTTGTATCCATCACCACATTAATTGATCTCAGAAAAGTGAAGGTTAAATAGACTTTAAATTAGGTTAATTTGACTCCAAAGGGCATGATTGAATCTTCATAAACCGTTACTCTCACTTGGTGCAGATGAAGTTGTTTGTCTCAGTTTCAGGAAGGCTGATCCAGAGCTGGTTGCTGGTCTGAATGGCTCCGGATCTCACTGTCGTAAAGCAGTTCTCCTCCCTGGTGCCGTTACCCGGATCCCAGTGCTCATAGCACAGGGTCTGACCGTTGACCCAGAACCAGAGGTCGAGCACGCAGGAGTGACGGAGACCCAGCCACACGTGAGCGCTGGAGGCCATCGAGGTCACGTTCGCCACCCGAAGCTGGATCTCCTGCGAGTCCACCGACACCAGGTCCATCTCTTTATCTCTGCAGTATTTCAGAGCTCCTGTCCACGTCAGATTCTCTTTGACCAGAACCAGTTTATCTGGAGCACAAACAGATCAAGAAACAACAACGGTTACACAATTCTGCCTATTAACTATTCACTATGACTTTTGCTTCAATAAACTCCTAATTACTATTTTTTAATAGTTAGTAAGGTAGTTTTTAAGTTTAGGAATTGTGTGGATTAAGAGATGTAGAATATGATCATGCAGAATAATGCATTAATACCGTATATACCCGAATATAATGCTGCGTTCACACCGGACGCGAATAGCGCGTCAAATTCGCGCCTGCTGCGTCTAGTTTGACGCTTAAATCACTTTATGTCCATTCGCGCGTCAAGAGCGAAATTAACGCGCGTAAAAACAAATTTGAGGCGAAATTTACGCGCGTCCGAGGCGAAAGTTTAAAAAGTTTTGAAACCCGTCGACGGCCATCTTTTTACAAGATGTGTGATCTTGATAGATCATTTATCGAGAGAGTCAACGCTCTGTACTTGCTCTGGAGAGCAGAACAGCGGCGTAGGGGTCATCGTCACCGTATTTGGATCCACCAGACCCTTCGGAGGCGGACCCAGTTTGGCGAGTGTACCATTTGCTCCAGGAGCTGCGCCTGGATGACGGCCGCTTTCAGCGGTACTTCCGCCTGTCTCGCACACAGTTTGATGACCTGCTGTCCCGCATCGGAGCGAGGATCACCCTCCAGGACACCAACTACAGGCGATCTATCCCAGCTGCGGAGCGCCTGTCCATCTGTCTTCGGTTAGTAAATGTAACGTTATATGATACTTTAAATACAGTATATTCAATATGCTAACATATGCTATGCTATCAATGCTCTTTAAAAACTGTGGTAGGCTAGCAGCTACGGATACCACTGTTGGTGCTCTTTCTAGTGATACTCAGTTAACTATAACCTAACGTTAGACATAACCTAGAAATTAAAATATTATCTTGGCAGACGTAATACTGTCATGTTTTTCTGTACAGTGATCTTTCTAGTGATAGCCTACTGAGTTAACTGCTATAACCTAGACATTCAAATATTCTCTTGGCAGACGTGATACTGTCATTGTGACATCCTAAAATATGTCAATTTGTGGTTCTGGGTGAAATCATTTATTTTCTTAAATTTGCAATGTGGAAAAAAACCCATTGAATAGACCGTTGCTGGAGATTATGTGCGACACATACACGTTTGCTTCTGTCTCTTCAATTTTCCCTGTTTTCACAGGACTTTCTAATCTGTAAACAAGGCTTTCTGCACGGGGCCTGCAACATCATGTTGTTCTGTATAAACACAGTGATCTTTCTAGTGATACTGAGTTAACTGCTATAACCTAGACATTAACCTAGAAATTAAATATCTCTATCTGTAAGCAATAGTGCTTGATTATTGCCATTTTAATATACCATAAAGCATTTAATAGTATACTTGTTGATTGTATAGTTGAATATGTAACTACAAGTGTACTTGTAATAATATTTATAACAATGTTTTCTAGGTTTCTTGCCACTGGGGACTCATTCAGGACGATAGCGTCCAGCTACAGGGTTGGTGTCTCCACAGTGTGCCAGATCGTTGCCCAGGTAGTGACTGCCATCTGGGACTGCCTTGTGGAGGGCTACATGGCTGTGCCCACCACCGATGACTGGAGGTCCATCGCAGAGGGGTTTCAGGAGCGGTGGAACTTCCTTCTGTGCATTGGAGCGGTGGATGGGAAGCATGTGGTGCTGAAGGCACCCCCCAACTCAGGGTCCCAGTTCCACAACTACAAGGGAACGTTCTCCATCGTTCTACTTGCAGTTGTGGATGCGAAGTATCGCTTCCGGGTGATCGATGTTGGGGGGTACGGCAGGACCAGTGACGGTGGGATTCTGTCAAACTCCGCCTTTGGACAGGCTCTCCGGGCTGGCACACTTCATCTGCGTCCTGACCTTCTTCTACCTGGTGCTGAAGACAGAGGACCCTAGCCCCATGTCTTCGTGGCTGATGAGGCGTTCCCGCTGCGGAGGAACCTCATGCGGCCCTTCCCTGGACGCACGCTTCCTCCAGAGAGGCGTGTCTTCAATTACCGCCTCTCCAGAGCCAGGCTGGTGGTGGAGAACGCCTTTGGCATCCTCTCCTCACAATGGAGGATGTACCGCCGCCTCATCGAGGTCCACCCTGAAGTTGCGGAGAAGTGTGTGAAGGCGACGTGTGTTCTCCACAACTTCATGAGGTATTCGGAAGGGAGAGAGGCACCTGCTGTGAGGGGCGCAGGGCATGCTGGAGAGGAGCCACTGCCAGGTCTGGGTCGGGTTGCAGCCAACAACTCCATCAGAGAGGCACTCCAGGTGAGGGAGGTTTTCATGGAACACTTCTCGCCGGAGGGAGCAGTACCATGGCAGCCGACGGAGTAGCATTTGAAGTCCTCCTCATGAAGTCCTCCTTCCCCACAACGGCTCTTTTAAGAGCCACCCACAAACCTATATAGATCATGTCTTTCTAAAAACAGTTTTCCTCCATTATACTATTTAGTATTTTTTTTCTCCAGGTTGTCAGGTCCACAACATGCACATGTATTAAGTTTAAACTCTGAGTCACTAACCTTTTCAAAATTACAGGTTTTCCATGTTTGTATACAAGTTTTTTTTTATATATAAATAAATGGAGCCAGCCTCCAAAAGTAATTAACCTTTTTTTGTTGTTGTTGTTGTTGGTTGTCTACATTTGTTGTGGCAAAAATGTCTTTTTAAACATCATCACTGCGGAAGAGACACTCTGAATCAAATGAGATTTTATAAAATGATTTATTCTTTCAAGAAGTTCCCCGTCAGCCGTCACCACACAGAAGTTACACTGTGAAGTGAGTGAGACCCAGAAGTTGCTCTTCCTAGTAGTTTTCCACAGACCAAGGACTCATTACTGCTAGCTTCAATTTATCACTAGTTGACCCTTAAGCCCCCACCCAAACTAGATGACCTCTGACCTCTGCCCAGCCGTTCTCAGTGTCTCGCTCCTTCACTTCAGGTGTATAAACATACATTCATTTCATAAACAGAATCTTCTTTCACTACAAGTGAGAGACACACATGTGACATTCTTTGAATCATCTATATTTTACTAAAGAGCAATGAATATCATAAAATTGCCATCACACATTACAATGATGTTTCATATAATCTATATTTAGATATGGAATAAATAGCATTAAATACAAAATGAATACGTCTCGTATATTAAAAAATCAAGTTATGTGATAAAAGATTAGCTTTGTTGTGCATAGAACCACACCAGGCATTTAAACAGACAAGCACGGAAATCAAAATGGATGAAAGTAAATTATAACGGAACTTATTATGGGGGACTTAAATTATAACTGCTTACAAAGAGGCCGAGATACATGTTTGCTGCATACCGCGTCCTGTGTGAAAGGCCCATGACGCGCCAGACGCTCAATTTGCGCCATTCGCGCAAACTTGACGCGCTATTCGAGTCCAGTGTGAACACAGCATTAACGCGCCAGACGCTCAATTCGCTCGTCTACCGCGCCGCACTCTACGCCTCATTCTCGCCGCAGGAATTTTTACGCGCGTAACGCGTCTTTGCATTGACTTAACTTTGAAATCGTTCGCGCCTGACGCGCTATTCGCGTCCGATGTGAACGCAGCATTAGACAAGGTTTAATATGCATGCTAATAAGCAGCTAGTTAATAGTGAGAATTGGACCCCAAACTAAAGTGTTACCACAAAAACATTAAACACTTATTTAAACGACAATCCTCCTAAATTTTTTTTATTCTGTCATCATTTACTCACACTCGTGTCGTTCCAAACCCATAAGACTTTCCTTACTCTTCGAAATGCAATTTGAAATATTTTTATGAAACCTGAGATATTTCTGTAGCCTCTTACGTACATCTGCTCAATTTTCATTTTCCTTCAGTACCACGTCTGGGATTGTGGTATAATTTAGTTTTTTCTCCGGTCAATTTTTTACCGGTCCAATCTGCAAAGTGCAAACAGAGGGAGTGTCTGAGAACGATGACGTTGAGGTTGTGCGCTAGTTTGAGTCGTCATACGTCACGACCAAACGTTAGCGATTGGTTATGGCAGATCCAGAGTGACTCTGGGCAGATCCAATAGTCGATTCATATGGATTTGTTTTTCAACGCAGTTTTAGATCTGGAAGTTTTGGTTACCTGGACTTTCAGTGGAGGAACAGATACCTCTCAGGTTTCATTAAAAAAAAATTTGGTCATTTGGTTTGAAATGAAATGAGCGTGAGTAAATTAAATGAATTAAAATTTTTGGGTGAACTAACCACTATAACTAATAACCAAGTCAGGATCATGTGATTGGTATTTGCATTTGTTCAGATGATTGTGTGTGTAAGAGCGTCTACTTACTGTCATCATAACACACAAAGGGAAAACGATCTCTACAAGGATCATCCACCCATTGTCCTTGGTAGTTTTTGATATCAATCGCGGTGCAGATATCATCTCTGTTCTTTTTGATATTGGGTTCACCAGTGTGCCAGTGTGTGAATGTGGAGGTGCTGTTATCTGACCAAACCCAGAGTCGGTACAGACCGATCCAGAAAGCATCAGGTGAAATTGAGTTGTATTGTATGAAGTTCTGAGTCTCATTATTCTCACTCTCATTCCTCACACTGGCCAGATCTGTGTGATTCTGTCTACAATAACTCTGAGCTTCAGTCCAAGTTTTTTCCATATTTACAGGGGTGAATGTTTTATTGCTGGCTTTAAAAGAGAAAGACATTTGTCTATATTGTGAAATATTAGAGAAATTAAATGCATAAAAAAGGACAAAAAGACAAATTCAGTAATGCAATTGTGGTTCATCATTCAAAACTAAGTGGTTTTATTATTATTGTGCATGAAAACACTCAATATGGTCTTTTAGCACATATATGTGTGTTGTGATCTTACAGCTGAACTCACCATTATAGCAGAGGAATTTCTCTTTCGAACTACAGGGTGCATTATGCCATTGTCCATCAAACTTCTTCATAAAAACACAGTCTCCATCTCCTTGTGGTTGTTGTGGATCTGTTTCCCAGTTCCTGTACTGAGACTCGTTTGCTGTGTAGAACGTGGGGTCGTTCAGAGACCATATCCATGTGTTCGTGTTCCTCAGCCCAATCCAGACATGGTCAGCTTCAGGGTTCACTCTCTTTATGACCCGCTCTGTGTCGTTCTGATCTTGTGTGTCGGTGATTGTGGCCAGATCTGTGTATTTCTCTCTGCAGTGTTTCTGAGCTTCGGTCCAACTCTTTCCCTGATTCACAAAGTGATACTGACGCAGAGCGCCTGCAGACACACTGACCACGGCTGAGGAGAGACACATTCACACAGATCTCAAACACACATCTCACCTTCTGATCGATGACACACATTATTTTTAGCATTACGGCCCAATATTTGCACCTATAATTGATTCCTGGGATTCCCCTGCAGTTTTTTTCTAACCTTATTAAATGTATACTTCGTCTTTTATGTCAAATTCTTGAATTTAAATGTATAAATTTGTAATAAATTATTAAAATATTTTAATAATACGTTTAATTAGAATAATTGGGCTGTTACCAATCAAATAAAATCATATCATCACAATCCATATCTTCGCACTGCAGAAGCTGCATCTGAAGTGGCCTTTAGATTTATTCACAGACTTTAATGAAACTAAGAAGCGAATGAATACATTTACACTGCAGTTACAGACGGATTGCCCGACGAAACGTGTCGTCGTCGTAGGAGAGGAATGTGGACAAACGTTGACACAACATGTTTTGCTCATCCTAAAATTTCGGACCCACAGCTCCTCGTTAAAGCCCATATTTAAACACGATATGCTCCCGCCAGTCCTGAGATCTCTCACACACAATAACTGAAGCGCATGCGCAGGCTGCAATGCCACTTTTCGTCCTATATTTCGCGTTCGTCCATCTGTGCAATATAATTTATTTTATTTTTTATTCATATAATTTTTTACCACTGGCTCGAAGAACACAGGTAAATCAAATATCATTGCAATCATGTTTATTGTCTTCAAAACATCTGTTACAGCGATCTCTGTTAGCTTTGTTTATGTCAGTGACGTCCTGGAATGTCACATGGTTATGGTTCTTCTTCATGTGCACCATATATAGAAAATACTGTGCAAATGGCGCCCTCAGGCTGCTGTATGGATTGAAAACACAGTACATCAGAGTATCCTGTGCGCATATGATTACATCGACGCATTTGGATATAAATTCAATAAATATTATTCCTGTCTATAGAAATATGATGTAAACCTATTAGAATCTATCAATATTTCTCCAAATCTGCACATGTTTGAGCCAAAAGCCCTGAGGAACTTTGTTTTGTCAAGCGCTGTCATGACGACAGCACGGGAGTTTTTTTCTGAATGGAAGCGGCTGATGCTCATAATTCATATTAAAGGTATCGACTCATTTTTTCATTACATAAATCCTGACACAAATTAAGACATAACTGTCACTATAAGTTTCTCAGAATACAATAGTGGTCAAATACTGAAACGTGAGACTTATATCTTTTTAATGATGTATAGTTTGTCAAGGTAATAACATTAAATCTGATAGTAACTTTGAACTATAAAAAAAAAAAAAACGCTTCAGTGCGTCCTCGCTCTGGCTGAACGTTAACAGGTTTTAATTACGGTTATAACCTATGTGTCATGGATTAATAAATAATGAATAAAAATGGCGGATTGCTCTAAGTGTTGGGCCGGGAGTCGATGTTCGGTATTGGCCGATAAAAGCTTAAAATGACCATCATCGGCATCGGCCGATATGAATATTTCTGCCGATGAGCCTTGCCGATAGGGTGGCGTGTTTCCTATGCGCACGTGACGACCGTGAACGTAGCATGAGCGCCGTAAACTTCCAACATGTGGAGGGATTTCGAGCATGGGCGTCGGTTTGGTTTGAAATGTGCTGGGGACAGAGATGCATTCGGAAGAGCATTTTCAGAAGTGCTGGGTACAATGGCGCAATAATTGTTTTTTTCTCTTTCGCGCAGGTCATGTTTTGAAAGACGATGTCCTGTAGCTTACTAATGTAAGCTCTCCAAGCTACTATGGTCTCCACAGAACATAAAATATTCATTTTATTTTATTTTTAGTGTTCACATTTATGAGGAAAAAACAATGTTACGGACGTGTCAGTTCTCGGTTATGGATGTGACCGCTCTGAAATCATCTCTAAAAGACTGCAAAAACTTCCTCAGAGACCTCAATCAGAAAGCACAAAGCCTTTCTTTAAAGTGAATTTCGTTTTGTATTAATTGTATCTTAATTTTAATCAATGTTTCATAAACCAGTTGCCTGAATTGAATAAATAAGTATATCACGACACATAGGCGCATGAACTGGAGCTCGTCTCATAAATGAACCGAAACTCAGCATAGCCTACTTGCCTTACAGACCTGAGAAATATATCTATTATCTACAGAGCGCTTTAAATCATACTTTTAAATAGAACAACGACGCTGCGCTGCGATACCTCGAGTTGTCATAGACGCTGTGCTGCGCTTCTTGCAGAGATGCTCACAAGTCTCTGAGCTAGAGTCCAAGTCAAGTCTCTGAGCTAGAGTCCCAGTCAAGTCTCAAGTCTCAGAGCTAGAGTCCAAGTCAAGTCTCAAGTCTCTGAGCTAGAGTCCCAGTCAAGTCTCTGAGCTAGAGTCCAAGTCAAGTCTCAAGTCTCTGAGCTAGAGTCCAAGTCAAGTCTCTGAGCTAGAGTCCCAGTCAAGTCTCTGAGCTAGAGTCCAAGTCAAGTCTCATGTCTCTGAGCTAGAGTCCCAGTCAAGTCTCTGAGCTAGAGTCCAAGTCAAGTCTCAAGTCTTTGAGCTAGAGTCCAAGTCAAGTCTCTGAGCTAGAGTCCCAGTCAAGTCTCAAGTCTTTAAACTAGAGTCCAAGTCAAGTCTCAAGTCTTTGAGCTAGAGTCCAAGTCAAGTCTTTGAGCTAGAGTCCAAGTCAAGTCTCAAGTCTCTGAGCTAGAGTCCAAGTCAAGTCTCAAGTCCTTAAACTAGAGTCCAAGTCAAGTCTCACGTCTCTGAGCTAGAGTCCAAGTCAAGTCTCAAGTCTTTGAGCTAGAGTCCAAGTCAAGTCTCAAGTCTTTGAGCTAGAGTCCAAGTCAAGTCTCAAGTCTTTGAGCTAGAGTCCAAGTCAAGTCTCAAGTCTCTGAGCTAGAGTCCAAGTCGAGTCCAAGTCAAGTCTCAAGTCTCTTTTGGTTATATAAGTGTTGCATCACGTAGCCTACAGCGACCCATCCAGGCTGCTTAGAACACTGCATAGCTATAAGGATCAATGCATGTAATATGGAGTGTTGGGAGTAACGCGTTACAAAAGTAATGCATTACAATAACATATTACTTTTTACTGTAGCGCAGTAGTGTAAGGGTCTGATATATTTGTAGCGATTTATTATTTACAGGAGTTTCGGCCTCTGTGCTCGCGGTGGCCAGTGGAAAAGCGGCTAATGGGTGATGATGGCATGAAGAAGACATACATTCGAGAGATGGACGTATGCGCATTAGGCTACTCTATTTCGTCTGTGTTTTCTTTCTAAGCAGTTAGGCTATGTTTAGATGGTGTTTTTCATCATGTTTTCATCACGTTTTTAATGCGGTGGTGACGCGTTCGGCGGCGGCGCTGCCGTTGAAGCACATAAAAGCTGTCAAAGAACCAGCAAAAGCAGTGATTATGAATATGTCAAATATAGCAAGGAGACATTTTAATTGTTTATTAATAAAGATGAAGTTGATAATGCTGACTCGCGATCCTTCGCAGTAGTGAATGCGCCAGAGAGAAATACGCTACGGATTACATAAGCATAGAGCAGTCTGTTTTCTTTCGTTTTGAATTGTTCTGTTTAAAAGTAGACATTTCAATATAGATATATTTTCAGGTCTGTGAAGTAGACTAGCCTACCTTATACGCTGAGTTTCGGTTAATTTATGAGACGCGCTCCAGTTCATGCGCCTCTGTGCCGTGATTATATTATCTGCTATATTTACTTCTTATTTATTAAATCCAGGCAATTGGTTGATGAAACATTAATTAAAATTAAGATACAATTAATACAAAACAAAATTCACTTTAAAGAAAGGCTTTGTGCTTTCTGTTTGAGGTGAAAGTTTTAAAGCAGTATTTTAGTGAAGTTTTTAAACCTCAAAAAACTCTAAAACCCCTAAAATATAGGCATATCGAATATCGGCCAAAATACATTATCGTGCATCCCTAGTCGATGTCCTTATTTGTCAGTTCCGCTATAAATACTGTGACGTTATTGTTCAAAAAACGTAATAGAGAATAGAAAAATCGGAACAGGTTGCAAAATATGACCAAAACAGAATATAAAGATATCAACGAAGCACCTGAAGAGACTAATTTCAACTTTTCTGTACTTCTAAACACTCCAAATATACAACAAAATGCATTTAAGGGCTAAAAAAGTGGATTTAGCATGATATGTCCCCTTTAAGTAAAGTTGTGCGACTGATCTCCTCAATAACACATGACTTGAGGAATCATTGGTGTCTGAAGCACAAACTGTCTCACTCACCTTGAACACTTCCAGCACAGCACTAACACTACGAGCTCTAGAACTAGTGAAGCTCTGCATTACACACTCACTCACCTGTGAGCAGAAGAGACGTCAGTGTGATTCGCTCCATTCCTGAGGGAAACACACAAAACAGTCGCAATAAACAAGCTTCATTTGCTTTGAAATGCAACAGCTTAAGTTTGTACAGAACTTCAGAGCATGTCATTACTATTTTATCATTGCTTATTAGCTTCCGCATCAATTATAAATACACACTTCGCTCCTAAAGCTGACGTGTGTCAGTTCAGTGTTAAAATACAGTTTTATGCTCCACATTTCCACACTTTAAACCCTTCAGAATTTATTTTATTTATAAGTTTTTTGTATAGGGACAATACAGAAAAACATGATCCCAGTCAAAGCTGGAAAATATGTATTGCACATAGAGAGTATAGCGAAAGCTAATTTGCATCTCAG
The DNA here is from genome assembly GCF_949152265.1 of Phoxinus phoxinus. Classification (NCBI taxonomy): domain Eukaryota; kingdom Metazoa; phylum Chordata; class Actinopteri; order Cypriniformes; family Leuciscidae; genus Phoxinus; species Phoxinus phoxinus. Next base: position 866,407 of record NC_136893.1, read on the forward strand.
GTTCCTAGAAAGGCTTTTCTAGACAAAACATAAAATAAAAAATAAATTAAAATGTTTTACATTACATTACACTTTTACATACTATAAGACATTGAGATCTGGAATTGCAGTGCTGTTCTACAGTGTATTACTGTAAAAAATGTAATTTACTTGTATTTTTTATTTTCTCTCTAATTTTTTTATTTATTTAACCAGGTAGGCACATAGAGGACTCATTCTCATTAAAAACGGCGACCTGGCCAAGATAAAGCGTCATAGTGCAGACAACAATAAGTTACACATAAAAGACAAGACAATGTAGTACAGGTTACAAACAGTTGTTCAGTCGAAGCACATCATGCAAAAATAAATCAAAATACAATAACTAGATTTTGAATAACTAGAAGTTTTTTGGAGTTTGTTCCAATCATTGGCGGCAGAAAACTGAAAAGAAAAACGGCCGAAGGAAGTGCGGGCATTGGTAGTGGTTAATGAGATGAACCTACCTGAGCGTAGATTGCGAGAGGGAGAAGCTACCAAAATTAAGTAGGTAGGGCCTTTGCCTAAAATAATTTTGTATATGAAGTAGAACCAGTGTCTTTGACGTCGGATGTGAAGGGAAGGCCAACCAATGAGTGTGTAGAGATTACAATGGTGAGTGCTAAATGGGGCGTTGGTGGCAAAGCGTATAGCACAGTGGTATAGTACATCCAACTTTCTAAGTAGAGTGTTAGAAGCAGATCTATAGACCATGTCACCAAAGTCTAAGATGGGAAGGATAGTCATATTCACAAGAGCATGTCTAGCAGGGAGGGTGAAAGAAGCTCTGTTACGAAAAAGAAAACTGATCCTGGATTTGATTTTAGACTGGAGTTTGTTAATATGGGTATGGAAAGAGAGAGAAGAGTCTAACCAAATACCTAGGTATTTATAAGTGTCAACAATCTCCAAAACAAAACCGTCCAAAGTAGAAATTTGATTTGTGTATGAAGGTGCAGAGAGAGATCGATTGAAAATCATGCATTTGGTTTTACTAGGGTTTAAAAGTAGTTGAAGACCGCGGAATGAATTTTGTATGCTATTGAAACTTGCTTGAAGGTTGTTTAGTACAGTGTTCATAGATGGGCCGAAGGTGTAGAGAATAGTATCATCTGCATATAGATGTATCAAAGAGTCACCTGCGGCCAGGGCCATGTCGTTAATGTAGGCGGAAAAGAGTATGGGGCCCAGAATTGAGCCTTGTGGCACCCCCGTAGAGACAGCCAGTGGGCTAGATAGCAAGCCCTCAGATTTGACACACTGGAATCTATCTAAGAAGTAATTAGTGAACCAGGCAAGGCAGTGATTTGAAAGACCCAGACTCTTTAACCTACCAATAAGAATGGTATGATTGACGGAGTCAAAAGCTTTGGCCAGGTCTATAAAAACTGCTGCACAGTAATGTTTGCGGTCGATAGCAGATATGATGTCATTTATGACTTTGAGTGTGGCTGAGGTGCACCCTCGACCAGCTCGGAAGCCCGATTGCATATCGGATAGGCTATAGTTAGATTCAAAATAGTTAGTGATCTGTTTGTTTACCAGGTGTTCAAAAACCTTAGAAAGACAGGGTAGAATAGAAATTGGTCTGTAGCAATTGGGGTCTAAATTGTCTCCCCCTTTGAAAATAGGGATTACAGCAGCAACTTTCCAGTCTTTCGGGATATAAGAAGTGTCGAGAGAGATTAAAAATGGCAGTTATGGGTGTAGCAATAACAGGAGCAGCCAATTTTTAAAATAAGGGGTCTAAATTGTCCAGTCCAGCTGATTTGGATGGAACCAGATTTTGTAATTCCTTCAAAACATCGACTATCTGGATGTGGGCAAAAGAAAAGAGTGGCAGACTGACTGGGGGAACTATGGGCTGTGGTGGGTTTATAGCTGTGACAGGAGGTGCCAGATGGAAAGCGTGTCCAGCTCTTACAAAGTGTTTGTTAAAGTTCTCTGTAATGTCGGACTTTTTAGTGGTGACAGTGTTTTCAAATCTTAAAGCGGTGGGCAGCTGGGCAGAAGTGTTGTTACCTTCCATAGACTTTATTGTGTCCCAGAATTTTTGATTGTTTGTACCACAGGAAGATAATTTTTGTTTGAAAAACTAGATTTAGCGTTTCTAACTGCCTGTGTGTACTGGGTTCTTGCTTCCTTAAATAATTGCATGTCATGGGGATGTTTCGACGCTAATGCGGCACGCCACAAGGTGTTTTTGTGTTGGCTTAGGTTTGCTAGGTCTGGAGTATACCAAGGACTGTATCTAAGCTTAGTTCTAAATGTTTTGAGTGGTGCATGTTTGTTTAAGCAGGCAAGAAAGGCGTTTTTAAAAAAAGAACCAGGCATCCTCCACAGTAGGGATAAGTTCAGTGTTCTTCCAGGACACTTGAGCTAAATCAAATAAAAAAGCTTGCTCACTAAAATGATTTAGGGAGCGTTTGAATAAGATAAGGGGAGGACTTTTAATGGCTAATCCATTGTGCATGCATGCAATAAGGCAATGGTCACTAATGTCCTGACTAAAAACAGCGGGCGAGAATTTAGTGGGTAGATTAGTTAGGGCGATATCAATGAGAGTGCCTTTGTCTGCCGATTTCAGGTTGTATCTAGTGGGTTCATTGATTATCTGCATAAGGTTTAGGGCATCGAGCTTAGATAATAAATTGTTTGTAGGGGTTAAGCATGTCGTAATTCAAATCACCTAACAGTAGAAACTCTGAGGATAGATGAGGAGCAATTAATTCGCAGATGGAATCAAGCGCACATCTAGGAGCGGAGGGGGTCTGTAACAGACTGCTACGGTGAAAGATTTATTGTTAGAAACACACATTTTTAACATTAGAAGTTCAATTTTTTTTTGGAATGGACATGGATAAAATGACAGTGCATTGTAAATGCTTCCTACAGTATAGCATAACTCCGCCTCCTTTCGATGACCTATCTTGCCAGTAGATATTATAATTAGGGATAGATACATCTGAGTCTTTGATGGTGTTTCTAAGCCAAGACTCTGAGACGGCTAGTATATCAGGATTGGCTGCGTGTACAAGGGTTTGAACGGTTTAAAAGCATTCACATTAATAAGAGCGGGATCATACAACGCTAGTCAATTGACCGTTCGCAAAACCCCGCCCTCGAACGGTTCTCGTCCAATCCTAGCTCAGCAACTGTAACTAAGGAGAAGGACCTCCGTCAAACATTCCGATTCCAGCAAGATAGTGCAACGATGCGCCTGTGGCAGTGAGGTCTGCACGGGCTTAAAACTTGCTGTATTTTATGATTGCTTGCCACTATTATTAAAAAATAGGCTACATGTACAAACACCGTTTCACTGCGGCACTGCGGCCCCTCATCAGTCAGCAAACAAGAGGAAAAAAAGAGAAAAAGCACGGACTTACTAATTACGAAACTTTGATGTGGTTGAGGTACACAGTCACAAATTCCTCTGGCACTCAAACATTAAACTTCACAACAAAGTTCGCGCAGTTGCACAACTATTTACACAAATATATCCTTCTCAGTAGGCCGAGTTATGAATGAAGAGAACCGCATCGAGAGTTAATGTTTCAGCGCGTCCTCTGATTGCAGTGCTGTGACTGAAATAGCGCGCGCGGGAGCACATGCGCAAAACAGTTTTGTAAAATGATATATGATCAAATAAAAATGATTGGTATAGAATTTTACAAAACTGTTTTGTGCATGTGCTCCCGTGCGCTATTCTGTCTATACTTTCTGTCGTGCCCTGGAGGATATGTCTGCTGCATTACTCCAAAACCAATCACTGAATGTGTGGAGCTCAACCCAGCCATGGCTATGGTTCTCAATTGTTTGACGGGCGTAGTAACAATAACTAAGGGGCGTGGCTTTTGCGAACGGTCAATTGCGTTAAATATTTTTAACGCTTTAAACTTTTTTTTTTTTTTTTTTTTGCGGTGCCGCGGTGGGCAAGTGATGAAACCGGTGTTGTGACTGAACACCGGTAACACCGATAAAAAATTGATTGCTCATAAAAAATTTTTTTTTTTTTTTTTTTTTTTACTAAAAATCAATTTCCAACTTGAATACTTAGGTAAAAACTAGACTAACGTGAGTTACTAAAATTGATAACAGGAAAAATACATGACCCAATTTAATGAAACTCAACACTGCACAGCATTGGTATACGTTGTAGAATAAAAAGTCAGACATACAGAAATACAGTGAAGTCCAATGCTAAATAGGCCTGATGGCTGTGAATGATGAAAGGACAAGCCAAAGGACAAGCTAGCTAATACACTCTTAAAGAACCTTTCCTTCGTCAGTTCTTAAAAGATTTTACAATTTTTAAAACATTTAAATTTAAAACAAAGAACTTTTGTGCAATGGAAGAGATTATATGGATGTTAAAGCTTCTTCATGGAACCATCAATGTCAGTAAAGAACCTTTATTAATATTAGTCGAAACTAAATAATACAACCAAGCATAGTTTAATACAAAACACACTAAATCAAAAATAATTATCAGTGTAAAGTTAAAACGGTCTTAAACTCTCTTACCCGTGGAGGTTGTGATGTCTGTGTGTGTGTGTGTGTTTCTCTGTGAGCACACACTGATATCATGATCATCTCTCCTTCTGCTCCTCCCAGCTTTACTCC
>NC_136893.1:878547-933547 GCF_949152265.1 Phoxinus phoxinus
TCCCAGTTAGTCCACTCCAGCACAGTACACATGGACAGTTTTTTTTAAATTTGGCAGGTCATTCCTCCAGCAGGGTAGTCTGGCTATCACCAGACCAAGCTCAATCTTTTAAGATTGAACATTAGTCTGGGGAGTCTGCTCTGTATTTCTACTGCACACAAGGCGTGATCAACGGGCATAGTTCAAATTCAATTCAATTCAATTCAATTCAAGTTTATTTGTATAGCGCTTTTCACAATACACATTGTTTCAAAGCAGCTTTACAGAAAATGCATTTCAAAAATATACATACAAAAATACAGTTAGTTAATCATGAAATTTAGGGCATAACATATCGCCGGCGTTGGGTCGTCTCTTCACAGGCGTCGAGTCGTCTCATCACAGGCGTCGGGTCGTCTGAAGTCTCCATGAGAGGCTGGATACATAACTGGAGCTGACGAACTCTATTTGAGTTATCTCGGGACAGAGATGTACAATGACTGTACGCAATAGTCCTTCAACCAATCAGACGCAAAAACTCCAGTTTGTACAAAACAAAAGTGTTGGTTTGTAGCATTGATCAGCGGTTTGCAGAAGCAGCGATGGCATCGAGCGATTTTTGCAGGTTGTGCAAAAACAACCATGAAAGTGGTGGTATTTACACCCACTCGAGCGATTTGTTTGCTAAACTAAAGACGCCATAGGAGCATCGTCGAGAGGTTAAAAGGAATTTGATTCGTCGCTTCTCTATCGTCTCAGTGTTAAACCCGCCAATAGCGCGCCAGGTGCATAAGCCAGTTTGTGATTGGTTCTCGCAAATTTGGAAAGGAAGCAGGAGAGATACATGTACAGGTTTCCAGCCTGAGCTGCAGGGCGGACGATCGGGCGGGGTTTACCCAGTCTACCAGCAGGGAACAGTCCAGGTGAAGGTCTGTGAATGTGATTCTGTGTCTCTTTGGGATGATGCACCACAAGACGCTGTTCACCCGCAGAACACAAGCTTCTGGAGACACATCGGTCTGAAGTAGTGAGTTTAGGTATAGGAGAGCAGAGCCAGTGGTTGATCTGTATGAAAACATCAGGGACTTGAATCTGATGCGAGCGGCTGTTGGAAACCAGTGCAGGTTTATGAGGAGAGGAGTGAGTGTCTCTTCGGCTCGATAAACACACTCTAGCTGCAGCATCTGGATTAGTTGCAGAGGTTTGACAGATGCTGGAAGGAGAGAGCATTACAATAGTCCGGTCTGGAGAGAACAAGCGCTTGGACCAGGAGTTGTGTAGCTCTGATAGGAAGGGCCTGATCCTCATAATGTTGTACAAAGCAAATCTGCAGGACCGGGCAGTTCTAGCAATGTGTTCTGTGAAGTTCAACTGATTGTCAATCACAACTCAAGGGTTCCTGATGATGAACCTACAGCTTAATGAAGAAGTTGTGCTGAAGTGATTGGTCAGCCGAAAACAAAAGCAGTTCTGTCTTTGGGAGGTTTAGTTGAAGGTGGTAGTCCTTTATCCAGTTTTATTTATTTCCCTAGAAAACAAGACTTAATGAGCCCTATTTTATCGTCCTGAAACGCAAGTATCAAACGCGAAACGCAAGTAACTTTTTGATCTCGCAAATCTAAAATGTGTGTGTCTGAAGTCGCTTCATTACTCATAGGTGTGGTTTGGGCGTAACGTGAAATAAACCAATCAGAGCGTCCTCTCACATTCTCTTTAAGAGCCGGCGCGCTTGTTCCACGGCGGATTGCTATTATAACGGCGGATCGCTATTATAACGGCGGGTTTGCCGGCGCACGCCAGGAGCGGTTCACAGCCGAGGAGAGCGACGTTCTCGTCAGGGCCGTAAAACACAGAGAAGTGACATTGTATGAAGATGATGGAGAAACCACCCAAATTAGCTTCGGTTAAAACTGCTTCAGTTATTTTCTTACAGTCACTTACTATTTTGTGAAGCTCAACTATCTTTCTATCTTTTTTCTACACATCAGAACTATATTCTTTCGTTTTACTCAATGTGATAGTCATAGCTAGAAAATTTAATGTTCTTAGTCATTTCCTAGTATTCTACGTGTTTTGGAGAAAAACATTTTATAATGTGACCAATTATTTTGCCAACGTGGACCAATAATTATTGTCAACGTGCTTAGGAGAAAAGCATTTATTTTATATATAAATTAAATACCCCCCCCCCCCCCCCCCTACTTTCAATTATACATCATGTGGAAAAGCAGTGTATGAAAGTCATTTTACAGTATAATAGCAGCTCCTAGTGAAACCTCATGTTTGTTAAATGGGGCTTGGCAAACCATTTAATGTTGCATCTCTGCCACCTACTGGATGGAGAGTGAAGCGAACATCATCAGTCATCATAAAATCAATCATTTATTTATAAAGCACTGTATATAAAAACTGGACCAAACTGGACTGTTAATGCCCCGTTGCCCCAACAATAAAGTATAAAACAACCAAGATATAAATAGGATTGCACAAAACAAAAGGACATAGTTACAAATATTAAGTATTAAATATTAAGTAGTATGTGTTCTTTAATGACAGATTTGTAATTTCTAATATCTATATATATATATATATCACATTTTTCTGTACTTAATGCTTATCTTTCTTAATATCTAGAGATGAAATGAATAATTATAGCCATTTAACGTTACACAATAATTAAAAGCCATCTTTTTAAACATTTAATAGTCTTTAAATACACAACTTTTAATTTTAGTAAACTTAAAACAATCTTATAACCATTATATCTAGTCACATTTATAGCTTTTAGTGTGCTTCCTGCTAAACTGTGTTTTGTTGTTGTATTAAGCAATGACAGTAAAGTATCTGTTCTGCGCCTTTAATATAACACGGAGGCCCGGACAAATCTTTCTGAACATGAGAATGATATAAAATATTTGCCAACTGTTCATGATAAAAAAAATGAAACGACAGACATTATTTATCCAGGGATGCTAAATATACATTTTAATGTCATTTGCTGATTGTGTGTGGTGAGCATTAACATGTTTTCAGCATATCAGACATAAGATTGAATGCTTGTATTGTGCTTTCCTTCAGTAATTTCACTTGTCTACGAGCATTGTGTGCTGATTTTATGGTAGGCTATAGCTCAACTTTGCTTTTTTTCCATATGGGACAGTTTAATATCAGTAGAGTAAACATTCAACAAAATATGATTTGCTTTGAACACCATGAAAAGACATAAACAAGAATGTACATAAACACTTTCAGTCACTTTCACCTTCATTGTGAGCTCATTCAAGCTTTAGACGTTTCCAGACACATCTAGTCTTACGGGACGTCCTGATTCATTCTCCTCCCTCAGGTACCTGTACGTCATGTGTTTATCTCTGAAATCATGCATCTGTGCTACAAAACTCAAAGATCTTAAAGAACAATCAGTTTTGTATGTCAGTTGAAATGTTAGGCAGACAGTCAGACAAAAGACATCAAAGACAAATTCAATTTCTTCCAAAGATTTATTTTCTCAGAAAGAAATGAGTATGAATCACAAATCCACTACAGAAATCCAGCAAAGAAGAAAATCACTGACATTCAAAATGTATGTAAATACAGACTAGGGCTGTCATAAAAACGTCATAGGTTGTGAATGCAACCCGGTTCCCTGAGAAGGGGAATGGGACGCTGCGTGATGTTTTGGGGAACGCCCTCAGTGCTTTAGGAGGCGACTCGAACCTCCGCAGGGTGTGCTTCCTGAACACAGATGACTGAACCCTCGCCTCTCTGGACCTCACCAGCACCGCCTCAACAGAGGTAACGAAGAGTCCAGGGGCCGTATTCACAAATAATTTTATCTTACCACTAGGAGTACTCCTAAATCACACTAAAAGATTTTAGCTAGGAGTGTTCTTTTAAAAGTTATTCACAACGCCTTTCAGACCTACTCTTAGTAAGGAAAAATGACAACTCCTAAACTAAGAGTGAGTCTTCGTTGCTATGGATGACGTCAATTCTCATGCACGAGCTTCCTCGCAATGATCACGGTGATTGGTTGTTAGATGACAGGGCCATCATGCGAAACATAACACAGACGCACCAATCATGGAATTACGACATCTAAATATGTCTGTGTCCTACACAAAATAATAATAATAATGTCATCGAAATGCATATATAATGACATGTTTGTGCAGGCCCCAGTGAAGTGTAATTCTAAAAAGGCAGAGAGAGAGAGAGGGAGAGAGAGAGAGAGAGAGAGAGAGAGTAGCCTAATACCCTAATGAAAACCGCCACTTGACTAATAATTAAAAACGACACTTGCATTAACACTTGCTTGGTTAATTGACATCCTATTAGCCTAAATAGACTACTTAAAGCAAGGAAATGTTGCTCCTATTGAAGTAATGTAATAGTTGAATGACAGTGGATTATGAACTCGCCAAAACGGAAAAGAAATCCCAACTGGACGCAGGATCAGTTACTGCTGCTGGCCCAGTTGGTGCTGAAAAAAAAAATAATAATAAAAGGGAAATTCGCCACTGGGATACAACATCGAGAATTGTGAAGTTTGCATCGAACACAATCTGGGTATTGATTGAGTGGGTTTTCTTTCTATTCACAAACACATCCTCATCCTGACGTGGTGCAATTATTTTAATATGTGTTCCGTCGATAGCACCGACCACTCCGGGCACACTGGCAATATCCATAAAGCTGGCTTTGTTTCTTTGGAGTTGGCGAATGTCCAAAGGAAAACTTATGAACTGTCGAATAATATGGGGTCTACAGAGTGCATTGATGGTTTGGTGGATGGATCTGCTTACCGATGGCTGGGATATCGCTAGATCGTCGCCATTACACAATTGCATTTTCCCCGTTGCCAGGTAACGAAGTGTAATCAAACATTTCAATTCGGCACTGATTGGGTTGTTGCGATTAGTTGGCGCTGTTATTGCATGCCTCACAATATCCACAACAATCAGTATTCCCTCACGATTAAGGCGGTATCTTTGTAATAACTCCGTGCCATTGAGTGTCTCCAACACACTGTGTCGCGCGGCGATTTTAAGATCTTTAAGATCTGAGATTTAAGATAGGGCTAAAATGCTTCGTGAATTACTCTTAGTGAAAAAAATGAGGAGTCCTAAAGTTAGGAGTGACACGCCCATTATTTTTAGGAGTTGCTCCTAAATTCGCCAGTTAGGAGCTACTTTTAGCCTTAAAATTGTTTGATACGGCCCCAGAGCATCAAAGAGGAACATTTTCTCCTTCTCCTTGACTCCTGACAGATCTTGCCGCTGGATTCTCTCCATGACCACTATGGAATGACCGATGGCAGTGTTCGTCTGCTTGGTGGCCCAGAGAGCCTAATCTGTAGTGCGGCGCAGTTCAGCGACCGCCTCAGCAGACAATCCCTGCCCCATGTCCTAGACTTTGAGCGGGTCGGCTTGGTATCAACATCAGCCTGACCCGCTGCCGTCTTTGCCCACTCGTGGCAGTCTGGCATGAGGACTCAATGAGGACACTTGCTCTCAGCCAGCGTCTCTTTTACAGGGGCATCTTCACCTACTTCTGCGCACGTAATCCCTCCACAATCAAATAATTTGAATGCTGAAAGGGAAGAATGCGCATCAAGTATGGGTTCTTCCAGGACCTCACCTCCTCAGTGTGAAGGTCCGGAAGAAACTGAAGGCTCACAGGGAAGGGGTGATCCCGACCCGCCAGGAATCGCTCGTCCGGTGGACTGCCAGCGACTTTCCGCTTCTCTTAAGTCCAATTTAACCTGGCTGTGGCGTGGGCCATTGCATCAAGCAGCTCCCCGTATGCAGGGCTGACAGAAGGAGTGGACACAGTAATTGCATCATTTTCTACACCAACTACATCTAGCTCCTCAGAGATAGATGCTCTCTGCTGGATCAGAAGAACCTGCAGAGCCGCTAATCACCTGAACTGGCAAGAGGAGCCTGGAAAAGCAACCCCCGCCCCGTGACGTCATTGACTGCCGTATGCCAATGAATATGTGGTGAGTTTACACATGCTTCAGACACCGGTCACACTGTACCTCGTAGTGTCGACACCGATACACAGCATGTTTTCATGCTGGATTTATTCATTTCAAAATACGTTAAATATTAAAGAATGGATTAAGTAAAAGTATGAATAGTGTATATATATTTCTCTATGCGCTCCTCTCTAGAGTTATTTTTCTAGCTGTCTATCGAGTTTATGATCATTGAATGGTTTTTCTGAGGTAAACGTGACGTTAAAGCTGTTTTATTGACGTCTTTCCAAAGTTGAAACGCTGATTGATGGATTACATGAGACATGATTGATTTCAGTAATTTTTTCTGAATCTTTCAACATTCCCTCTGATGTTCATTCATGTTTATTTGCTGCTGTAACTAGTAGTAAAGAGGAAGAGATGATCGGTTCTACAGCGATCTGTCACACACATTAAAGAGTGCCAAAATGACATTTATTTTTTGTATTATATATTTCATGATTAAGATGACAAACTTTAAAAGTTGGAACTTTTTTCAACAAACTTTTTATATTAAAAGTAACAAAGCATATTGTGATTATTGGATGTGAAGCGCTACTAATCATTTTTAGTGAAGTTTTGTTCACGCATCAACTGAAAACAGCACAGATCGGGGATTTATGAATCGATATTGATTCATCAAAATGAGAAAAATCAAGAAATTCATGTTTTCAACCCAGCCCTAATACAGACAGTTATTTGGGTAATTATATACCCCACATTAATGGGTACATGGAAGGCAAGTACAGCAGCATCAAAAGGTATTAAAACACTTGAAAATATCTGAATTTCGTTGCATTAGATTTTTATTTTTTATTTATTTAACCCTTATTTAACCAGGGAAATCCTTTGAGAACAAGTCTCTTTTGCGAAGGAGCCCTGGCCAAGAAAGCCGCAATAAAAGTTCCACATAAAATATAACAAATACAATGAACATACAAGACATAATACATTAATAGTACACTGAATCAACCAAAAAAAAAAAAAAAAAAGACATCCCATTGTCACCATAGACTTATCCTAATTTGGGAAGCAGGGACAGGTGCCCATTGTGCCAGCTTCCCGGTACTTTACTAGATGAAATAAAATATCAAATCAAGTGTCATCTGTGCTCAAATGATGCTAGAGCTTTTCTCATGTCATTTTTAATTATTTCTTAAGTGTCCAAATACTTTTTGATGCCACTGTATACATTTGTAGATCACAATTTTTATTTATCTTTTCCCGAAAGACATCCTAAGATTTTCAATGACCACAGAGAGTTAGGATCTCGGTTTAACGTCTCTTTTGAAGGACAGGTTTATTTTGAAGGATTTATTCATTGATTATTAATTTAAGTAAGGGGAAATCACATGCAATGTTATGGTAAGTACTAGATAATATGAACTAAACAAAACAAAAAAAAACACAAAGTAAAATGAAAGAAAACCCAGTAAATGTTTGTATCCATCACCACATGAATTGATCTCAGAAAAGTGAAGGGTAAATAGACTTTAAATTGAGATAATTTGACTCCAAAGGGCTTGATTGAATCCTCATAAACCGTTGCTCTCACTCTCACTTGGTGCAGATGAAGTTGTTTGTCTCAGTTTCAGGAAGGCTGATCCAGCGCTGGTTGCTGGTCTGAATGGCTCCGGATCTCACTGTCGTAAAGCAGTTCTCCTCCCTGGTGCCGTGACCCTGATCCCAGTGCTCATAGCACAGGGTCTGACCGTTGACCCAGAACCAGAGGTCGAGCACGCAGGAGTGACGGAGACCCAGCCACACGTGAGCGCTGGAGGCCATCAAGGTCACGTTCTCCACCCGAAGCTGGATCTCCTGCGAGTCCACCGACACCAGGTCCATCTCTTTATCTCTGCAGTATTTCAGAGCTCCTGTCCACGTCAGATTCTCTTTGACCAGAACCAGTTTATCTGGAGCACAAACAGATCAAGAAACAACAACGGTCACTATTAACTAACTATTCACTACGACTTTTGCTTCAATAAACTCCTAATTACTGCTCATTAATAGTTAGTAAAGGTTAAGTTTAGGAATTGGGTGGATTAAGAGATTCAGAGTATGATCATGCAGAATAGGGCATTAATATGTGCTTATAAACAGTCAATATCCTGGTAATATGCATGCTAATAAGCAGCTAGTTAATAGTGAGAATTGGACCCTAAACTAAAGTGTTACCACAAAAACATTAAACACTTATTTAAACATAAGTGTGACCGGGTTCTTTGCATGCGTCCGGCAGATTGACCGTGACGATTGCTGACACTAATGATGAAGATGGCGCCAGCGTGTGCGGCCAGCCGTCTTTCACTGACAAACTTGTTTTTACTTATTTTGTTTTGTTCATTGTTTATACAACATATTGACTCTCTGCTGGTATATGATCGCCAAACGCTGTTTGATCTTCGACTCTCTGTGGGATCATTGATCAAATATGATCAGAGTGGACACAAAACCTTTCTACCTCCCTTGTTGTCAGAGATACCTGCTCACCTCCTGTACAATCTGCCGTCTCGGCCCCGGAAAAGTCGCTTCAAACGGAGGGGGAAGCGCAGCGGTCAGCTGGTTAAGCTTAAAGCACACCTGGTCAGACTGGGTCGGACTTTTCGCGGCTCCCCGGCGGAATGCGGATTAAGTTATCATCGCAACGTTTCCCTTCGAGTTTTGGACTCCGTGGATACCTGGCTGGTACCTGTTGTCGGCGCGGACATGGTCGCTTGGCTTCCCCGCCGTGGTTCTTCTCGGCCCCATGGAGGTGGCGTCAACCATGAAAATCTTTGGCCGCTGGGTCGGACTCGGGTGCCTCAGACGGCCAGTCCAGTGACTCAGGCTGCTCCTGCCAGAGCTGCTTTGGTTAATGCAAGATCGTTGGCGAATAAGACCTTCATTTTAAATGACTTCTTCACCCGTCATGAGTTGGATTTTTTATTCGTGACTGAAACCTGGCTGAATGTGGGTGAGTCGAGCGCTTTTTCTGAACTTTTACCGACTGGCTGCTCCTATTTTAATTCTCCGAGGACTACAGGTCGAGGAGGTGGCCTTGCTACTATCTTCAAAAACGAACACAACTGCAGACAACTGCTGCCTGTCTCCTTCTCAAGTTTTGAACTGACAATGTTTGAATTGAGTCAGGCTCAAACGATACTATGTGCAGTTATATATCGACCTCCTAAGTATAACAAAGATTTCATTAGCGACTTTTCTGATTTCCTGTCTGAAATTGTGCCGAAATATGATCGGATTTTAATGGTAGGCGATTTAAATATTCATGTGTGTTGTCCTTCAAAGCCGTTGGCAAAAGACTTTTTAAATCTTATTGATGCTTTTAACTTTACACAGTTTGTTTTTGGACCTACACAGGTCCATGGCCATATATTAGACCTTGTTTTGTCATACGGTGTACCTATTTGCAATGTGGACGTATTGGAAGCTGTCTTCTCTGATCACGCGCCTGTGTTATTTGATGTTCCTCTTCCATATCGAACCGCTAAGCAATATGTTCCACCTCGTATGTGCAGGATGATAAAACCTACCACTGCTGCTAAATTCTCTGGTGCTTTCATTATAGCTAGAGAGGATATGGAGTCCTCTGCTCTTAATAATACAGCTGAGTTAACCTCTTCTTTTTTATCTACTTGTTCCAATATTCTTGACACCATTGCTCCATTTAAATCTATGTTGTCAAAACCTAAATCTGACCCTTGGATAAATGCTTCTACTCGGGCTGCTAGACAAGAGTGTAGAAAGGCTGAGCGTAAGTGGAAAAAAGATAATTTGCAAGTCTCCTATGAGATGCTTAGGGAAAGTTTACACAGCTATCAGAGAACTGTTAAAGCTGAGAAGACTAAGTACCTCTCAGATATTATTTCAAATAATTGCCACAAACCTCATGTTCTTTTTAAAACAATTAACTCTGTTCTAAATACTCCTCAAACTGGCTATAATGTAGCATCGTCTGAGGCCTGTGGAAATTTCCTTTATTATTTTGTTGATAAGGTGGCCTCAATTAGAGCAATCATCTCGCGTCCTGTATTTGACCCCTCCATATCTATACAGTGTGCAGCTGTTTTTTCCCGATTCGAACCTGTATCTATTACTACTCTTACAAGGATTGTTGCACAGTTAAAACCTACATTTTGTCCTTCGGATATTATCTCACCTCGTCTTTTTAAAGAGGTGTGGGACTCTATTGGATCTAGCATCCAAGAAATTATTAACAGCAGCCTTGTTTCAGGTTTTGTACCAGTTTATTTTAAACAGGCAGTGGTGCAGCCACTTATTAAAAAAACGAATCTGGAAACATCAGTACTATCAAATTATCGCCCTATCTCTAAACTTCCTTTTGTCTCGAAGATTTTAGAGAAGGCAGTCCTTATTCAGTTACAGTCCTTTTTAGATACACATAGTGTTCTTGAAGTGTTCCAATCGGGGTTTAAGACATGTCATAGTACTGAATCTGCACTTTTGAGAGTTTTTAATGATCTTTTAATTTCGACTGACAATGGAGATTGTGCAATTCTTATGCTTTTGGACCTCACAGCAGCATTCGACACAGTCGATCACAGCATCCTTATTTCTCGCCTTGAACATGACGTAGGGATAAGGGGCACTGCGCTAGAATGGTTTCGGTCATACTTGTCAGAAAGAGATTTTAGAGTCAGTTTTGGTGGTTTTACTTTACATTCTGTGCCTCTCACATGTGGAGTTCCCCAGGGTTCGATTCTCGGGCCGATTCTTTTTTCACTCTATCTGCTCCCCCTTGGATCCATATTAAAAAGACACAATATCAGCTTCCATCTCTATGCAGATGATTTGCAAATCTACCTGCCCATCAAAAGAAATGATGCCACTTTTTTAATAAGGTTAGTTGACTGTTTTAATGATATAAAAACCTGGATGGCCCTAAATTTTTTAAACTTTAACGAGAATAAAACTGAAGTCATGATTCTTAGACCCAGTGGCACATTTGATGTATCCAAAATAGATCTGGCCACTTTTCAACCTTATGTAAGGTCGATTGTAACAAACTTAGGAGTGAAAATGGATTATGATTTTAAAATGGAGAAGCAGATAAATTCTGTGGTGAAAGCCAGTTTCTTTCAACTTAGGCTACTTACAAAAATTAAGCCACTCTTATCCTTCACAGACTTCGAAAGGGTTATACATGCGCTTATCACAACTCGCCTTGATTATTGCAATGCTCTGTATGTAGGTGCCAGCCAGGCCTCCCTATCTCGTCTTCAATTAGTTCAAAATGCTGCCGCTCGCCTCCTCACTGGAACTCGTAAGCGCGAACATATCACCCCTATTTTAGCTTCTCTTCACTGGCTGCCTGTTAGTTCTAGAATCGTTTTTAAGATTTTGTTGTTTGTTTTTAAAGCTCTTCATGGACTTGCTCCTGTTTATATTACTGAGCTGTTAAAGCCACATGCTCCGTCAAGGTCCTTGAGGTCCGCAAACCAGTTTCTCCTTGTTGTTCCTAAAACACGGCTAAAGAGCAGAGGGGATCGAGCTTTTTCAGTTGCAGCACCTAAACTGTGGAATGCATTGCCTCTTCATATCAGACTGGCCCCCAGCCTCGCAGTTTTTAAAGCGCAACTTAAAACTCATCTTTATTCCTTAGCTTTTAATCCAGCATGATAGGCGTTGAAATTGTCTGTTGTAGTTTATCTATTTACCGTTTAAATGTCAATGTACAGCACTTTGGTCAACTTGCTTGTTTTTAAATGTGCTTTATAAATAAAGTTTGTATTGTATTGTATTGTAAACGACAATCCTCCTAAAAAAAAATGTATTCTGTCATCATTTACTCGCACTCGTGTCGTTCCAAACCCATAAGACTTTCCTTACTCTTCGAAATGCAATTTTAAATATTTTAATGAAACCTGAGATATTTCTGTCTCTCCATTGGAAATTCAGGAAAAAACTTAAATGATCCAGAACGGTCATTAAGGCGTCATGAAATTAATTAATCCATAATATGAATCGAGCGGTTTAATCCAGATTCAGTTTAGGCTTTTATTTAAATGTAAAAATTATTGACCCAAGTAGAGCACATCACATTTAGTAAACTCTAACGCTTGTGTGCGTCACACGCTAGAACAAACCTGATTGGTTCTTTTGCATCATGTGATGCATGTTGGAGCTTCTGTATTTAGCAGATGTGGATATGTATGTGTGTTTATATGAACTGTTCATCATATAAAGAGATCTTATCTCTTCACACTTCACTCGATTCATATGGATTTGTTTTTCAACGCAGTTTTGGATCTGGAAGTTTTGGTTACTTTTATTGGAGGAACAGAAACATCTCAGGTTTCATTAAAAAAAATCTTAATTTGTGTTTACACGACAACGATATGCTTAAAACGTAGAAGTTTTTTCTTTGAGTTTTCCGAGTACAGACGACACCATTATCAAAACAATCTCCATTCACACAGATCTGCGAAAATGACTAAAAACGCTGTATTCTGCTGCCAGGCCACTAGATGGCGATGAAACACTATAGACTGAAAACACGTAGTACGCATGTGCACAACGTCATCGTCGTCAGAGATTCACGTTTACACGGATACCGTTTTCAGGCACCCAAAATGCTGTTTTCGTGTAAATGAACGGCCAAAGTGCATAAAAAGTTTTCTGTTTTTAGTTGAAAATGGTGCCGTGTAAACAGCCCCTAATTTTGTGGGAAATATCCACTATAATTAATAACCCAGTCAGAAAGGTGTGATGAGTGTTGGATTAAAGTTGTAGTGCACTCATTCTATGATTGGAGTTTCTGTTGTTTCACATGTAGAGTTGCATTTGTTCAGATGATTGTGTGTGTGACAGCGTCTACTTACCGTCATCATAACACACAAAGGGAAAAGGACCTGAACAAGGATCATCCACCCATTGTCCTTGGTAGTTCTTGATATCAATCGCGGTGCAGATATCATCTCTTTTAGAGTCGCTGTTGGGTTCATGAAGTAGCCAGTGTGTGAATGTGGAGGTGCTGTTATCTGACCAAACCCAGAGTCGGTACAGACCGATCCAGAATTGATCAGGTGAAATTGGGTTGTGTTGTACAATGTTTTGAATCTTATCATTCTCACTCTCATTCCTCACACTGGCCAGATCTGTGTGATACTGTCTACAATAACTCTGAGCTTCAGTCCAAGTCTTTGTCACATTTACAGGGATGAATCTGCTACTGCTGGCTTTAAAAGAGAAAGACATTTGTCTAATATTGTGAAATATCAGAGAAATGTGATACTTCAAAACAAGAAAATATTTAACGACAAATAAACAAAAACATAAGGACAAACAGACAAATTCACTAATGCAATTGTGGTTCATCGTTCAAAACTAAAAGTGTTTTTATTATAATTGTACATAAAAACACTCAATATGGTCTTTTAGCTAGGGCTGTCAACTTTAGTCATTTAGTCGACTAATCGGTCGATGCCGTCTTGGTCGACTGACATTCTCATTGGTCGACCAGTTGCATAATTTTTTTTTTTTTTTACCAATAAAGAAATTTTCATTGATTTACTCCTTGATATTTATTCCTTTATAAGCATTTATATATTACTGTATTCTAAATATAATTAGCATATGTTTTATCCCCAACTTTAAATGGAAAAATAGTCTACTGAAAAATCAATAATTATATTTTAATAATTATATTAAATATATAGCTCACTGATGCCTGCAAAAAGTTTCTCCCGGAATCTAGAGCGAGCGCGCCCGCGAGACAGAGACTGTGCTCCAAACCGCGTAGCGCGTGCATGACAGAGGGAGAGAGAAAGAGACCGCGCGCGTGTGTGCCTCATGATGAAGTACATGTAAGACAAACTCTACATTATACCGCTTATTACATGACTACCTACCAAATAAATAAATAATTTGACACTAAAAATTGATTTTAAAAGGAGTTTATGGATTTAAAAACGATTTATATTGCTTCCGCTAAAGAAAATAGTCCGTCTCACTTCTCGTACTCAAGTAGAAGTACAGATACTTGGGGCGTCTCAGTATATTTTCCTGCTTTTTTAATTTTCAAAGAATTGTATTATTATTATATGTTTTTATGTATTATTGATGTTTTTCGTTTTTGTTTTATAAATGCTCTGACAATTGTTTAATATGAACAAATGTTCAATCAAAATGCAAAACATCGCGTTTTTTAGTCGACTGATCGTTGCTCAGGACAGGACTTTGGTCGACTAAGCATTTCTTTGGTTGACTACAGCCCTACTTTTAGCACATGTGTGTGTGTTGTGATCTTACAGCTGAACTCACCATTATAGCAGAGGAATTGCTTTCCAGTATTACATTTTACATCATGCCATTGTCCATCAAACTTATTCATAAAAACACAGTCTCCATCTCCTTGTGGTTGTTCTGGTGAAGTCTTTGACCAGTTCCTGTACTGAGACTCGTTTGTTGTGTAGAACGTGGGGTCGTTCAGAGACCATATCCATGTGTTCGTGTTCCTCAGCCCAATCCAGACATGGTCAGCTTCAGGCTTCACTCTCTTTATGACCCGCTCGGTGTCGTTCTGATCTTGTGTGTCGGTGATTGTGGCCAGATCTGTGTATTTCTCTCTGCAGTGTTTCTGAGCTTCGGTCCAGTTCATTTTCTGATTCACAAAGTGATACTGACGCAGAGCGCCTGCAGACACACTGACCACGGCTGAGGAGAGACACATTCACACATATCTCAAACTCACATCTCACCTTCTGATCGATGACACACATTATCTTTAGCATTACGGCCCAATATTTGCACCTATAATTGATTCCTGGGACACTTTTTACATTCATAAGTGCAGCTTTTTTCTAACCATGTTAAATATAAGCATAATCTTTTATGTCAAATTCTTGAATTTAAATGTATACATTTGTTTAATAAAATATTTAAATAATTAGTTTAATTAGAATAATAAGACATAATTGGGCTGTTGCCAATCAAATGAAAAAATTCCAACAAAATCCATATCTTCGCACTACAGAAGCTGCATCTGAAGTGGCCTTCAGATTTATTCACAGACTTTAATGAAACTGAGAGGTGAATGAATACATTGACACTGCAATTACAATCGCATAAATAATGTTATGAGATATAAAATTTTGCATGTAGAAATATGAAACTAAAGCTGCCAGTAAGTGGCAGAAAGTCTTGAATTGAATTGATGGAATTGAATTTCTTTATTGTCATTGTACACAAGATACAACAGCTTCTGCATAAGGTGCATGGTACATTAAAAAATAAATAAAATAATAAAAGTATACATAATACAAAGTAATACACAATTAAAATATTTAAACTAAGACAAAGAATAAGTCAGTGCGTCCAAGTGTTCAGGGCATATGCGTGTTCAATGTAATTATTGCTCTGGGGAAAAAGCTGTCCTTGAGTCTAATTGTCCTTGACTTAAAACATCTGTAGCGCCTACCAGATGGCAGCAGTTTAAACAATGTTCTTTTTCAATGTTCTGGGCTCTGCTGAGGCAGCGGGAGTTGTAAAGGTCCTTTAGGGAGGGAAGAGGGCAGCCAATAATCCTCTGCGCGGTGTATATGATCCGCTGTATTCCCTTTCTACATTTACATTTACATTTATGCATTTTGGCAGACGCTTTTATCCAAAGCCACTTACATTGCATTCAAGGTACACATTTTACATTTTGTCAGCTCTTGCTTTCCCTGGGAATCGAACCCATGACCTTGGCGTTGCTAGCGCCAACGCTCTACTGTTTGAGCTACAGGAAAGCCTTTCTCTCTGCCTCAGTACAGCTGAGATACAGTATGTCAGCAGGCTCTCCACTGCAGAGCGATAGAAAGTCTCCAGCAGCTTCTCCTTTAGGTTGTTCTTCTTTAACACTCTCAAGAAATGAAGGCGCTGCTGTGCCTTCTTGATGATTGCTGTGGTGTTGGCTGACCATTTGAGGTCTGCTGAGATGGTTGTGCCAAGGAATTTGAATGTTTAGACCCTCTCTACGCAGTCTCCATTGATGTAGAGGGCAGCGGGGACTGCCCTGTGCCTTCTAAAGTCGAGGATGATTTCTTTTGTTTTGGTGGTATTTAGTGTCAGGTTATTGGCTAAACACCACTCTGACAATCTCAGGATTTCATTTCTATAGGCAGCCTCATCCCCCTTTGAGATTAGACCCACCACTGTAGTATCATCTGCGAATTTGATGATGTTGTTCTGGTGATGGACTGGGCGACAGTCATGCGTATAGAGAGAGTACAGAATTGGGCTCAGCACGCATCCTTGAGGGGAGCCAGTGCTGAGCATGCGGGTGGAAGAGAAATGGGGACCCATTTTAACAGTCTGAGGGCGATCCGTCAGGAAGTTCCTGATCCAATTACAGGTGAGTAAAGGAAAGCCCAGATCTGTGAGTTTGCTGTAGAGGATGTCCGGTATGATGGTATTGAAGGCTGCGCTATAATCAATAAAAAGCATCCTCACATAGCTCTCCTGATGTTCCAGATGGCACAGCGCATCGTGGAGAGCTATGGCTATTGCATCCTCAGTTGATCTGTTTGCTCTATAAGCAAACTGATGTTCGTCGAAGGTGGAAGGGAGGCAGGTTTTCAGATGGTGCAACACCAGCCTCTCAAAGCACTTCGTAATGATCGGTGTAAGGGCGATAGAGCGATAGTCATTGAGGCTATCCGTGGCTGATTTCTTTGGTATGGGGATAATTGTGGAGGATTTCAAGCAGGATGGAATTGAAGCTTGTGTCAGAGAGAGGTTGAAAAGGTTTGTGAAAACTCCTGAGAGCTGATTAGCACATCCCTTGAGCACCTTTCCTGGGATGCCATCAGGGCCAGAAGCTTTCCGTGTGTTCACTGTTCTAAGCACCCGCCTCACTTGTTAGGTGCTGGAATCCCTGCCATACCTGTCGTGGTTTGCCGTTTGTGAAATTATCTTCTACCTTATTTTTGTAGTTCCTCTTTGTATCCTTAATTCCTCTCTTCAGGTTGGCTCTAGCAGCACTGTAAAGAGCTCTATCACCTGACCTGAAAGCAGCTTTCCGGTCTTTAAGGAGTTTGTAGACTTGGCTGGTCATCCAAGGCTTCTGATTTGGAAAGACCCGGATGATTTTATTCACTGTGACGTTGTCCATGCAGTACTTGATGTAGACCAGTACCGCCTCAGTGTGAACAGCCAGGTCGTGATGTTTAAAGACTTCCCAGTCAGTATGTGTAAAGCAGTCCTGTAGCTGAGAGAGTGCATTTTCAGGCCATGTAGAAACAGTCTTTATGAGTGGTGTTTCCCGTCTTCTGAGGGAGATGTATGCTGGAGTAAGAAGCAGAGAGAGGTGGTCTGATTGGCCTAGGTGAGGTAGAGGGATAGCTCTATATGCATGTTTAATGTTGGTGTACACACGGTCCAGTGTGTTTTCCCCTCTGGTCGGACATTTAACATGTTGGAAGAAATGTGGAAGTACTGTTTTCAAATCTGCCTGATTAAAATCTCCAGCTATAATGTGTACTCTGTTGGAACGAGCACATAGCTGTTTATTTATGGCATCTAGCAAGAGAGCGAGAGCTGTACTAACATTGGCGTCGGGTGGTATGTAAACAGTGGTGACAATCACTACTGTTAGCTCTCGCGGTAAAAAGAACGGTCGGCATTTAACAGTCATGAATTCCAGCTGCAGAGAACAGTGGTTGTCTAGAATTATACTATTATTTGACCAGTCATTGTGCACAAATATACACACACCACCCCCTTTGCTCTTACCAGAGTCGTTGTTTCTGTCCCAGCGATGTAAAGTGTGACCCGCCAGCTGCACTGCGGCGTCGGGGATCCTTGGGTGCATAAACCGGATCTCGGATACTATCATAATACAGCAATCGCGGATGTAGTGGTTCCCGGCGATGTAAAGCTCTAGTTCGTCTATTTTGGGAGCTATGGATCTTGCATTTGTGAGAAACGTACTTGGTAGAGAAGGCTTATGTGGTTGTTTTCTGAGTCTCGCAAGAAGGCCGGCCCGGCAGCCCCGCTTTTGTTTTCTTTCCCGACGCCGTCTGCGTCGTCTGCCAGTACCGACAACAATCCACAGAGATCCCGGTGGTCTGGTGATATCCTTCAGGATATTGTGTGTGCGATAAAAGTCAGGTGTGACTGTAATCTTGTGTTGAAATCCGATGTCTAATAAGTTCTGACGGCTGTAATTATGCTTCACCGAAGCAACAAACAAAAAACACACGAGAAACAAACAAAAATGCACCAAAAGCGAGAGCTTTTCTATCAAAATCTTTAAAAAAATGAGCAGTAGTCTCTGGTCTCAATCGCTGGGGGCGTGTCCGCTGGCTGCGCTGAAACTTAGGCCCTGTCCCAATATCCGCACTTCCGCCCTTGTGCCCCTCAATGCGCGTTCCTGCTAAGTGGTGCAAGACCGTAGGGTGTCCCGATCCTCTAATGGTGTTCTCCAGGGGTGATCATCAGCGTACTTAATGCACCCCTTTCACAAGTGCGCCTCAGACCTCACTTTGCTATGGGCTATTACCCAGAATCCTTGAAGTGTCGTGACGTTTTGAACAGCTAATCAATGGGGGAGCAAAACGGTTGCTATGGTCGGACGCCGGGAAGCCGGCAAGAGGTCAAACAAATGGAGAAGAAATTTATTTATTTTTAAGTGAAAACAGTTTTTTATCAGAATATGAGCGATAAATAACATAATACATGATGATACAATGTTTTCACTTTCTTTTGTCAGGGTCCGACGAGCTGACTTTCAATTTTATAAAGTTCAGGGCAGAGATAAAGCCCCCCGAATGCGAAAAGCGCAAATATCTCGGATTAAAAACTCAACGTATTCGGTGACCACTGAGATCTTTGGAACCATCTAGTCGAACTGAAAAGAACGATACAAGTTTCATGATTTTTGGTGCTGTTTTCGCGGAGATATTAGCCGAAAACCACCGGGCGCGTCAAAATGGCCGTCGGTGACATCACAATCTCAGAAGAAAATTGCTCGTATCTTCTCCTGCGGTTCCTAATTCTTCTGGTAAGAAACTGGTGGTGAGTTGTGATCAACTTTAGCAGGAATACTGCGAATACCGCAACTGCGGCCAGCGCCATGTTTGCTCACCTGATCACAACTGAAGTGACGTAGATAGTGACGTGTGCAAAACTGTCCCAATTCTTCTCTTCACAGCTTTGGGCCCTTGCGCACTTACTCCGCTAAGTGCACTTTCAACAAGTGTCCACTTCGAGGAAGACCTTAGGGCGTAGTGTGGATATTGGGACAGGGCCTTGCACTCATTGGTGGGCACGCACTGCCGATGATGGCACAGTTGTCGGCGCGACTGGAGGATGAAGGCCGAGGCGGGAGACAGTCGGTTCGGCCCCAGTAACAGCGGATTATCAGTTTTGCCCCGATGAGTTTTTGACATCATCATATAATTGAGTTATATTACAATATCATACAAGCAAGATTGTTGTTTCCCCCAAATTTCAGTATTACCCGGGTAACCCAGGCTACCAGTAAACGAATAAGGATGTGAGTTAAGGGTTAAAAAAGAAGAGCTGAGAAGAGGAAAGAGAAATAAGCATTTTTGAATGACTGGAGAATCACCCAATCACTGATTGTGCTGCAGTGACAGACACTTCAATGAGCCAATGGCAGCAGCGCATTCAGGTCGCGCCGGCGCCTCTGTCAGTGTGAGCAGCAGATGAGAGAGAGCGAGAGCGCAGCTGTGCGGAGTGATTCAGAGTGAAAAGAGGCCGAACATAACAACAAGTATAGATATTTGAGTGAATATGATAACTTTGAGAAGCTGTCCTCACAGATTTTGAACAACTCACTTTATCAGTTAGTGTTTCCGTCCGCCGGCATTTTGTCAGTCAAAAGTAGTCGATCTCCGAATGCAGCGTAATGAACTGACTCCATATGAGGAAATGTCATGAACTTGTAATTCCAATGAAAGGCATGATAACTTAGACACTTATCTCATAGCAATTTATATGGAAACAAGCTTTAGGAGCTTTCCATCTTTACTCTCCTAATGTTACGTTGCATTCTGAGATCGACTACTTTTGACTGACAGAATTCCAGCCACCGGAAACACTAACTGATGAAGTGAGTCATACAAAACCTTTCTTTTTAGTAAACTTTGTGTACACAAACAATGTAGTCAATGCTGGAGTTCATGTGTAGAGCTCCGGGTGACACTTCCAGCACAGTTCCAGCACATGTTGTGTCGAGCCGCATTAGTGTTTTAAAAACAACATTTTGATGCTATCATAGTAGCGCCCAGTGCACTCCCATTCAAAAGGCATTTTGACCGAAAAACAAAAATACGGTCAAACTTAAAAATGGAGTTTCCATTCTAATGATGCTTTTACAATAATGTTTGACTCGGGTAGATTAACAAAAATAGCCTAGAATCAATTTTGGCAACAGTTACCCTTGGAAATCAATTTAAGGTGGAAAATGTTGCCCCTTAATAAAAAAGTACATCTTTGTCACTGCTGTGAACTGACCACCGTAGGGAATATGAATAATATGAATGTGTTTATGAGTCATCTGTCCATAACAGGACAAAACCAGCCACAATACCAGCACAAAAACATATGCAAAAATCATCTCATTATTCTTTGAAGATTTTTGTTGTTGTGAATATTGCACTCCCCTAATGTACAGTATTATTTTTTTATTTCTTCAGGTCTTAAAAAAACCTTTAAAAGACTTAAATTTGACTTTAAAAAATGTGTAGCGGCCCTGGATGCACAAATGTGGATTTGTTTTGAACTATGTTCATTGGTGAAATATCAACAGAACGGTTATATTAACTGTTGCTTTATTGAACTGTTGAATAAAATCAATATCACATTTGCAATCGTTACAATGTTCTGTTTTGCTCGTGTGATGTTGCTCACTATAAATATTTAAAACAATGTGGTTTTTGATCACGATTGTCTTCATGAGCTTCGATCGGGTCACTCGCCGAAATATTTTTTCACAGTAATTTTCAGTCGCAAATGTTCTGTGTGCAAAATGACTGTGGTGTGCGGGTGGTTTATTACTGGTTTAAGTAAAGTTGTGCGTCTGATCTCCTCAATAACATGATCTGAGGAATCATTGTCTGAAGCACAAACTGTCTCACTCACCTTGAACACTTCCAGCACAGCACTAACACTACGAGCTCTAGAACTAGTGAAGCTCTGCATTACACACTCACTCACCTGTGAGCAGAAGAGACGTCAGTGCGATTCGCTCCATTCCTGAGGGAAACACACAAAACAGTCGCAATAAACACGCTTCATTTCTTCCAATTGCTAAATCAATCCTCTTATAATCAGTGTAAAGTTAAAACTGTCTTAAACTCTCTTACCCGTGGAGGTTGTGATGTCTGTGTGTGTGTGTGTGTTTCTCTGTGAGCACACACTGATATCATGATCATCTCTCCTTCTGCTCCTCCCAGCTTTACTCCCTTCTGTGGGTTATTTGTATATTTTCCTTGTTTTGGGTTGTTCTCTCTTTTGCTTCCTTAACTTGTTCTCTTTTGAACTAATGGAAAGAAAACTTCCAGAATACACATTATATAAAATACACTTTATTTATTTGTGCATGTAGATTTCAAATACAATCCATATCTTTAAAGGCCATGAATTTTTTCTCCACTTCTGAGAAGTCTGAGCTGAGGTATGAAAGAGCACAAGTATATTTTTGGGAGAGATGTTATAATGAATACTGATATTAATATCATACTCCTGGCATGATTATCAACATGTGTATCAGTGTCATATTTTACATTTTTGTCCATTTTTGGATGCAGACAATAATGTCTCATTGTATCAGTTCTTCAGGACAGAATTTGAATGTGTTGATCCTAAAGATGGCCGTGATGCGGGAAAAACACAATCTTACCAGGAAACCAGGACCGGGTGTCAAATAATATGCAAAATCATGTGAATGTGAGTGTTGTGTTTCTTTGATACAGATGATTTTTTTTCTGTCTAAAACGCAAAACAGGGTTGCTGTTGTTGTTGTTATAACCCATAAAGAACACATTGTTTCTTTAAATAAAATGTTAAAAATATTTCAACTTATTTTATTTCAGCTAGTTGCCAAAGTAACATTTCTGATTTCAAAAACACAACAAAATGACTAAAACTTTAACTAAAATGAAAATAAAAACTATTTCAAAATATTGATAAAAACTGTAATAGTATTTTAATGAAATAACACTGTTTCTTTAACTTGTCAGTGATCGTGGTAAAAAGCGGGATTAACCACGATTCGGGCGGTTGTTTTCCACCACGTCACCCATTAAAATCATGTAGGGTTATTTATTTATTTATTTC
Organism: Phoxinus phoxinus; assembly: GCF_949152265.1. Classification (NCBI taxonomy): domain Eukaryota; kingdom Metazoa; phylum Chordata; class Actinopteri; order Cypriniformes; family Leuciscidae; genus Phoxinus; species Phoxinus phoxinus. The sequence continues at coordinate 900,857 of NC_136893.1, forward strand.
AGGTTTATTTAACAGGGACAATACACACTAATAATACATAAATAAATGTACAGTGTGCCAAAATTAGCCAAAAGGCTATTTTACATCTGCTGTCCCTGGACATATCTTATTATGTCACACCTAAAAAATACAAAATAAAAGGATTGAAATAGTACATACAGGTTAATAAGAATAAAATACAACAACAGAGGTTTCACCGATCTAAACACAAATGAGTCAGACAACCTCATCAGAGAAGCACAAACAAACAGGCAGGAAAGAAAAGACCGGGTACAGCAAGATTTCATGTCAAATGTAATGTTGACAGTCCTGATTACCTATTAGCCACTTCTTTAAGTTTAATTTAAATGAAGCGTAAGTTTTAAAATTCCTAATGTGAATTGGAATGAGGTTCACGAGCCGCCCTGACTGAAGAAGCTGTTTGACCAAGTGCACTCTTCCTCAACGGGACAACGCGTCACCTCTTGCTGCACTCCTTGTAGATCTGTAAGCATTTGGTGCTGTGTTTACAAACTGGCGCAATATTGGAGGAGCCAGTCCATGTCAAATTTTGTACACAAGAGATCTGCATACATAATCAAATTTTTGAAATTTAATAGATTATACTTTTTTAAAACATGACAATGATGATAATATATGGATTTCCTATCAAGTACTTTAAGTTTTTTTTATATAGAGAGAGTAATGGTTTGAGAGAAGTGTTGCTAGCTTGTGACCAGGTTGTCAATCAATAGGTGATGTGAGATAAAATCATTGAGTGCATGAACATCAAAGCGGCCCTTTTTGACATGCAGCTACGGACATATCTAACATTTTCCAGGTTGTACTTAATGCGATTACAAACCTTCTTAATGTGTAATTTAAAAGTAAGATTGTTATCTATGTATACTCCAAGGTATTTAAAATCTGAGACAACTTGTAGTCTCTCCCCTGCTACGACTACATCCGGTTCTGCACAGCGGCTTTTAGATTTACTAAAAAACATACATACAGTTTTAGATACATTCAGTTGAAGGCAATTGTAATTTAACCATTCTGTAATCTTTTGCATCAAGTTTGATAGCAGATCAGCAGCTTGAGCTGCACTGTTAGCGTGTACAAAGATTACGGTGTCATCTGCATACATTTGGGTGTTGGCATTAGGACAAACATTTGGCAAGTAATTTACATACAAAGTGAAGTGTCCACTCAAAGTGAAGTGTCCACTCATGATGGGGGAGGAAAGAGAGCAAGAGGGAGATTTGACTGTAGAAAGAGAGATGGCTGAGAGACATTAAAAAAGCTCAAAATCACTGGAAGAAGAAGGGTTATGATTGTTAATATTAGAAAAGCTTTAGTGCTGGAGAGTAGTGTTGGGCGATATGCTCTATTTTCATATCGTCCTATCATCAGCCTGTGAGATCGGCGATACACAATATTAACGTGAGGGGGCGGGGCTTACTTAATTGATCATTAACTTGCTTATTTACTCATTAATTTGCTTTTTTAATTACTTCGTTTTATATAAGAATATTTTGCTAGCAAAGGTGGATTGTTTATTAATTGGCTAAATCAGGTTATTTCCCGGTATAGTGAGGTAAAAAATATTTTTCCTGTACCCCAGTTGTATCTGACTCGAGTATTCAATTTATTATGTGTGTTGTGATGTTAAATAAAGCATTAAAAACTGAAGAGTATTTCAACATGTCAGCTGGAAGTGTACGGCGCATATTCTCCTCATGCCGTTACAGATGCAGTATTTCCACTGTAGCCTAGCCTACTTCTGAGATGAGAACTCGTTTTTTCTTGGGTCCAGAAAGTGTTTGGATATATGTCCTGCTACCAGTGCTCTCTGTCTGGATGCATTTAAATCCACAGTAAAGACACTTTCCTGTCATATAGTCTATCACATATGCACACTTAATCAAGCCCAAAGAACACCGGTTAGCTTACTAGACCACAGGCACTGTCAGTTTATTCAGCATAATCGGGTTAAGAACGTGTATGTAAACACGCTCACTTATATAGACAACGATGGATATAACGGTATAGCTACTATCTTCATTTACTGGCTTAGAGGTGCTATAAGCGATGTCACGCGTTTTTAGGCCAAAACATTTTTTTGTCACAGCAAACATCTCCTCACTATCCGCTAGCTGCGTAGCATCTGCCTGCAAAACCGGAGGCTGCATTCTCAGGACCGCAGTTTCAGGACCGTAGTTTCAGGACCTCATTTCTAGAACCCTAGGTTTTTAGTGACAACGCCACCGAATTAGAGGACCAGCGAAGATGGATGCCAATCAGAGTGTGAGTATCAAATGCGAATCAATTTTTATTTGTTTAACTTTAAAAACAATTGTGATGCATTTCATTGGAAAGTTAACGTAGCCAACGTGATGGTGATTTGCTAAATAGTCTTGAATGCATAATTGAATTGAATAGTTTGAATTGTTAGCACATTTATGTAACGGAACTGTTGCATGATAAGCCCAATAAACTGTAGCATGTTCGTTCTGAAAGCTTGTTAATTGCTCATTGTTTTTCCATTTTAGTTCAGTTAAAATAATCGTAATGTTTTCACTGTCACATGCTCACAGTCAGCCTGTTTAACGTTACCCACAATGTGCACTCTAAGATCTTTAAAATTTAAAATTAGAGAGTAGAACATGTTCAACTAAATGTTCCTTATTTCATACACTTCTCTTTCTCTCTCTTAGGAGTCAGCGATGATGTTGTCCATGAAGTTCTATGGTTTACGTGATGAACAAATTTGTTTTTGTGTGTGTTCAAGTTCAGTTTTAATATATTATTTTGTAAAATATACACAATCTTAAATCTACCCCCAGAGTCATCCTTGTCTTCCCTCTGTACTTGAATGTGGTTGATCTAGTGACTGAAAAGACTATAACATGATTCCTTGTTTATTTTACTTGAGTTATTATATTATGCTACTTAGACCCAATCATTTCTCAACATTCCTAGAAACCAGGTTTAATTGCAATAAAGAAAGTATTTGGGTGTAATAAAACTTTAACAAAAAACTCTAATGTAGTTAAAACTGTGTGGAAATACTGCCTTGGTGGCACTTTTTTCGGTCCTCCAAAACTAGGGTCCTAGAAATGCGGTCCTGAAAGTGCGGCCTCCGGGACTGCAGACAGATAATATTGCGCTAGCTGCCTGTCCCCTGAACACACTGTGAACACACACGGTCTCTGTAGACAGCCCAGGCTCCAAAAACGGCAACAAAACCAAACTAGGGGAACCCGCACCACGAAACATAACAAACAGCGTTCCAGCCAATCACCGACAAGCTGGGTTTGGGGGTGGGGTTTGGGGGGTTAGTGTGCGTACATGATGGGTGTGTGGAGGAGGAGATAGAAGCATGAAGAGGGAAGTTAGAATTATATTCTCTTAAAGTTTGATATGGCCGATACGACCAAAGAGACGATGTTCCGATGAACAAATTGCAAAGAGGGAAAAGGATAAGGAACGTGCAAAGTCCCGAATTTACATTGGAAAAGCCTTCGGCAGGTGGCGAGAACTCCGCTTCCAATCCGACATCCAGGTAGCTCTGTTTTCGCTGGACAGGTAAATCCATTTTTTTGTTTTTCTAAAAGAAGTTTTTTGTACCAAAGTTCGGGAGGAGCATGCAGGTAATCATCCAATCAGCACAAGAAGAAGCCAGTATAAATAAAGTCTTCCTCCTGTCTCATGACAAGTTTCTCAGCATCCCACCACCACCCCCCATCACCACCTCACACTCGGCGGGTCTGCTCATAGATACCTGTGACCTTTACACTCTGAGCTCGGAGCCCTCCCCCCGACAGCAAGCCAAATACGCATTACATTACTACATCAGATTTCATTAACATGCGAACTCGTGAAATGGACGTTCGTGTTCGCCTAACCAACACAAGGATATAATTATCTAGATCTATGCAGTCAGCGCTAACTTTAGTGAATACAACACAGGTTTCTAGCAGCTAGCGATCGATCTCTATTGTAAATGATCAAGCGAACTCACAGTCGGGCGACAGCTTGTGTGGATGACTGTGTTCACACACTGTTTGTTATGAATTTGAATGTTCATTTATAGGCTAAGTTGAATAAATGTGATAATTTATTCACACAAATAAGTTGTAAAATGTCTTAATACTTATAAACATTTTCTTTTTTTAACTTAATTTCTAAATGTTTATTTTGTCTATAATTTTCATTTTCTGTATTTATTTTTAGCACACCAGGGTGACTAGGAACACGACATTGTCTAGTTATGACTTCCTGTTTCACAGAAGTGTAAATATGAGGAAACACAAAGGCCAGCATCACCACATGTTGTCTGGGAGGGCATTTATTTATTTTCACAGGCTTCTTTGTTCATATTTACCAACGGTGCCAATGTGACCATAACTGTAAATTACTATTCGTATTAATTATTTGGCAAATTTTGTGTGTAACTACAACAATCATGCAAATAATAAAACACATTGAAAATTGCAGGACTGACAGTTACTGATGCTGGGTGTGACGAGCAGAGCTGTTATCAGTCTCACACACACACACACACACACACACACACACACACACACACACACACACATACACATACACACATACACACACACATACACACACACACACACACACACATACACACACACACACACACACACATACACACACATACACACACACATACACACACACACACACACACTCGAGACTGTTTACACATCGGCTTTAGTAATGATTGTTGTCCATTACTCTGCTTTAGATGACTCTGTACTAATATAAATATATGAGTGTATTGTGTTTTATTTAAGTGTGTGTGTGTGTGTGTGTGCGTGTGTGTGTGGTGTGGTGTGTGCGCATGCGCGAGAGCTCCTGTCTAACTCACCGGACGCACGGAATATTCACTCACCTCCATTTTTAATGGCATTAAGGTAATGTACTGTAATATAATTAATGATTAAGTTATGAAAATATCTCATAATTCTGGTGATTTTTATTACAGTTATGATCAGTTAAAGTGCTGTGATCTTTAGGAACATTTTCATTGGCACATAAAGGTAAGCTTATTTTCTTCATCACTGATCAGTTGTTAATATATTATTATACTGATGTATGTATCATAGTTAGATTAAATATAAGCGTTATTATCTTCATGATGCCTGATGAGTTTACTCACGCTTGATTATATAGTTGTTTGTTTTCTCAGTTTATTTCTGAAATGTGTGGAAGTAACTCAATTTACTCCATAAGAATGATTTCTACAGTTATTATTTATTCATGTCTGATTCAATCCTCTGACGGCAGCTTATGTATAAAATATAATAGCATTTTCTGAACGTTAATATATTGAGATATTGTGGGTTTTCACAAGTAGAAACATCATATTAATCACCAATAAGAGCAGATTTAGTGAAACACACACACTGATGATGGGGAATTATTTCTGATGCTGAGGTATGATTTTCTCATGATTAGTTTGATTTAATTCACCCTTTAATTTAGTTTGAGTGATGCTCAGAGTTGACCAATGAGAGCAAAGCTGAAACACCGAATCTGCCGAACAGATTTTGTATGATTGTTATGCATAATTTCCATACACACAGGTGAGCTTCTGCCTCTATTGTCCCGATTGCATGTGTAAATATTTGCTGTGTGCAGAAGAACTGATGTGGATTTTGTTCCGTGATAAACTGTGATGTCATAAAGATCACATGACGTCAGCACATGGACGCATAAGTAAATATCTGAATTAATCTCTCGATATCCTAAAAGTTTAGTTAAAGAATGGTTTCATTATTCTCTTTTTCAGGAGCTATTGGAAAAGCTGTTTTCAGCACAGATTGACACGAATGCTCTTTCTCTTGCTTGTGTAACCGCTCGTACATTATTTAGCAAAAACTGGATGTGTTCTATAAAACAATGATGAGTTTGTTGTTCATTGGGTCCTCAGTGTGTTCGTATCGTCACTCAAGTGTGTTTAATTCTGCACGAACGCCAGAGGATGTGAACGTGTAAAAATCTAGTTGAATGTTTACAGTTTGATTTGCGTGCCATTACTGAATGTGTTTTGTGTTAATTCTTCTAATACAGAAGCTTCTGATTGCTGCGTCTTCATGGCGTTCAAGCATCCATCTCAGGGGGGCGTGGCTTTAAGAAACACCCTGATGATGTCATGCAGTCTACTGTCAATCATCTTCTGACCACACCCACATCTCCTATTATGAGCAGTATCTTGTTGGCCAATGAGAGCCAGAGTTTTGATGAAGAGGGCGGGGTCAGTGTTTTAATGACCCCTCCTCCGTTATTACATGGCCACGCCCCCATCAACGCCCCGCCCCCGGCTCCTCCCCTTCCTCCGCCCCTGCCTGTGGGAATCCCTGCGGAGAGGAAGAGGAGGGTGAGAGGTTTCTATTGGAAGCCGATTCCTGAAGATCGTGTCAAACGGCACGACGGGCCGAACCTGTGGACCCTCGGACGGCCCAGCGGGGAGACGCCGTTCCACATCGACATCAGAGCCATCGAGGAGCTGTTCGGACAACACGAGGACACGCCGGCACCCAGTGGCGGGAAGAGTATCCGACGAGCAAAAGCTTCTGGGACAGATCTCAGACCGCAGGTCAGACACACTTCTGACCTCAGCGGAGCTATAACTGTCATCAACTAAAACCAGAGAAACCATTTTCTTGAAAAAAAAAAATGAAAAAAAAATAATATATATATACAGTATATATAAAAAATAAACTTATTTTATTTCAGCTAGTTGCTAAGGTAACATTTAAAATTTTAATTTAGTTTAGTTGAAACACTAAAATAGATAAACAGGGACATATTTACAAAAAAAAACTAAAAAAGACAAACCCACTTGTATTAAAATTAAAATGAATATGGAAAATATGACATTTTAATTCATTTTATTTATAAAGCACAATTAAAACAACATAAAGTTGACCAATGTGCAGTACAATCACACAATAAGAATGTAGCTGCAAGCAGCAATTATCGGGGCCAAGCGCAGGAAGACGATAAGAGATGCCAACATGGTGGCAGTGTCAGAACAACTGCAGCAAGCAGCAATTAAAGACATTTTAAGAGGATTTTGGGCAAATGGCTGAAAAATCATACACAGTAACTTATAATATGATTTAATGGTTTATCACTTTCAACCAATAGGTGTCGCAGTTACGAAATCGATGTGATGTGGTCAGAGTGAAGTGACAATGACACATACAAAGTTTGGTGTCAATATGCCAAGTCGTGGCAGATATAAAGCCTGAAGAGTCATTTTGGCATCATGCCTCAACTAACGGTTTCGTTTATCAACACGAAATCCAAATGTACTTTCAGACAAACGATGACTAACAACATCTGTTAAGAGCCTCTTGCCAATTAACCCACTGAACCAAACGCTAATTCAAGTAAATGTAATTTCTGGTTTCCTTTAAAATAACCTAAAGAAGGAGCAGTCTAAGATGTAAAGGTAGATTATTCCAGCGCTTTGGAGCTGCTACTGCAAATCCCCGATCACCACTCGATTACAATCTGGTCCTTGGAATATCTAGGATCAAGCAACCGTGGGATCATATGAACCGGGTACAACTTGTGACCTAATATCATCGACTGATGATACATGACAAACATATCAAGCGTAGTGTTAGTTCTGGCAGGTCACGTTATCAAGCTCTCATCAGTGACTCTCAGCTGATGGGAGGGGGGTTATTGCTGCTCTTATCCATGCTAGTCTGCTTGGTCAACATGCTAATTGTCAATCGTATTTGACGATAGTGGTCCTGACAGAAATGTGATGGTGGACAAAACAGGACATGAAGTAGTGGGATTTAGCACTAAATTGATAGTATTGAATAAAATATTAGGAGTACTGTGGTACCTTAAGATTAGATCAGCAAATATTTTCTTATAGCTGCCTTAACTGTAAATTATCCTCCTTCCACCCACGCTCCGCTTTCCTTTTGTGTGTTTGTCTCTAGATTACCATCCTGGACTCCAAGAGAAGCTTGAATATCTCCATTTTCCTCAAACACTTCAAAAAGTAAGAGCCGAGCGTGTGTGTGACGGTGTGTGTTTCGTTCCTTCGCTCTCACTCATTCTCCAGGGCTCTGTATGTCCAGGTCCAGTGAGTGTCTTCTGGACGATATTCTTCATGGAAACACGGGCGTCTTCAGTGTGGAGTCTCTCCAAGAGCTGCTGAAGCTCCTGCCCGAGGACGACGAGGTAAATACACCGTCGATTGATTGATTGAGCTGATTATTGTGTTTTGATTGATTGATTGGTTGGTTGATTGACAGGTGAAGAATCTACAGATGTTCAGTGGGAACCCCAAAGACCTGCCGCTGCCTGATGCCTTCATATACCAGCTCATCCGTTTACCCAGGTACCGTTAAACCAGCGTCTGAGAGAGAAGACCTTCATTAATCAGACCTTCATTGATCAGGTCTTCATTAATCAGGTCTTCATTGATCAGGTCTTCATTGATCAGGTCTTCATTGATCAGGTCTTCATTGATCAGGTCTTCATTGATCAGGTCTTCATTGATCATATATTCATTAATCAGACCTTCATAAATCAGGTCTTCATTGATCAGATCTTCATTGATCAGACCTTCATTAATCAGGTCTTCATTGATCAGGTCTTCATTGATCAGGTCTTCATTGATCAGGTCTTCATTGATCAGACCTTCATTGATCAGATCTTCATTGATCAGGTCTTCATTAATCAGACCTTCATTGATCAGGTCTTCATTGATCAGGTCTTCATTAATCAGACCTTCATTGATCAGGTCTTCATTGATCTGGTCTTCATTGATCAGGTCTTCATTGATCAGGTCTTAATTGATCAGGTCTTCATTGATCAGGTCGTGATTGATCAGGTCTTCATTGATCAGGTCTTCATTGATCAGACCTTCATTGATCAGGTCTTCATTGATCAGGTCTTCATTGATCAGGTCTTCATTGATCAGATCTTCATTAATCAGACCTTCATTGATCTGGTCTTCATTGATCAGGTCTTCATTGATCAGGTCTTAATTGATCAGGTCTTCATTGATCAGGTCTTCATTGATCAGGTCTTCATTGATCAGATCTCATTGATCAGGTCTTCATTGATCAGGTCTTCATTGATCAGATCTCATTGATCAGGTCTTCATTGATCAGGTCTTCATTGATCAGGTCGTGATTGATCAGGTCTTCATTGATCAGATCTCATTGATCAGGTCTTCATTGATCAGGTCTTCATTGATCAGACCTTCATTGATCAGGTCTTCATTGATCAGGTCTTCATTGATCAGACCTTCATTGATCAGATCTTCATTGATCAGATCTTCATTGATCAGACCTTCATTGATCAGGTCTTCATTGATCAGGTCTTCATTAATCAGACCTTCATTGATCAGGTCTTCATTGATCAGATCGTGATTGATCAAGTCTTCATTGATCAGGTCTTCATTGATCAGGTCTTCATTGATCAGACCTTCATTGATCAGATCTTCATTGATCAGATCTTCATTGATCAGGTCTTCATTAATCAGACCTTCATTGATCAGGTCTTCATTAATCAGACCTTCATTGATCAGGTCTTCATTGATCAGATCGTGATTGATCAAGTCTTCATTGATCAGGTCTTCATTAATCAGACCTTCATTGATGAGGTCTTCATTAATCAGGTCTTTATTGATTAGGTCTTCACTGATCAGGTCTTTATTGATTAGGTCTTCATTGATCAGGTCTTCATTGATCAGGTCTTCATTGATCAGGTCTTCACTGATCAGGTCTTTATTGATTAGGTCTTCATTGATCAGGTCTTCATTGATCAGGTCTTCATTGATCAGGTCTTCATTGATCTGGTCTTCATTGATCAGGTCTTCATTAATCAGACCTTCATTGATCAGATCTTCATTGATCTGGTCTTCATTGATCTGGTCTTCATTGATCAAATATTCATTGATCAGGTCTTCATTAATCAGGTCTTCAATGATCAGGTCTTCATTGATCAGGTCGTCATTGATCAGGTCGTCATTGATCAGGTCTTCATTGATCAGGTCTTCATTGATCAGGTCGTCATTGATCAGGTCTTCATTGATCAGGTCTTCATTGATCAGGTCTTCATTGATCAGGTCTTCATTGATCTGGTCTTCATTGATCTGGTCTTCATTGATCAGGTCTTCATTGATCAGGTCTTCATTGATCTGGTCTTCATTGATCAGACCTTCATTGATCAGGTCTTCATTGATCAGACCTTCATTGATCAGGTCTTCATTGATCAGGTCTTCATTGATCAGGTCGTCATTGATCAGGTCTTCATTGATCAGGTCTTCATTGATCAGGTCGTCATTGATCAGGTCTTCATTGATCAGGTCTTCATTGATCAGGTCTTCATTGATCAGGTCTTCATTGATCAGGTCTTCATTGATCAGGTCTTCATTGATCAGGTCTTCATTGATCTGGTCTTCATTGATCAGACCTTCATTGATCTGGTCTTCATTGATCAGACCTTCATTGATCAGGTCTTCATTGACCTGGTTCTTCTGTGTTTCTGCAGGTATGAGGTACGTCTCAAGGCTCTGCTGCTAAAGGAAGAGTTTTTCCCTTCATACACAGTCATGAAACACGACATCGCCATCGTCCTGACCGCCATTAACGGTGATCAACATCTCTGTTCTTAATTTCTAAACACTGTGTTGTGACGTTTATAAATACTAAATACTTCATCTTTTATTTGATAGAGCTGTTGAACTGTGAGGAGCTTCACAATGTTCTTCATTTAGTTCTGCAAGCTGGAAACATCATGAATGCAGTACGTCATGAACTCTTACACATTTACACATTCACACTTGTGTTGATTAAAGGTAGTTAATAATTATTCAAATTACAAGTTACTTATAAAGAGAGTCCATTCACATCTATGCATTCAGCAGTGATTTATACATTTAATCAGTTCATGCATTCCCTGGGAATCGAACCCATGACCTTGGCGTAGCAAGCACCATAATTTACTGTTTGAACTACAGGATAAAATTGTATTAGGTTTAATTCTGGGTATGATCGTTATGTTCTGGGTCTTATTGACCAAAATCACACTTTTAAAAACGAAAACAAAAAAACCTGGTAAAAACAGTAAACATCCAACATTAATGCTTCTCATACAAAGTAAGCATAAGAACATATTTAACCCTTTCAGATTGTAAACGGCCCCAAATTATTATTTTTATTGTCTATCTATCTATCTATCTATCTATCTATCTATCTATCTATCTATCTATCTATCTATCTATCTATCTATCTATCTATCCATCCATCCAACCTCTCTCTCTCTCCATCCATCCATCCATCTCTCTCTCTCTCTCTCCATCCATCCATCCATCTCTCTCTCCATCCATCTCTCTCTCTCCATCCATCCATCCATCCATCTCTCTCTCTCTCTCTCCATCCATCTCTCTCTCTCCATCCATCCATCTCTCTCTCCATCCATCCATCCATCCAACCTCTCTCTCTCTCCATCCATCCATCCATCTCTCTCTCTCTCCATCCATCCATCCATCTCTCTCTCCATCCATCTCTCTCTCTCCATCCATCCATCCATCTCTCTCTCTCTCTCTCTCTCTCTCTCCATCCATCTCTCTCTCTCCATCCATCCATCTCTCTCTCCATCCATCCATCCATCTCTCTCTCTCCATCCATCCATCCATCCATCCCTCTCTCTCTCTCTCTCCATCCATCCATCTCTCTCTTTCTCTCTCCATCCATCCATCCATCTCTCTCTCTCCATCCATCCATCCATCCATCCATCCATCCATCTCTCTCTCCATCCATCTATCCATCCATCCATCTCTCTCTCTCCATCCATCCATCCATCCATCTCTCTCTCTCCATCCATCCATCCATCCATCTCTCTCCATCCATCCATCCATCCATCTCTCTCTCCATCCATCCATCCATCTCTCTCTCTCCATCCATCCATCCATCCATCCATCTCTCTCTCCATCCATCCATCCATCCATCCATCCATCTCTCTCTCTCCATCCATCTATCTCTCTCTCTCTCTCTCTCTCTCTCTCTCTCTCCCTCAGGGTGGGTCAGCCGGTAATGCCGTGGGCTTCAGACTCTCCTCTCTGCTGTCTCTGGCCGATACTAAAGCCAATAAACCTGGAATGAACCTGCTGCACTTCGTCGCTCTGGTAAGTGTGTCGATTTATCATGTGACACACACACACACACACACACACGTTCTTTCATGACACTGTCTTTAACAGGAGGCTCAGAAGAAAGATCTGCTCATGTTTCCAGAGAAACTTCTGCATGTTCAGCAAGCAGCTCGGTGAGAAGCAGTCCGTAAAAACTATTAAACAGAGACTAACAATAACACAACACAATTATATCATAAAGTACCATTAACCTGTAGAGAAACAACGGAAGTCTGTGTACAAACCTGTGTGTGTGTGTGTGTGTGTGTGTGTAGAGTGTGTGTTGACAGCATGCATGTAGAGTTTGAGACTCTGACCAGAAGAGTTGGTCATTTAGAGCAGCAGATCCACACAGATGACGAGCTCCTGACGCAGCTGCAGTCCTTACTGAAGGTGACCTCTGACCTCTGACCCCTGTCCCTGCCTCTCTGTGGCTTTAAGTATATTAGTGTTCAACTGTACCTCTGTCTCAGAGCGCTGCTGAAGCTCTGGAGGATTTGAGGACCAGGATTGATGAGCTTCAGAGGAAAGGAGACGCTCTGATCGATTTCTTCTGCGAAGACAAAGACGTCTTCAGACTGGACGAGTGCGTACGGATCTTCCAGAGCTTCTGCTCCAAATTCAGGAAAGCAGTTCAGGTCTAAAGTTACATCTCATTACCTCGCCTTTCATCTTTAAAGACACAGTATTTCAATTATTTCATTTAAACCAATTTAAAATATTTGTTTTCTACGGATTTATTTATTTTAATCTATTTATTTTAATATAATTTTACAATTTATATTTATTTATTTTTAATCTATTTATTCATTTAATTTACTACAATTGTATTATTTATTTAAATGTAATTATTTGTATTAATTTGTTATTTAATCGTGTTTATTTTTACATTTATTTATTTAAATATGATTTAAAAGTATATATTTATTTATTTATTTTAATCATTATTATTATTTATTTGTTTTAATCTAATTATACATTTATTATTTTCATATAATTCTATAATTTACATATTTGTATTGCTTCTATTTATGCATTTATTTTACCATAATTGTATTATTCATATTAATATAATTATTTGTATTAATTTGTTATTTAATCATGTATTTTAAAACATCTATTTATGTAAATATAATTGAAAATTTTTATTTTTATTTCAATAGTGATATATATTATTATTATAATAATTTTTTGCATAGTTTTCTCTACTCTAGCACTCTTTAGCGCCCCCTGGTGTAGTTTATTCCAGCTTTTGAATATGCGTGTGTATCTTTAACTCAGACTCGTTGCTGGACTTCTTCTCTTTCCTCAGGAGAACGTGGAGCGAGGAATGTGGGAGGAGTCTCGGCGCAAGCGTCTCAAGGAGTCGGAGGACAAGCGGCACTCGTGGGCGGGGCATGAGGGTGTGGGCGGAGTCTTCGGGCTGCGGTCCAATAGCGAAGCAGACGTGGAGGCGGCGTTAAAGAGGGAGGGGCTTTTGGAGCTGCTGATGACGAGTCCTCAAAGTTCACCACTGCGTTTCGGTAGCGCTCGTCGATCACGCCGACAGAAGAACATGACCTTTGACCCCAGTGGAGCAGATTCACTTCCTCCAATACACTCGCTCTCCATCGCACACAGCGGCGTCGCGCCGGCGGAGCCAGAGATACAAAACAAGAGCATTTCCATCGAGGAATCACACGACCAAACGCAATTCAGAAATACAGAAGCGACTCCAGTCGTGACCTCTGACCCCTCACAAATCGATCCTGAGGTGACGAATGAAGATCATAAAGCTAGAGATAACGTCAAGCGTACAAACGAGGCACTCAAATCCAGCGGCGGAGCGACACTACCGATCCAAACGAGCAGCAAGCGACCCGCCGGCTCTAAAAACAGACCCTCTCCCGCTAAACCATCATCATCTTCATCATCAGGTTTGAGGAAGGTTGTTCCTCTCAGGACGCAGGTTCCCGTCCTCAACAACGCCAAGAAGACGCAAGCGGTTCGGCCGCCGCAGGAGAAGATGTGTCGCGCTACACTCGACCGGCCTCGAAGCTCTGCGTGCGGTTCCTCCTCGCTCAAACCACTCAGCTTCGCTCGCAACACCGTGGCGTCCGTGACACGCAAAGCCGTCGCTAACGTAAGCCCGCCTAAAGCCGACCCGAAACCGTCTCCGGTACCGCCGCCGCTCAGGCTAGCGCTGACCCCTGCTGGCCGCCTGAGGAAGAGCAGCTCCGCCCGCTCGGAAAACTCCGCGCTCGTTCGTGGGTCGCGTGATAACACTGCCAAACCCGTCTGGAGGTAGAGCGCGGGGAGAGATCCGGATCATGCTAGCGTGCTATTATCATCCAATGTTCCAGCGAAATTACTCTTTCAGCTCATTAACTAGCGGTCAAAAGTTTGGGCTTTTTAATGTTTCTGGCCAAGGTTGCAATCATTTGATCAAAAATACAGTGAAATATTATTCTAATGTATAGCCCCTGTTTACTACGCAAGAGGATTACGAGTTTTTTCTCGAAACACGACTTTATTCTCGAAACACGACTTTATTCTCGAAACACGACTTTATTCTCGAAACACGACTTTATTCTCGAAACACGACTTTATTCTCGAAACACGACTTTAATCTTGAAACACGACTTTAATCTCGAAACACGACTTTATTCTCGAAACACGACTTTATTCTCGAAACACGACTTTATTCTCGAAACACGACTTTAATCTCGAAACACGACTTTATTCTCGAAACACGACTTTAATCTCGAAACACGACTTTAATCTCGAAACACGACTTTATTCTCGAAACACGACTTTATTCTCGAAACACGACTTTATTCTCGAAACACGACTTTATTCTCGAAACACGACTTTATTCTCGAAACACGACTTTATTCTCGAAACACGACTTTAATCTCGAAACACGACTTTATTCTCGAAACACGACTTTAATCTCGAAACACGACTTTATTCTCGAAACACGAGTTTAATCTCAAAACACGACTTTAATCTCGAAACACGACTTTATTCTCGAAACACGACTTTATTCTCGAAACACGACTTTAATCTCGAAACACGACTTTATTCTCGAAACACGACTTTATTCTCGAAACACGACTTTAATCTCGAAACACGACATTAATCTCGAAACACGACTTTAATCTCGAAACACGACTTTATTCTCGAAACACGACTTTAATCTCGAAACACGACTTTATTCTCGAAACACGACTTTATTCTCGAAACACGACTTTATTCTCGAAACACGACTTTAATCTCGAAACACGACTTTATTCTCGAAACACGACTTTATTCTCGAAACACGACTTTATTCTCGAAACACGACTTTAATCTCGAAACACGACTTTAATCTCGAAACACGACTTTATTCTCGAAACACGACTTTATTCTCGAAACACGACTTTATTCTCGAAACACGACTTTAATCTCGAAACACGACTTTTTTCTCGAAACACGACTTTAATCTCGAAACACGACTTTAATCTCGAAACACGACTTTAATCTCGAAACACGACTTTATTCTCGAAACACGACTTTATTCTCGAAACACGACTTTATTCTCGAAACACGACTTTAATCTCGAAACACGACTTTATTCTCGAAACACGACTTTATTCTCGAAACACGACTTTATTCTCGAAACACGACTTTAATCTCGAAACACGACTTTTTTCTCGAAACACGACTTTAATCTCGAAACACGACTTTATTCTCGAAACACGACTTTATTCTCGAAACACGACTTTATTCTCGAAACACGACTTTATTCTCGAAACACGACTTTAATCTCAAAACACGACTTTAATCTCGAAACACGACTTTATTCTCGAAACACGACTTTATTCTCGAAACACGACTTTATTCTCGAAACACGACTTTAATCTCGAAACACGACTTTTTTCTCGAAACACGACTTTAATCTCGAAACACGACTTTAATCTCGAAACACGACTTTAATCACGAAACACGACTTTATTCTCGAAACACGACTTTATTCTCGAAACACGACTTTAATCTCGAAACACGACTTTATTCTCGAAACACGACTTTATTCTCGAAACACGACTTTATTCTCGAAACACGACTTTAATCTCGAAACACGACTTTTTTCTCGAAACACGACTTTAATCTCGAAACACGACTTTATTCTCGAAACACGACTTTATTCTCGAAACACGACTTTATTCTCGAAACACGACTTTATTCTCGAAACACGACTTTAATCTCAAAACACGACTTTAATCTCGAAACACGACTTTATTCTCGAAACACGACTTTATTCTCGAAACACGACTTTATTCTCGAAACACGACTTTATTCTCGAAACACGACTTTATTCTCAAAATTTTATGAGTTTATACTCAACATTTTATTTAAACTTTTTCTCTCAAAATTTTACGAGATTTTTCTCGCATTATGACTTTAATCTCGAGATGTTTATTTATTTTTAAATGTATTGCTTGGCCCTAATCCACTTCCGTAGTGTGAATATACAGTAAAGTGTAATTTATTCCTGTGATCAAAGCTGAATTTATTATCATTACTCCAGTCTTTCAGTGTCACATGATCCTCCAGAAATAAGTGTAATATGAGGATCTGATGATCAAGAAACATTTATGATTATTATCAATATTGAAAACTGTTTTATTTTCCAGAATCTCTGATGAATAGAAAGTTCAAACGAACAGCACTTGTCTTTTGTAACATTATAAATGTCTTTTGTGTAATTTTTTATCTATTCTTGTCCTTCATGAATAAAAAAATTAAGTTCTTTCATAAAAAATAATATATTGCATATTTGTCATATTAAGTGTATAATGTATTATTATAACATAATTTTTCCTCATAATTAATAACTGATTGATCTATTGCACTGAAAAAAGTATTATACATGGGAATTTTAAACCTGAACAAACTTATAAGATGGAACAATTTACATGATTTCATATATATTTCATCTAAAGTACATATATATTTATTAATGAACTGTCCATCTATGATGTATTTGTGGAAACGTTCTGATGCAGCATATTTATATTCACCTTCAATAGTGCAAAATTACCGCAGTATTTACATCATTTACAATCCAAACATTACAGCGCTCATGACACTATCATATAACTTTAATACAGCAACATAACTGCAATATTATTATGAAGTGCTGCAGAAACATCAACATTGCTTTTATTTGTTCAGCAGATGCTTTTATTCAGAACAACTTTTAGTTTCACAGCCGTTTGACTTTTATCCTCGCACAACATGTGAAATAAACTAACATACACTGTCATTCCGCAAAACTAACCAGCATAAAATAAAAATGAAGCATAAAGAAAGTTTCTGGTCTGATATACAGTAAATCCTCATCATTCCCTCCAGTCATTTTGACCCGAAACTAATTCAAAAATTATAATTTTGGGGGGGATTTTTGTCGCACTTGAACAATACAAACGAAAAACTTTTTTAATGTATTCAAGGAGTTTTGTGGTTGAAATTTAATAAAGTAACAAATCCTTCCCTCTCGACCCTCAGGAATGAATGGAATGTGAGGAATGCTTCAGTTCACATAGAAAAGCCTAAAAATGCTCACAATTCAAACTAAAAATGCTAAAACGTCACCAAACAATGATTTTAGAATGTCTACATGTGTATCTAAATGCACACTGAAGAGAAACTGGCTTTAGGACCCAGCGATATAAGGACATCTAGACTTCACTGTAAAAATAAATCTGTTCAATTTACGGTAAAATACCGGCAGCTGTGGTTGCCAGAAATTTACCGTATAAAATATGGTAGCGACATTTAAGGTTTTACAGACTTAACTTAAAATTTACAGTAATAAACCGTATTTCATTATCTGATATAATGTTAATTTACCAAGCTATTGAAGTATTAATATATGTTTTGTACCATTGTAATACACCGATAACCAATCACTACAGATATGAGTCACATGACCAATCAAAGCTCATCACACACAGCTCGTCCACAAGAGAGTTACCGTAATACAGATATAGAAGCTGCACAGTGTCATTCAGACAAACATTAATCACCACATTTTAAAGATGCAATAAACATTCATTTAACAACATTAAATGTAACATAAAACCCTAATGTACATAACTGATTAAACTATGAAAACTATGAAGAAACAGTTATTTCAACAAAAATACATAAAATGTGAAGTGTCACGCAGGGAATTGTGGGAATGTCAATTTACGGGTTTTCACTGTAAATTATACAATGAGTTGTTTATTTCACTTTCAAAAACTGTAAATTTAACGGTATTTTACAGTAAAATTACATTAAATGTGCCATTAGATCTATCACAGTTATTTACTGTTTATAGTAAAGACACTGTAGTCTTTTACTGTTAAAATCACGATCATTTTTTACAGTGTAGAGTCCTGAAATATCATGTTATATATTTGATTTCCCACAAGAGGTCGACAGAGACACTCAATGTAAGATATTTAGAGCTGAGTTAAAAGAGTTATGCATGAAATTGTGAGTTATCTTGAATTTAAGTTGAAAATGTAAGGAATGTGTTTAAATTACTTTTTATTTATTTATTATGTATTGATCAAATCTAGTAATTTAAAGGTAAATAAATTAAAAATCCCAATAAAATTGCATTAAAAATATTATCAAAATAAAATAAGTATATAAAAAAAGAAGAAGTATAATTTTACACATTTTGAAGTGTGAGGGAAGGATGAAGGTTACAGCCTTTAATATAGTTAAATATGAAACATTCTACTGTTAACATGCACATTGCTGTGTTTGTTGGTCTGATGAAGTGTGTGTCGTCAGATGGAGGCCGCGTGAGCTTTGCAGATGTAGCGGTAGCGGCGAGAGCAGTGGTCGTCGTTATACCGGCCGTCGTAGTGAAGGTGAGCGCAGTCTTCACCGCCACCCAAACCATGCTTCTTCCAGTCATCGGGCTGGCCAGGCATCCACTCACTGCACACACACACACACACACACACACACACACACACACACACACACACACACACACACACACACACACACACACACACACACACACACACACACACACACACACACACACACGCGCACACACACACACACACACACACGCACACGCACACGCACACGCACACGCACACGCACACACACACACACACACACACACACACACACACGCACACGCGCACACACACACACACACACACACACACACACACACACACACACACGCACACACAGGTTTGTTTTGCTATACTTGTGAGGACATTCCATACACACACACTAACCCGACCCCTGGAGCTACCCATCACAGAAAATGAAAACTTTATGCATTTTTACATTTTTAATAAAACACTGTTTAGTATTTTAAAGCCATTTGAAATAGGAGCACTCAAGAAATGTCCTCATGAATCACGTTCACGTTGTAATACCCATGCCATGTCATTATACATATTTCTGTCCTTATAAATCTCACACACACACACACACACACACACACACACACACACACTCACCTCCTGACATGCACGTACGGCGTCTCGTCCAGCCACTCCCAGGCGCCGGTGCGCCCGTCGGTCAGACCCAGCCAGTAGAACAGAGGCCTGGTCTTGCTCACCACGAAGCTCTGGACACACACTTCTGATTATCACTCTTTACTACTACAGAATGGACAGGTGTTTAGATGCATGTCTTGTGTTGTAGGTTTAGGCCCTGTTTACACCTGTATTAAGACACCTGGGGTCTCATTTATAAAGCGTGCGTACGCACAAAACGGGGCTGGAAACGTACGTACGCCAGTTCCCACGCAAAGGTTGTGATCTATAAAAAACTAACTTGACGGGAGAATGTGCGCACCTTTAAGCAAACTCTGACCCGTGCGTACGCAGATTCTGGAGACAAAGGGAATTGGCGATGATGAGCTGGAGTTAAATGTCTTTTTGGTCACTTTTAGGCCAACTTTTGTTGGGCCGTTTACGCATATCTAACGGCAGATGAAGTAAAACTGTGAATCTTAATTATGAGTCCTAATCATAAATAGGCTACAGTGATGTTCACAATTACAGTTTAAATAAAATAATGATTTAAACTATGTTTTACTTCTGATTACTAAACTATGTCATATTACATTTAGATTAAATATGACATTATCATTAATGGAGTTAAACACTTAAACTAGCTACATGAAATTTACTGAAAAGGTAAAATAGCCTATATATATAAATAGCCTATAAATATTTGTCGTGGATGCAATGCTTTTGAACACTTTTCCTCTGGCATGCTGTGTTTCAATGTTTTAACTACAGAGATAATTGCTTATCATGATAATAGCAGATTGTGCAAATATAATGCACAACAAGGTCTATCTATGTTTCCATTACAAATATAAATCAATAAAAAAGACTATTTGGTCAGTGGAAAAGATTGAGAAAAACTTTCTCTGAAATGTATTTTACACTATTTGATTTATTTATTCAAAAACAAGGCAAGGATAGGATACTAAATGATTTTTATCAATGTAATGTGACGGCACGTATTTCATATTTTCCTAATGTCTTGTACCGTTAAACATGTTATCACGTGGATGAATAATCATATGCAAATGATATGCAGATGAGGATATGCATAGTAAAACTAGGCGTTGTAAGCTCCATATATGGTTATTTCGGGGAGGAGACGCATGTTCACAATCTTCCGCTGACGGGTTTATAAAGTGAGTTCTGCGCAGGTTCTGGCGTACGCACGCTTTTATAAGTCTGAATATTTTTTTGCGTACGCCATTTTGGGCTTTCGGGCGCACGTACACTTTTAGTAAGGATCCTACGCACAGCTTTATAAATGAGGCCCCTGGTGTTTTAATTTGTCTCTTTTGTCCACTTTTAACCACTTCTGTCCTGATTTCTTCGAGGGGAGGGTCTATGTACGGGCTTTTCAGATCTTTCGATCTAATGGATGAAATAAGCTGGTGTGATTTACCCATGAGACACACAGAGCGGCTTTAGTTTCTGCTCAGAGCCGCGAGATCACGCCGAACGCCATGAGTGTGTGTTAGAAATCAGGAATGAAGAGAGAACATTGAGCTTGGTGTGTTTTTCGTCTTCAAAACAAGCGGCAACCTTCCAATCTCTCTCTAGAATCCAACACGGAAGCGTCTTAAACTGCAGTTCATCCACCGGCCACTAGAGACCAGAAGAGAGTCAATCCCATAGACCCCCGCATGTTAAAATGCTTAACTTTACAGCAGAAAAAAAACATGTTTACAGCCTGCTGCAAAAAGTGGTTTTGGTCTATATAACAATTGTTTTGTTTTTTATATTTAAAGGTGTGGCCACTTGAGTGACAGGTGGATGGCCGCTGATGTCACTACTAGCCGTTTGTCTGCTGTCTGTTAGCGTCACGTCACCTCAGCTAATCCGCCTCGCTGCACATTTTCGTTTATCCGGGAGTGACGTGGTAACAAGATGGCGACAGCAGGCTCCGCCCACTTTGGGCTTAAAAAATCTCTTCAGAAACACTGCGGGTGACGTCTCACTTTTTTTTTTTTTACAGTCTATGCTTCAAACTAAACTTGGGTCTTCAGCCAACAAAGTTTAAATCCCGTCTGGCTAGCGCGCTTCTCGTCACTTTTACGCGTTAGGTCAGTCAGTGGTCTTTAAGTGGCTGTTCGAATGCATTTGACCACATGAGCGTTTACAATATGAAAGCAATCTGATCGAGTTGCTCCTTTGCGCTTAAAGAACATAGTCCAGCGCCGCGGCACAACGAGCACACTCACACACACACACACTCACACACACACACTCACACACACACACTCAGGCCCTTAAGAGAGCAGCCAGAACAATGGAGCGCAACTGGAAGAAAACAAAACTAGAGGTATCTCGCATTTCATGGAAGGAGAGCTCGATTGCTTACAGCAATGTAAGTTTGCTGCTTATTTTTCAACACTATTAGAAGAAAATAAACATAATCCTAGGTATTTATTTGAAACAGTGGCTAAACTAACGAAAAAGAAAGCTTCAAGCCCAGAAGCTTCCAAGCAGCACAGCAGTAATGACTTGATTATAATATAAGTATGCAGGATACAGTACTACAGTATAGTTCAGGTGTGTTTCTGGTTTAGTTAAGTAGGTTTAGTTGTATTAGTTCAGGTGTGTGTCTGATGTTGGTTGTGAGGTTGTGTATCTGGTTTAGTTGTGTAGTTGTACAGCACTGATCCGCTCTGACCTTCTCCTGTCTGCTGTTTATGATGAGTAACTTTGCTCTCTTCTTCTCACACTCGTCTCTGGCCCCGTCCCACGGCATCCCGTCTTCAGAGAAGAAATAACAGTGTGTGGAGAAGAGAAGCCATCCGCCAGGACAGCACAGCTCCTCCGTGTCTAAACACACACACACACGCACGCACGCACGCACGCACGCACGCACGCACACACACACACACACACACACACACACACACACACACACACACGTGTCAGATCAGAGACTAAGGAAATCAACACACAACACCGGCACAAACACTACAGCATCACTTACTGTTGTTCATGAACTTGTTAATGTAGCATTTTAGCTCCGAAACCTTGTCACGAAGAGCCTGTGCTGAATCAGACACTACACACACACACACACACACACACACACACGTTAAGATCGCAGTGGATTTCAATGAATTTCAAGTGTTTTGTCTGCTTTATGTGTGTGTGTGGCACTTACTATCATTAATCGTACTCTGCATCGTGTCCCGGTCAAACTCCAGATTGCTGATCTCCAAATGCATTTTGTGTCCTGAACACACACACACATTAGTAATAATTTATAATTTTTCAAATATGCTGGGGAGTAAAAGTTTCCATGTCTAATTTTTCCCAGTTTAAACAAACTGATAAAAGTCTGCTTGTTCCATCGGTGTTCCCGCAAAATAAAAATTTCCCTAAACGTTCACATAACCCAGAAAAACTTTTTCACATATTAAAGGGTTAGTTCACCCGAAGATGATTGGCTCAGTAATGGCCGGCTCCTGCGTCAGCATCTCACACATGTGTCGTGATGATCATGTGACCAGCGCTGGCCAATAGTGAGCCGGCGTTCTGACGTAGAACCAGGAAGCGCTTCGTCCACAGATTGTTGAATAAAGTCGTTATTTTGGGGTTTTTTCGAGCACAAAAAGTATTCTGGTCGCTTCATAACGTTATTGTTGAACCACTGGAGGCACACGGAGTATTTCAACGATGTCTTTACTACCTTTCTGGGCCTTGAAAGTTGCACTGACGCGCTGCATGTGGTGTATCGTATATCTTGCAAACATATCATATAATTTGTGTTCCGAAGATGAACGAAGGTCTTACGGGTTTGGAATGACATGAGGGTGAGTAATTTATGACAGAAATTTACATTTTTAGGTGAACTAACCCTTTAAAAAAAGAAGTTTTGAACATTTAGAGAAATTCAAAAATAACGTTTTTATAACTTAATTAGAACATGTTGTTGTTAGGTGAGTGTGTGGGTGGATAACGTGTTTTGGTTACACTTTATTTTAAGGTGTCATTACAGTGTAATTATATATTTAAGTACTGAGAAATATTAATGAACTACATGTACTATAGGATTAGGGTTTGGTTGAGGTGTTAGTTGCATGTAATTATGCATAATTTACTGTTATTACATATGTAACAAGAACACTGTAAAATAAAGTGTTACCAGTTATTATTATTTTTGATAAAAGATTATGAAGATCAACATTACCGTATTCCTCCAGAAAGTTTGTTCTGGTAATGATGCTCAGGAGCGAATCTGTCAGATTCTTCACGTTTGTCTCGGTAGTCGAGAACTTCCGGTCAAACTTCACGTCTAGCAATACACACGTGAACAAAATTAAACATCATCATTTTTTATTGATAACTCAGGTTTGCAAGTTATTCAAATATGCTCTGGAAAATATACTCTTATGCTCCGCATTCTTTTTAGGTTTTGGCCTCAATACATTGACAATAAGTCGATTATTAAGGAATTAATAAGAAAAATAACATGTTGTCTGTGTAATATCACGATATGTTTGAGTGTGTGTTACTCACGGCTCACAGATACTGTGATGATCAGCAACAGAAGCATCAGAGCCGTTACACTGATGGCAGCGCACACGCGCCACCGCCAGCGGCCGATAGAGGGCGCTGCTACAAACCTGGGCACAGACGAGTCTAACACACACACACACACACACACACACACACACACACACACACACACACACACACACACACACACAGTTTTTCATTTCTATCCTTGTGAGGACATTCCATAGGCGTAATGGTTTTTATACTGTACAAACTGTATATTCTATCCCCTTACACTGCCCCTATCCCTAAACCTACCCATCACAGGAGACATTCTGCATTTTTACATTTTCAAAAATATATAATTTAGTATGTTTATCCATTCCCCTCATGGGGACCGCTGGCTGGTCCCCACAATGGAGGTGATCTCAGGTTTTACTATCCTTGTGGGGACATTCGGTTCCCACAATGTATAATAAACCAAGTCACACACACACACACACACACACACACACACACACACACACACACACACACACACACACACACACACACACACACACACACACACACACACACACACACACACACACACACACACACACACACACACACACACACACACAGGTTATTCTACTTATGGATCCTTTTCACACACAGCGAGGTGTAATTTATGACATGCTGTTACATACATGGTTCCCTTCATTATTACAGGAAGCCGATACAGAAATCACATTACGTTTTCTATTATAAACGAAATATTTAAATTATATTTTATTATATAAAGTTCTCTTTCATGTCTTGTGCTTGACTGGACAAATTCACACAAAATGATGTCAAAATGCCCGTAAAGCATCCTGTTGAAAATCCAGCTTTTACTGTAGTTTATGTGTGTATGTGGTGTTATTAATCTGCTTTAACACACACCATGTGTAAGTTCATAAGTGGACAGCATTGCTGAGTATTTTCTGCTTAAAACTGCAGTGAACCAAAGACAGTCTCAAAAACACGGTGTGAAATCGCTGGTGTTTCTGACGTCACACACTACCTTGACCAATCAGATCAACGTGTGATCGTCAACCAGTGGATCTCTGAGTGAGGGAGTGGAGGCGGGGCTCATTTGCATATTCATAGAACCACGCATACTAAATGAAGCAAGAAAAAAAAACGTTTAAATATGTCATTTTGGTGATCAAAGTTGAGTTTTAAGGGATAAAATTATTGACAACAGGGGGAGTTTAAGTGAACGTAAACCGTTGAAAAGAAAGTATGTTGTATACGTGCAGCTCTTAAAGTGACAGTGACCTAATAAACCCACTGCTGTCTTTGTCCTCAATGTTAAAGGAGAACTCCGGTGAATTTTAACATTGAGCTCAATTTTTAGTAAATTTGGAGTGCTGTCAATACAGAGAACAACGACAAAAATCTGTGTTTCCTACACCGTGTTATCCTCTTTTTAAAATTTGCACCCTATTGACTTGAATGGGGTCTAATTTTAAACCTGCTTTTATTTCTCTTATCATCCTCGTGTCATTACAAGTGCCCAGCCATGTTGAGTGATTCCTTCAGAGTGAACACGAGTGAATCTGACTGCAGGAGATGTGAAAGATATTAATAAAAATGATGTTATATCAGCCAGCACACATACCTGTATTTAGTTCCTGTTTTCGGTCGAAGTCCAAAGTAGTCGATTGTCGAGTTCACGCGTGTGATCATAGGTAACTAAACCTTATGCGCGTCAACTCGACAAAAAGAGGATAACACAGTGTAGGAAACACAGATTTCTGTCGTTGTTCTCTGTATTGACAGCACTCCAAATTTACTAAAAATTGAGCTCAAAGTTAAAATTGACCGGAGTTCTCCTTTAAGCTAACAACAAAAGACAGAGAAACACTCACGGCTCTTGATTGGTTGAGCCTTGCTGAAGCAGCTCTGAATATTCACTGTTATTAATATAAAGATAAATATGATACAGCAATAATATGAAGTAACAGTAGCTCCTACAATACTGTAACTATAATTAGGCATGGAAATTACTGAAGAAAACGTCTATTTGCTAAGCCAACTAATTTACTCATAGTCAAATTAGGCAAGTCCTAAAAATGAAAGTATTGGTGTCGGACTCGTTCTGGAAAAAGTGCCATCACTGCATCCTAACAGTTATTATCATAGTGAATCTAACAATGTTTTTTGTATTTCAATTTTATGTAGCTATCTAACTTTGTGTTATATTACCTTCACATTTTTAATGCAACGACTGATGGTGTGACGGAAATTTGGCATCTTTCTCTCTCTCTCTACTGTATGTACGGTAACATGAGTCTGCTCAAAAATGGTTTCTTGTACTAATTATTATTTCGATCATTTTAATTCGAATTATTATTGGAACTGTGTGTGTGAATGCTGTGATGGTGTCAAAAGTTAAAGAGGTTAAAGGTCAGAAGAGGTTGAGCAGCTGTATAAACTACAGTCAAATAGCAGAGGAATGTTTGACACACACACACACACACACACACACACACGTTTGTTTTTGTATCTTTGTGGGGGTTTCATTGACTCATTGGTCACATTAGTTGATGCATTAACTAACAATGAGAAATACATTTGTTTATTAATATGCAACTGTTCTTAAGTTCATGTGAGCTCAGATCCATATTACCAAATAAAAATTGTGATTTTAACATTAACTTTAACTAAGATTACCAAGTGTTTTTCATTTTCAGTTCATGTTAACTACTGTAGTTAATTAATAAAACCTTATTATAAAGTGTTTCTACACTGAGCTAATGATATTTTCTTTCCCCTAAAACTCACAGAACCCGTTTTGTATGAATTAAAACTCATGATTTGATTGGGTCCCACACCTTTCCTCCAGAACTCGGTGTCGTCGCTGGTGTCTGGGTTCTCCAGCTCGTCGGTATATTGCTGAGCCGCAGAGATGTCTGGTGTGACGACCCTCATGATGAGTGAGTCTAGACCTGCAAACACACAACAGCAGTTCTTCATTTCACATTCTGTCGAAAGCTTTAACCACACACACTGTTCAGGATGGATAGTGTTGAGACGCAGGGAAAACTAGAAAAAGATCACATGTGCTTTGTAAGCCAATCATCAAGAGGCTGACGTCAGAAGGAGGCGGAGCTTTATTCTGTATGTGAACTGCTATTAATATGTTTATATTTGACTATGTTTTAAGTTACTTTGGTAGCTCTTAAGTTTTCAATCCCGCCAATCAGTCACAAGTTTGGCCACTGCAACTGTTAAAACACAATTAATATTCAGTAATATTATTGATTTGACTGCACTGACACTATCAAAACTTGAACTGAATTGATCTGATAATGGCACTATTGCCTTTTTAGAGCTGCCTTTCTGAAATTTAATGTTTCATTTTTGAAGTTTGCAACATTGATACTGTTATCGAACATAATTGAGTCAAATTTAACTAAATTAAATTAGTTTCATAATTTATTAACTTCATTAGCATCAACACTGTTATTGAACTGAATTGAATTACACCTGTTTCTGTTCAGTTTGATTACCCTCTCCATGTATTTAATCCCTGTGTTTCCTCAGTTCCCTTGTCCGGTATCATCTAAGTTAGTGTGGTTGTGTTATTTATTCTCCTGCGATCTCCTGAGTGTTCCTTGTTTATTTTTAAGACTGTTTAGACCGCCCACATTCCCGCCATTGAGGGTGATCTTCAGCTGGCCTCCGCAATTCTTATGATGATTTGGACGAGGACATTTCCCTGATTTTACCGTCCTCACTGGTCCCACCATGCTCGAGTCTCCTGAGTCTCCAGAGTTTCTATCCATCCTCCCTCTCCCGCGTCATCTTCCAAGTTCAGCCAGATCCTCCTCCCTCTCTCGGCTCCACCTTGGCTCCTCCCTCTCTCGGCTCCACCTTGGCTCCTCCCTCTCTCAGTTCCACCTTGGCTCCTCCCTCTCTCGGCTCCACCTTGGCTCCTCCCTCTCTCGGCTCCACCTTGGCTCCTCCCTCTCTCGGCTCCACCTTGGGTCCTCCCTCTCTCGGCTCCACCTTGGCTCCTCCCTCTCTCGGCTCCACCAGACACCTTCATCCTTATAGCTCCATCAGACACCTTCATCCTTATGGCTCCACCAGACACCTACATCCTTATGGCTCCACCAGACACCTTCATCCTTATGGCTCCATCAGATACTTTCATCCTTATGGCTCCATCAGATACTTTCATCCTTATGGCTCCACCAGACACCTTCATCCTTATGGCTCCATCAGATACTTTCATCCTTATGGCTCCACCGGACACCTTCATCCTTATGGCTCCACCAGACACCTTCATCCTTATGCCTCCACTAGACACCTTCATCCTTATGGCTCCACCAGACACCTTCATCCTTATGGCTCCATCAGATACTTTCATCCTTATGGCTCCACCAGACACCTTCATCCTTATGGCTCCACTAGACACCTTCATCCTTATGGCTCCACTAGACACCTTCCTCCTTATGGCTCCACCAGACACCTTCATCCTTATGGCTCCACCGGACACCTTCATCCTTATGGCTCCACCAGACACCTTCATCCTTATGGCTCCATCAGATACTTTCATCCTTATGGCTCCACCAGACACCTTCATCCTTATGGCTCCACCAGACACCTTCATCCTTATGGCTCCACCAGACACCTTCATCCTTATGGCTCCACCAGACACCTTCATCCTTATGGCTCCACTAGACACCTTCATCCTTATGGCTCCACCAGACACCTTCATCCTTATGGCTCCATCAGATACTTTCATCCTTATGGCTCCACCGGACACCTTCATCCTTATGGCTCCACCAGACACCTTCATCCTTATGACTCCACCAGACACCTTCATCCTTATAGCTCCACCAGACACCTTCATCCTTATTGCTCCACCAGACACCTTCATCCTTATGGCTCCACCAGACACCTTCATCCTTATGGCTCCACCGGACACCTTCATCCTTATGGCTCCACCAGACACCTTCATCCTTATGGCTCCACAGGACACCTTCATCCTTATGGCTCCACCAGACACCTTCATCCTTATGGCTCCACAGGACACCTTCATCCTTATGGCTCCACCGGACACCTTCATCCTTATGGCTCCACAGGACACCTTCATCCTTATGGCTCCACCAGACACCTTCATCCTTATGGCTCCACCGGACACCTTCATCCTTATGGCTCCACCAGACACCTTCATCCTTATGGCTCCACAGGACACCTTCATCCTTATGGCTCCACAGGACACCTTCATCCTTATTGCTCCACCAGACACCTTCATCCTTATGGCTCCACAGGACACCTTCATCCTTATGGCTCCACCGGACACCTTCATCCTTATAGCTCCACCAGACACCTTCATCCTTATGGCTCCACCAGACACCTTCATCCTTATGGCTCCACCAGACACCTTCATCCTTATGGCTCCACCAGACACCTTCATCCTTATGGCTCCACCAGACACCTTCATCCTTATGGCTCCACCAGACACCTTCATCCTTATGGCTCCACCAGACACCTTCATCCTTATGGCTCCACCAGACACCTTCATCCTTATGGCTCCACCAGACAGCGTAGCGTATATTCTGTTATGTTCTGTTTTGGTTTCGTTTTCACTCTGTTTGCTCTGTTCCTGTTTGCCTGAGTTCCTAGTTAGTTTCCTTGATTGGTAATTAGTCCCTGACATCTATTTCTGTTCAGTTTGATTACCCTCTCCATGTATTTAAGCCCTGTGTTTCCTTGTCCGGTATCGTCTATGTTAACGTGGTTGAGTTATTTATTTTCCTGCGATCTCCTGAGTGTTCCTTGTTTATTTATAAAGAATTTGTATTTATAGAGAAAGTTTTTGTCTTTCAACGTGCACATCATTACAGCCAACTTTAAATAACTGTTTATTGTTGTTTATTTTGAATGATATTTTTATTTTTATTTAATGACAACTATCAGTACATTCAAAATGTGAGACACATTCCATCTAAGCCACATTCCCGTAAGCTTCGACGTTTGTGTTCCTTGAATTCAGTCAAGAGGTCAATCTGCAGAATTCAGCAAACTTGAACTTTGATTCGCAGCAAAAGATGACACGTTTCCGGTCTCATGTGTTCATGTGTGTTTGTTAATGGACATCAGTTTATGTATGGTTTGTTTTCCACACCTATAACATTTTTCAGTTATTAATTATACCACTGGGCTTTGTAGTGCAGAACAAGTAGATCAGAAGAAAAATAGAGAGTTAAGAAACACCAATTTGCACAAAAATACAATCAATTGTCCCCAATAAAGGTTTTGATACGCGCATAAACTCTGTTAAAAATACTTTTTCAACACAGAGGAAGAGGAAATAAAAGGAAATTTGGCATTTAATCACTCTAATACTAACAAACTGATACTGTATTAAACATTATTTAGACTTCCAGAGAAAAGTCCCAGTTAGACGATTTTGGGGGAATTTTACAGATTGAAATCATAAAAGCACCTTTATAACGCTTGATACTCTATAGTTCAGGTCTAGTTTTAAACCAGAAACCTAAACATTGATCTGATCTAAAACTTATAATGAAACATCAAGAACTTTTTTAACATCCAAAGAACCACAAAATAACTGTAGAACCACAAACAGCCAGAAATAATATTAAGAAGAGATGGCTCTAGAGAAAGTTCTGAAATATTTTAACAAACCATCTTAAAAGCACACATTTTTCACTATATCCCCCTGATTGATTTCACCGCTGTGGTATGAAATCAGTGTTTCTCACTCTAAGTTAGTCTAGACCGTGAATAGTTTCACTAAATAAATCTGTTAGTAAACGATTAGATGGTCAGTCATTCAGGTTACCGCTACATTATTACACATTCATGAGATGCTCAAGGATTTCACTTGAACATAGATGTTAATTTTCCTCTTACCTCTAGCGTTAGAAATGAGATCCTGATGTGTGTGTGTGTGTGTGTGTGTGTGTGTGTGTGAGTGTGAGAGAGTGTGTGAGTGTACTTTGAGCTTGATGAAGTGAATTAATATTTACTTTGTGCATGTGGAGTACAAACAGGAGCTCCAATCACAGTATTTGTCCAGCTGACCTCAGATCAACTCAAGATTTAAATATATATATATGGAGGTTAGTTGTAAAAATCTATTTTACAAGGTTTCACGGTGTTTATTGGTAAGCAACAACATATTGGCTATTTATGGCAGTGCCACCCAAGCTCAGTGAGTATAAATGTCAACAAATGTTGGGTTAACTAACCTAACTTTTCTCTCATTTCAAAGTTTTCATGAATTTAATATTTTCTTCTAAATTGTATTACTTATAAATAATAAAGAGTAAGTGAGTGTGTCCAAACTTTTTATCAAATGTGTAGTATCTTTAAATATTTTACCTGATAATTAAATAAATAAACAACTGATAAAGAGACGCAAAGAGACGATAAAGTGATAAAGTTATCACGTAGATGTAAACACTATATGGTGTGTGTGTATATACAGGATTTACATATATTTTTAGAAACACCCGTTCAGTTATTCCTAAAACGTGGCACTCCTCCCTCAATATCTCTTTCTGTAGCCGAAGGGGTTGATTTTTTTTTTAGGAGAATAACGTTCCATTTGTCTGACTCTGATTGGTCGAACGCCATCGCGTTCTCTCTTCCTATTGGCTGCTTGTCTGTCCGTCATCTTCTGCTCCGCGTTCATTGGCCGTCTGAGCGGAAACAAGGCGGATTCTTCAAGTCGACTGTGGAATTCCTGCCCCCCGTCCGCGAATTTCGGGAGAGTTCTGCACCGAATCGGCGTGAAAACGGAACTGAACCCGAGCGAGACCCGTGAGCGCGATGACTGCCGTTCCCGTGATCCTGATCCTGTTTCTGGGCTCCATTCAGCTCTGCCGAACCGAGCCGCGGTCCGGGAAACCCAGTAAGAACCGTTCAATAATTCTCTGTCAGTCTTACATGTAAATGTATTTAAATGTCCAGTCAGATTTGAATCTGAATGTAACCTTAACTGTCGATCCGAATCACAATCCGAGCGTAAACAAACCAACACCAGATCGAATATAACAAAAGGTCTTCATGTTAACTATTGTTTGCGTTAAAAACAAGTTCTTCATTGCTTTTAAATCTACTGTCATCACAAGGAAGTGACTCAAAATAACACACATCTTCTCACACTGTTTTAATCAGTTCCCATATTCATATTTAACGTTACTACTATTCATTAACTGTGGTGTGTTGGTGGAGAATGTGTTTACCATGGTAAATTTGTTAAGGTTGACTCAAAACCATAAAACAGAAGCTAAATGTATTGAATGGGTTAAGGTTAGGCTACAGATGAAAAGGTCCTTCAGAAGCTTCTAGATCCACAGAACCACGAGAACCGGTCTGAGATCCAGAAGCGTCTATAGAAGAACCTGCTCTGAGTTTCTGCTGGTTTCTCGTGGGTTTCACAACAGTTGCACTAAT
>NC_136893.1:938547-953547 GCF_949152265.1 Phoxinus phoxinus
TAGAAGAACAACTAGCCGAACTAATATACACTTCAAGCGTTATTAAAGACAAGCTAACACTCAGTCATTAAAAAAGAACAAATAAAAAATAAGCAATCGCAACAAATAGACACAACTGAACACAGATATGATTGAAATAAACCGTGTTTTCAGATTGTCAGGTGTTCAGATACAGAAACTAAAATAACTGCACTTTATAACTAAAATATACATTACAAATATAGTTATTCAGTGAACGAGTGAATTTTCTCTTCTGTTGTTTGATTAGTGTTATTATAGAGACTCATCAGGAATATTAGTGTTATTATAGAGACTCATCAGGAATATTAGTGTTATTATAGAGACTCATCAGGAATATTAGTGTTATTATAGAGACTCATCAGGAATATTAGTGTTATTATAGAGACACATCAGGAATATTAGTGTTATTATAGAGACTCATCAGGAATATTAGTGTTATTATAGAGACTCATCAGGAATATTAGTGTTATTATAGAGACTCATCAGGAATATTAGTGTTATTATAGAGACTCATCAGGAATATTAGTGTTATTATAGAGACTCATCAGGAATATTAGTGTTATTATAGAGACACATCAGGAATATTAGTGTTATTATAGAGACACATCAGGAATATTAGTGTTATTATAGAGACTCATCAGGAATATTAGTGTTATTATAGAGACTCATCAGGAATATTAGTGTTATTATAGAGACTCATCAGGAATATTAGTGTTATTATAGAGACTCATCAGGAATATTAGTGTTATTATAGAGACTCATCAGGAATATTAGTGTTATTATAGAGACTCATCAGGAATATTAGTGTTATTATAGAGACACATCAGGAATATTAGTGTTATTATAGAGACACATCAGGAATATTAGTGTTATTATAGAGACTCATCAGGAATATTAGTGTTATTATAGAGACACATCAGGAATATTAGTGTTATTATAGAGACTCATCAGGAATATTAGTGTTATTATAGAGACTCATCAGGAATATTAGTGTTATTATAGAGACACATCAGGAATATTAGTGTTATTATAGAGACTCATCAGGAATATTAGTGTTATTATAGAGACTCATCAGGAATATTAGTGTTATTATAGAGACTCATCAGGAATATTAGTGTTATTATAGAGACTCATCAGGAATATTAGTGTTATTATAGAGACTCATCAGGAATATTAGTGTTATTATAGAGACTCATCAGGAATATTAGTGTTATTATAGAGACACATCAGGAATATTAGTGTTATTATAGAGACACATCAGGAATATTAGTGTTATTATAGAGACTCATCAGGAATATTAGTGTTATTATAGAGACACATCAGGAATATTAGTGTTATTATAGAGACTCATCAGGAATATTAGTGTTATTATAGAGACTCATCAGGAATATTAGTGTTATTATAGAGACTCATCAGGAATATTAGTGTTATTATAGAGACACATCAGGAATATTAGTGTTATTATAGAGACTCATCAGGAATATTAGTGTTATTATAGAGACTCATCAGGAATATTAGTGTTATTATAGAGACACATCAGGAATATTAGTGTTATTATAGAGACTCATCAGGAATATTAGTGTTATTATAGAGACTCATCAGGAATATTAGTGTTATTATAGAGACTCATCAGGAATATTAGTGTTATTATAGAGACTCATCAGGAATATTAGTGTTATTATAGAGACTCATCAGGAATATTAGTGTTATTATAGAGACTCATCAGGAATATTAGTGTTATTATAGAGACTCATCAGGAATATTAGTGTTATTATAGAGACTCATCAGGAATATTAGTGTTATTATAGAGACTCATCAGGAATATTAGTGTTATTATAGAGACACATCAGGAATATTAGTGTTATTATAGAGACATCAGGAATATTAGTGTTATTATAGAGACTCATCAGGAATATTAGTGTTATTATAGAGACACATCAGGAATATTAGTGTCATTATAGAGACTCATCAGGAATATTAGTGTTATTATAGAGACTCATCAGGAATATTAGTGTTATTATAGAGACTCATCAGGAATATTAGTGTTATTATAGAGACACATCAGGAATATTAGTGTTATTATAGAGACTCATCAGGAATATTAGTGTTATTATAGAGACTCATCAGGAATATTAGTGTTATTATAGAGACACATCAGGAATATTAGTGTTATTATAGAGACACATCAGGAATATTAGTGTTATTATAGAGACACATCAGGAATATTAGTGTTATTATAGAGACTCATCAGGAATATTAGTGTTATTATAGAGACACATCAGGAATATTAGTGTTATTATAGAGACTCATCAGGAATATTAGTGTTATTATAGAGACACATCAGGAATATTAGTGTTATTATAGAGACACATCAGGAATATTAGTGTTATTATAGAGACACATCAGGAATATTAGTGTTATTATAGAGACTCATCAGGAATATTAGTGTTATTATAGAGACTCATCAGGAATATTAGTGTTATTATAGAGACACATCAGGAATATTAGTGTTATTATAGAGACACATCAGGAATATTAGTGTTATTATAGAGACTCATCAGGAATATTAGTGTTATTATAGAGACACATCAGGAATATTAGTGTTATTATAGAGACACATCAGGAATATTAGTGTTATTATAGAGACTCATCAGGAATATTAGTGTATTATAGAGACACATCAGGAATATTAGTGTTATTATAGAGACTCATCAGGAATATTAGTGTTATTATAGAGACTCATCAGGAATATTAGTGTTATTATAGAGACTCATCAGGAATATTAGTGTTATTATAGAGACACATCAGGAATATTAGTGTTATTATAGAGACTCATCAGGAATATTAGTGTTATTATAGAGACACATCAGGAATATTAGTGTTATTATAGAGACACATCAGGAATATTAGTGTTATTATAGAGACACATCAGGAATATTAGTGTTATTATAGAGACACATCAGGAATATTAGTGTTATTATAGAGACACATCAGGAATATTAGTGTTATTATAGAGACACATCAGGAATATTAGTGTTATTATAGAGACTCATCAGGAATATTAGTGTTATTATAGAGACACATCAGGAATATTAGTGTTATTATAGAGACACATCAGGAATATTAGTGTTATTATAGAGACTCATCAGGAATATTAGTGTTATTATAGAGACACATCAGGAATATTAGTGTTATTATAGAGACTCATCAGGAATATTAGTGTTATTATAGAGACTCATCAGGAATATTAGTGTTATTATAGAGACTCATCAGGAATATTAGTGTTATTATAGAGACTCATCAGGAATATTAGTGTTATTATAGAGACACATCAGGAATATTAGTGTTATTATAGAGACACAGCAGGAATATTAGTGTCATTATAGAGACACATCAGGAATATTAGTGTTATTATAGAGACTCATCAGGAATATTAGTGTCATTATAGAGACACATCAGGAATATTAGTGTTATTATAGAGACTCATCAGGAATATTAGTGTTATTATAGAGACTCATCAGGAATATTAGTGTTATTATAGAGACTCATCAGGAATATTAGTGTTATTATAGAGACACATCAGGAATATTAGTGTTATTATAGAGACACATCAGGAATATTAGTGTTATTATAGAGACACATCAGGAATATTAGTGTTATTATAGAGACGGCAGCAGGAATATTAGTGTCATTATAGAGACTCATCAGGAATATTAGTGTTATTATAGAGACACATCAGGAATATTAGTGTTATTATAGAGACACATCAGGAATATTAGTGTTATTATAGAGACTCATCAGGAATATTAGTGTTATTATAGAGACTCATCAGGAATATTAGTGTCATTATAGAGACTCATCAGGAATATTAGTGTTATTATAGAGACACATCAGGAATATTAGTGTTATTAGAGAGACACATCAGGAATATTAGTGTTATTATAGAGACACATCAGGAATATTAGTGTTATTATAGAGACACATCAGGAATATTAGTGTTATTATAGAGACTCATCAGGAATATTAGTGTTATTATAGAGACTCATCAGGAATATTAGTGTCATTATAGAGACTCATCAGGAATATTAGTGTTATTATAGAGACACATCAGGAATATTAGTGTTATTAGAGAGACACATCAGGAATATTAGTGTTATTATAGAGACACATCAGGAATATTAGTGTTATTATAGAGAGACATCAGGAATATTAGTGTTATTATAGAGACTCATCAGGAATATTAGTGTCATTATAGAGACTCATCAGGAATATTAGTGTTATTATAGAGACGGCAGCAGGAATATTAGTGTCATTATAGAGACTCATCAGGAATATTAGTGTTATTATAGAGACACATCAGGAATATTAGTGTTATTATAGAGACGGCAGCAGGAATATTAGTGTTATTATAGAGACGGCAGCAGGAATATTAGTGTTATTATAGAGACACATCAGGAATATTAGTGTTATTATAGAGACGGCAGCAGGAATATTAGTGTTATTATAGAGACTCATCAGGAATATTAGTGTTATTATAGAGACACATCAGGAATATTAGTGTTATTATAGAGACACATCAGGAATATTAGTGTTATTATAGAGACACATCAGGAATATTAGTGTTATTATAGAGACTCATCAGGAATATTAGTGTTATTATAGAGACGGCAGCAGGAATATTAGTGTTATTATAGAGACGGCAGCAGGAATATTAGTGTCATTATAGAGACTCATCAGGAATATTAGTGTTATTATAGAGACGGCAGCAGGAATATTAGTGTTATTATAGAGACGGCAGCAGGAATATTAGTGTTATTATAGAGACTCATCAGGAATATTAGTGTTATTATAGAGACACATCAGGAATATTAGTGTTATTATAGAGACGGCAGCAGGAATATTAGTGTTATTATAGAGACACATCAGGAATATTAGTGTTATTATAGAGACTCATCAGGAATATTAGTGTTATTATAGAGACTCATCAGGAATATTAGTGTTATTATAGAGACGGCAGCAGGAATATTAGTGTTATTATAGAGACTCATCAGGAATATTAGTGTTATTATAGAGACGGCAGCAGGAATATTAGTGTCATTATAGAGACTCATCAGGAATATTAGTGTTATTATAGAGACGGCAGCAGGAATATTAGTGTCATTATAGAGACTCATCAGGAATATTAGTGTTATTATAGAGACGGCAGCAGGAATATTAGTGTTATTATAGAGACGGCAGCAGGAATATTAGTGTTATTATAGAGACTCATCAGGAATATTAGTGTTATTATAGAGACACATCAGGAATATTAGTGTTATTATAGAGACGGCAGCAGGAATATTAGTGTTATTATAGAGACACATCAGGAATATTAGTGTTATTATAGAGACACATCAGGAATATTAGTGTTATTATAGAGACACATCAGGAATATTAGTGTTATTATAGAGACGGCAGCAGGAATATTAGTGTTATTATAGAGACACATCAGGAATATTAGTGTTATTATAGAGACGGCAGCAGGAATATTAGTGTCATTATAGAGACTCATCAGGAATATTAGTGTTATTATAGAGACGGCAGCAGGAATATTAGTGTTATTATAGAGACACATCAGGAATATTAGTGTCATTATAGAGACTCATCAGGAATATTAGTGTTATTATAGAGACGGCAGCAGGAATATTAGTGTTATTATAGAGACACATCAGGAATATTAGTGTTATTATAGAGACGGCAGCAGGAATATTAGTGTTATTATAGAGACGGCAGCAGGAATATTAGTGTCATTATAGAGACTCATCAGGAATATTAGTGTTATTATAGAGACACATCAGGAATATTAGTGTTATTATAGAGACACAGCAGGAATATTAGTGTCATTATAGAGACACATCAGGAATATTAGTGTTATTATAGAGACTCATCAGGAATATTAGTGTCATTATAGAGACACATCAGGAATATTAGTGTTATTATAGAG
Source organism: Phoxinus phoxinus (assembly GCF_949152265.1). NCBI lineage: Eukaryota > Metazoa > Chordata > Actinopteri > Cypriniformes > Leuciscidae > Phoxinus > Phoxinus phoxinus. The sequence continues at coordinate 944,552 of NC_136893.1, forward strand.
ACTCATCAGGAATATTAGTGTTATTATAGAGACTCATCAGGAATATTAGTGTTATTATAGAGACTCATCAGGAATATTAGTGTTATTATAGAGACACATCAGGAATATTAGTGTTATTATAGAGACACATCAGGAATATTAGTGTTATTATAGAGACACATCAGGAATATTATTGTTATTATAGAGACGGCAGCAGGAATATTAGTGTCATTATAGAGACTCATCAGGAATATTAGTGTTATTATAGAGACACATCAGGAATATTAGTGTTATTATAGAGACACATCAGGAATATTAGTGTTATTATAGAGACTCATCAGGAATATTAGTGTTATTATAGAGACTCATCAGGAATATTAGTGTCATTATAGAGACTCATCAGGAATATTAGTGTTATTATAGAGACACATCAGGAATATTAGTGTTATTAGAGAGACACATCAGGAATATTAGTGTTATTATAGAGACACATCAGGAATATTAGTGTTATTATAGAGACACATCAGGAATATTAGTGTTATTATAGAGACTCATCAGGAATATTAGTGTTATTATAGAGACTCATCAGGAATATTAGTGTCATTATAGAGACTCATCAGGAATATTAGTGTTATTATAGAGACACATCAGGAATATTAGTGTTATTAGAGAGACACATCAGGAATATTAGTGTTATTATAGAGACACATCAGGAATATTAGTGTTATTATAGAGAGACATCAGGAATATTAGTGTTATTATAGAGACTCATCAGGAATATTAGTGTCATTATAGAGACTCATCAGGAATATTAGTGTTATTATAGAGACGGCAGCAGGAATATTAGTGTCATTATAGAGACTCATCAGGAATATTAGTGTTATTATAGAGACACATCAGGAATATTAGTGTTATTATAGAGACGGCAGCAGGAATATTAGTGTTATTATAGAGACGGCAGCAGGAATATTAGTGTTATTATAGAGACACATCAGGAATATTAGTGTTATTATAGAGACGGCAGCAGGAATATTAGTGTTATTATAGAGACTCATCAGGAATATTAGTGTTATTATAGAGACACATCAGGAATATTAGTGTTATTATAGAGACACATCAGGAATATTAGTGTTATTATAGAGACACATCAGGAATATTAGTGTTATTATAGAGACTCATCAGGAATATTAGTGTTATTATAGAGACGGCAGCAGGAATATTAGTGTTATTATAGAGACGGCAGCAGGAATATTAGTGTCATTATAGAGACTCATCAGGAATATTAGTGTTATTATAGAGACGGCAGCAGGAATATTAGTGTTATTATAGAGACACATCAGGAATATTAGTGTCATTATAGAGACTCATCAGGATATTAGTGTTATTATAGAGACGGCAGCAGGAATATTAGTGTTATTATAGAGACACATCAGGAATATTAGTGTTATTATAGAGACGGCAGCAGGAATATTAGTGTTATTATAGAGACGGCAGCAGGAATATTAGTGTTATTATAGAGACTCATCAGGAATATTAGTGTTATTATAGAGACACATCAGGAATATTAGTGTTATTATAGAGACTCATCAGGAATATTAGTGTTATTATAGAGACTCATCAGGAATATTAGTGTTATTATAGAGACTCATCAGGAATATTAGTGTTATTATAGAGACTCATCAGGAATATTAGTGTTATTATAGAGACTCATCAGGAATATTAGTGTTATTATAGAGACACATCAGGAATATTAGTGTTATTATAGAGACACATCAGGAATATTAGTGTTATTATAGAGACTCATCAGGAATATTAGTGTTATTATAGAGACTCATCAGGAATATTAGTGTTATTATAGAGACTCATCAGGAATATTAGTGTTATTATAGAGACTCATCAGGAATATTAGTGTTATTATAGAGACACATCAGGAATATTAGTGTTATTATAGAGACTCATCAGGAATATTAGTGTTATTATAGAGACTCATCAGGAATATTAGTGTTATTATAGAGACTCATCAGGAATATTAGTGTTATTATAGAGACTCATCAGGAATATTAGTGTTATTATAGAGACTCATCAGGAATATTAGTGTTATTATAGAGACTCATCAGGAATATTAGTGTTATTATAGAGACACATCAGGAATATTAGTGTTATTATAGAGACACATCAGGAATATTAGTGTTATTATAGAGACTCATCAGGAATATTAGTGTTATTATAGAGACACATCAGGAATATTAGTGTTATTATAGAGACTCATCAGGAATATTAGTGTTATTATAGAGACTCATCAGGAATATTAGTGTTATTATAGAGACTCATCAGGAATATTAGTGTTATTATAGAGACACATCAGGAATATTAGTGTTATTATAGAGACTCATCAGGAATATTAGTGTTATTATAGAGACTCATCAGGAATATTAGTGTTATTATAGAGACACATCAGGAATATTAGTGTTATTATAGAGACTCATCAGGAATATTAGTGTTATTATAGAGACTCATCAGGAATATTAGTGTTATTATAGAGACTCATCAGGAATATTAGTGTTATTATAGAGACTCATCAGGAATATTAGTGTTATTATAGAGACTCATCAGGAATATTAGTGTTATTATAGAGACACATCAGGAATATTAGTGTTATTATAGAGACATCAGGAATATTAGTGTTATTATAGAGACTCATCAGGAATATTAGTGTTATTATAGAGACACATCAGGAATATTAGTGTCATTATAGAGACTCATCAGGAATATTAGTGTTATTATAGAGACTCATCAGGAATATTAGTGTTATTATAGAGACTCATCAGGAATATTAGTGTTATTATAGAGACACATCAGGAATATTAGTGTTATTATAGAGACTCATCAGGAATATTAGTGTTATTATAGAGACTCATCAGGAATATTAGTGTTATTATAGAGACACATCAGGAATATTAGTGTTATTATAGAGACACATCAGGAATATTAGTGTTATTATAGAGACACATCAGGAATATTAGTGTTATTATAGAGACTCATCAGGAATATTAGTGTTATTATAGAGACACATCAGGAATATTAGTGTTATTATAGAGACTCATCAGGAATATTAGTGTTATTATAGAGACACATCAGGAATATTAGTGTTATTATAGAGACACATCAGGAATATTAGTGTTATTATAGAGACACATCAGGAATATTAGTGTTATTATAGAGACACATCAGGAATATTAGTGTTATTATAGAGACTCATCAGGAATATTAGTGTTATTATAGAGACTCATCAGGAATATTAGTGTTATTATAGAGACACATCAGGAATATTAGTGTTATTATAGAGACACATCAGGAATATTAGTGTTATTATAGAGACTCATCAGGAATATTAGTGTTATTATAGAGACACATCAGGAATATTAGTGTTATTATAGAGACACATCAGGAATATTAGTGTTATTATAGAGACTCATCAGGAATATTAGTGTTATTATAGAGACACATCAGGAATATTAGTGTTATTATAGAGACTCATCAGGAATATTAGTGTTATTATAGAGACTCATCAGGAATATTAGTGTTATTATAGAGACTCATCAGGAATATTAGTGTTATTATAGAGACACATCAGGAATATTAGTGTTATTATAGAGACTCATCAGGAATATTAGTGTTATTATAGAGACACATCAGGAATATTAGTGTTATTATAGAGACACATCAGGAATATTAGTGTTATTATAGAGACACATCAGGAATATTAGTGTTATTATAGAGACACATCAGGAATATTAGTGTTATTATAGAGACACATCAGGAATATTAGTGTTATTATAGAGACACATCAGGAATATTAGTGTTATTATAGAGACTCATCAGGAATATTAGTGTTATTATAGAGACACATCAGGAATATTAGTGTTATTATAGAGACACATCAGGAATATTAGTGTTATTATAGAGACTCATCAGGAATATTAGTGTTATTATAGAGACACATCAGGAATATTAGTGTTATTATAGAGACTCATCAGGAATATTAGTGTTATTATAGAGACTCATCAGGAATATTAGTGTTATTATAGAGACTCATCAGGAATATAGTGTTATTATAGAGACTCATCAGGAATATTAGTGTTATTATAGAGACACATCAGGAATATTAGTGTTATTATAGAGACACAGCAGGAATATTAGTGTCATTATAGAGACACATCAGGAATATTAGTGTTATTATAGAGACTCATCAGGAATATTAGTGTCATTATAGAGACACATCAGGAATATTAGTGTCATTATAGAGACTCATCAGGAATATTAGTGTTATTATAGAGACTCATCAGGAATATTAGTGTTATTATAGAGACTCATCAGGAATATTAGTGTTATTATAGAGACACATCAGGAATATTAGTGTTATTATAGAGACACATCAGGAATATTAGTGTTATTATAGAGACACATCAGGAATATTAGTGTTATTATAGAGACGGCAGCAGGAATATTAGTGTCATTATAGAGACTCATCAGGAATATTAGTGTTATTATAGAGACACATCAGGAATATTAGTGTTATTATAGAGACACATCAGGAATATTAGTGTTATTATAGAGACTCATCAGGAATATTAGTGTTATTATAGAGACTCATCAGGAATATTAGTGTTATTATAGAGACTCATCAGGAATATTAGTGTCATTATAGAGACTCATCAGGAATATTAGTGTTATTATAGAGACACATCAGGAATATTAGTGTTATTAGAGAGACACATCAGGAATATTAGTGTTATTATAGAGACACATCAGGAATATTAGTGTTATTATAGAGACACATCAGGAATATTAGTGTTATTATAGAGACTCATCAGGAATATTAGTGTTATTATAGAGACTCATCAGGAATATTAGTGTCATTATAGAGACTCATCAGGAATATTAGTGTTATTATAGAGACACATCAGGAATATTAGTGTTATTAGAGAGACACATCAGGAATATTAGTGTTATTATAGAGACACATCAGGAATATTAGTGTTATTATAGAGACTCATCAGGAATATTAGTGTCATTATAGAGACTCATCAGGAATATTAGTGTTATTATAGAGACGGCAGCAGGAATATTAGTGTCATTATAGAGACTCATCAGGAATATTAGTGTTATTATAGAGACACATCAGGAATATTAGTGTTATTATAGAGACGGCAGCAGGAATATTAGTGTTATTATAGAGACTCATCAGGATATTAGTGTTATTATAGAGACACATCAGGAATATTAGTGTTATTATAGAGACACATCAGGAATATTAGTGTTATTATAGAGACACATCAGGAATATTAGTGTTATTATAGAGACTCATCAGGAATATTAGTGTTATTATAGAGACGGCAGCAGGAATATTAGTGTTATTATAGAGACGGCAGCAGGAATATTAGTGTCATTATAGAGACTCATCAGGAATATTAGTGTTATTATAGAGACGGCAGCAGGAATATTAGTGTCATTATAGAGACTCATCAGGAATATTAGTGTTATTATAGAGACGGCAGCAGGAATATTAGTGTTATTATAGAGACGGCAGCAGGAATATTAGTGTTATTATAGAGACTCATCAGGAATATTAGTGTTATTATAGAGACACATCAGGAATATTAGTGTTATTATAGAGACGGCAGCAGGAATATTAGTGTTATTATAGAGACACATCAGGAATATTAGTGTTATTATAGAGACTCATCAGGAATATTAGTGTTATTATAGAGACTCATCAGGAATATTAGTGTTATTATAGAGACGGCAGCAGGAATATTAGTGTTATTATAGAGACTCATCAGGAATATTAGTGTTATTATAGAGACGGCAGCAGGAATATTAGTGTCATTATAGAGACTCATCAGGAATATTAGTGTTATTATAGAGACGGCAGCAGGAATATTAGTGTTATTATAGAGACGGCAGCAGGAATATTAGTGTTATTATAGAGACTCATCAGGAATATTAGTGTTATTATAGAGACACATCAGGAATATTAGTGTTATTATAGAGACACATCAGGAATATTAGTGTTATTATAGAGACGGCAGCAGGAATATTAGTGTTATTATAGAGACACATCAGGAATATTAGTGTTATTATAGAGACGGCAGCAGGAATATTAGTGTTATTATAGAGACGGCAGCAGGAATATTAGTGTCATTATAGAGACTCATCAGGAATATTAGTGTTATTATAGAGACGGCAGCAGGAATATTAGTGTTATTATAGAGACACATCAGGAATATTAGTGTCATTATAGAGACTCATCAGGAATATTAGTGTTATTATAGAGACGGCAGCAGGAATATTAGTGTTATTATAGAGACACATCAGGAATATTAGTGTTATTATAGAGACGGCAGCAGGAATATTAGTGTTATTATAGAGACGGCAGCAGGAATATTAGTGTCATTATAGAGACTCATCAGGAATATTAGTGTTATTATAGAGACACATCAGGAATATTAGTGTTATTATAGAGACACAGCAGGAATATTAGTGTCATTATAGAGACACATCAGGAATATTAGTGTTATTATAGAGACTCATCAGGAATATTAGTGTCATTATAGAGACACATCAGGAATATTAGTGTTATTATAGAGACTCATCAGGAATATTAGTGTTATTATAGAGACTCATCAGGAATATTAGTGTTATTATAGAGACTCATCAGGAATATTAGTGTTATTATAGAGACACATCAGGAATATTAGTGTTATTATAGAGACACATCAGGAATATTAGTGTTATTATAGAGACACATCAGGAATATTAGTGTTATTATAGAGACGGCAGCAGGAATATTAGTGTCATTATAGAGACTCATCAGGAATATTAGTGTTATTATAGAGACACATCAGGAATATTAGTGTTATTATAGAGACACATCAGGAATATTAGTGTTATTATAGAGACTCATCAGGAATATTAGTGTTATTATAGAGACTCATCAGGAATATTAGTGTCATTATAGAGACTCATCAGGAATATTAGTGTTATTATAGAGACACATCAGGAATATTAGTGTTATTAGAGAGACACATCAGGAATATTAGTGTTATTATAGAGACACATCAGGAATATTAGTGTTATTATAGAGACTCATCAGGAATATTAGTGTTATTATAGAGACTCATCAGGAATATTAGTGTCATTATAGAGACTCATCAGGAATATTAGTGTTATTATAGAGACACATCAGGAATATTAGTGTTATTAGAGAGACACATCAGGAATATTAGTGTTATTATAGAGACACATCAGGAATATTAGTGTTATTATAGAGAGACATCAGGAATATTAGTGTTATTATAGAGACTCATCAGGAATATTAGTGTCATTATAGAGACTCATCAGGAATATTAGTGTTATTATAGAGACGGCAGCAGGAATATTAGTGTCATTATAGAGACTCATCAGGAATATTAGTGTTATTATAGAGACACATCAGGAATATTAGTGTTATTATAGAGACGGCAGCAGGAATATTAGTGTTATTATAGAGACGGCAGCAGGAATATTAGTGTTATTATAGAGACACATCAGGAATATTAGTGTTATTATAGAGACGGCAGCAGGAATATTAGTGTTATTATAGAGACTCATCAGGAATATTAGTGTTATTATAGAGACACATCAGGAATATTAGTGTTATTATAGAGACACATCAGGAATATTAGTGTTATTATAGAGACACATCAGGAATATTAGTGTTATTATAGAGACTCATCAGGAATATTAGTGTTATTATAGAGACGGCAGCAGGAATATTAGTGTTATTATAGAGACGGCAGCAGGAATATTAGTGTCATTATAGAGACTCATCAGGAATATTAGTGTTATTATAGAGACGGCAGCAGGAATATTAGTGTCATTATAGAGACTCATCAGGAATATTAGTGTTATTATAGAGACGGCAGCAGGAATATTAGTGTTATTATAGAGACGGCAGCAGGAATATTAGTGTTATTATAGAGACTCATCAGGAATATTAGTGTTATTATAGAGACACATCAGGAATATTAGTGTTATTATAGAGACGGCAGCAGGAATATTAGTGTTATTATAGAGACACATCAGGAATATTAGTGTTATTATAGAGACTCATCAGGAATATTAGTGTTATTATAGAGACTCATCAGGAATATTAGTGTTATTAGAGACTCATCAGGAATATTAGTGTTATTATAGAGACTCATCAGGAATATTAGTGTTATTATAGAGACTCATCAGGAATATTAGTGTTATTATAGAGACGGCAGCAGGAATATTAGTGTTATTATAGAGACTCATCAGGAATATTAGTGTTATTATAGAGACGGCAGCAGGAATATTAGTGTCATTATAGAGACTCATCAGGAATATTAGTGTTATTATAGAGACGGCAGCAGGAATATTAGTGTCATTATAGAGACTCATCAGGAATATTAGTGTTATTATAGAGACGGCAGCAGGAATATTAGTGTTATTATAGAGACGGCAGCAGGAATATTAGTGTTATTATAGAGACTCATCAGGAATATTAGTGTTATTATAGAGACACATCAGGAATATTAGTGTTATTATAGAGACACATCAGGAATATTAGTGTTATTATAGAGACGGCAGCAGGAATATTAGTGTTATTATAGAGACACATCAGGAATATTAGTGTTATTATAGAGACACATCAGGAATATTAGTGTAATTATAGAGACACATCAGGAATATTAGTGTTATTATAGAGACGGCAGCAGGAATATTAGTGTTATTATAGAGACGGCAGCAGGAATATTAGTGTCATTATAGAGACTCATCAGGAATATTAGTGTTATTATAGAGACGGCAGCAGGAATATTAGTGTTATTATAGAGACACATCAGGAATATTAGTGTCATTATAGAGACTCATCAGGAATATTAGTGTTATTATAGAGACGGCAGCAGGAATATTAGTGTTATTATAGAGACACATCAGGAATATTAGTGTTA
>NC_136893.1:958547-961047 GCF_949152265.1 Phoxinus phoxinus
CACGGCAAGCTCTGGTCCAACTTCTGGGGCGCTCTGAGTCCCGAGGGCTTTTACTCGCGCTCCGAGGACTACATCGACATCGTGCAGAGCAAGAGAGTGTGAGTGTCTTTCACCGCGTGTGTGTGTTTATCAGTAGAGCGAGAGTGTTGTTGTCGAGTCAGCTTTATTTCTACAGTACAGACAGAGCAGCTGCAGAGTTATAAACAGGAAAGTTATTATTAATGTTGTAAAATTCATCAAATGTGAAACCATGTCAGATGTAAAGCATCTCTACAAAAGACAATGGAGTCATTATTCAGATCAAGAATTGTCGGTGTTGCACAGTTAATAAATTATTAACAAATTAAATTCAGTTTGATTTAATTTAGTTAATTAACAGTGTCAATGTTGCAAAGTTCAACAATTGTGAAACATTCGATTCAGTTCAATATTGATTCAATTCAGATTAATAACAGAATGATTGATGCAAATTTATCAATTATAAAACAAATTATTTGATTTCAGTTTAATAACAGTGTCAGTATTGCTAAATTAATCCATTATGAACCGGATTCAGTTTAGTTCAATAACAGAATGATGCAAATTTACTCAATTATAAAACAAATCTCTCGGTCTGAGTCCAATGTATAGACTGATAGATATTATACAGCTGCTCATCGGAACGGAGTTAAGTTCCTCTTTTCATAGTGCATCGCATCCAAGCTGACACACACGACACACACGACACACACGTATCAATCTAGTGCTCATGTTTTCACACTCTGAGGTGTTAGCCGTACACCACGAGATGTTTAGCTCAGATAACATTCATTTACCACTTTATTCTGAGACATTGGAGCATGTGTGGTCAGTCTATCGGAAACTTGTAGACTTCGACCCTCTTAACAGCAAAAGATGAATAAAAGAAAAGCATTAAACATACATTTCAAATGATATAAATGATTAATGATAAAACATAAGCAAATGATAAAACATAAGCAAGATATATATATATTTTTTTTTTACCAGATTTGATTTAAATTCAGTTTAATAACAGTGTCAGTACTGCAAAATGAATCAATTAGGAACCGAATTCAATTCAGTTTAATGTTGATTCAGTTCAATAACAGAATGTCCTGTGCAAATTTCATCAATTATGAAACCAATTTTATTTTATTAGTTCAATAACATTGCCAATATTGCAAAGTTCATCATTAAGAAACAAATTCCATTAATTTCAATGGTGATTCAATTCAGTTCAATGTTGCAGAATGCATCAGTTAACAAACAAATTAATTTTAATTTTGTTCAGTTCAATAACAGTGTCAATGTTGCAAAATTAATCAATTATAAAACTGTTTCAGTTATGAATTTGACTCAATTCAGTTCAATAACATTGTGAATGTTGCAAAGTTCATAAATTATGAACCAAATTCAATTCAGCTAAATTTTTAATAACAGAATGAATGATGCAAATTTCAATTATGAAACAAATTTGATTTGAATTGAATCCAGTTCAATAACAGTGTCAGTACTGCAAAATTCATCAATTATGATCCGAATTCAATTTAGTTCAATAACATTGTCAATGTTGCAAAGTTCATCAATTATGAACCAAATTCAATTCAGTTCAATGTTTAATAACAGAATGAATTATGCAAATTTCATAAATTGTGAAACGAATTTGATTCAGTTCAATGTTGATTCAATTCAGTTTAATAACAGAATTAATTGTGCAAATGTAATCAGTTATGAAACAAATTTGATTTGAATTCAGTTCAATAACAGTTTCAGTTCTGCAAAATTCATCAATTATGAACCGAATTCAATTCAGTTCAATGTTTAATAACGTAATTAATTATGCAAATGTCCTCAATTATGAAACTAATTTAATTTCGTTCAATGATGATTTGGTTCAGTTTAATAACAGTCATTGCTGCAAAGTTCATCCATCATGAAACAAACTCAATTTGAGGTGTACAGCAGCTCTACAGAAGACAACGGTGTCATTATTCAGATCAATCCAGTTCAATAACTGTGTCAGTACTGCAAAATTGATCAATTATGAAACAAATTCAATTCAGTTGAATAACCGTGTCAATGTTGCAAAATTAATCAGTTTTAAAACTGATTCAGTTCAATTTGACTCAATTCAGTTCAATAACATTGTGAATGTTGCAAAGTTCATCAATTATGAACCAAATTCAATTCAGTTCAATTTTTAAATTTTTTTCAGAATGAATGATGCAAATTTACTCAATTATAAAACAAATCTCTCGGTCTGAGTCCAATGTATAGACTGATAGATATTATACAGCTGCTCATCGGAACAGAGTTAAGTTCCTCTTTTCATAGTGCATCGCATCCAAGCTGACACACACGACACACACGACACACACGTATCAATCTAGTGCTCATGTTTTCACACTCTGAGGTGTTAGCCGTACACCACGAGATGTTTAGCTCAGATAACATTCATTTACCACTTTATTCTGAGACATTGGAGCATGTGTGGTCAGTC